>NC_139258.1:42801310-43163976 GCF_977018435.1 Lepisma saccharinum | reverse complement strand
GTGTACCTCGGTCTAACCGAGGAAGTCGAAACTTGGGATACCCTGAGAGCCGGACCTCTCCTTTTAAATGGTAAAATTTCGTAACGATCGAATGACGCCTAGTATGAAAAAGTGATAATCGAAAGACAATGTCATTCTCGTCTCCTAAGGAGCGTTTCTCTCGCCTAAGCCATGTTTTCAATTTCGATCTAGGGAATCGAAATTCGGCGCAAAGGGAGCCCACGTGAAGATAATAAAAGCTTCGAATGCGATTTTGAGATTTCTCAAAAACTGCGGTAGCCATCTTGGGAAATGGCATATTAACACCCCCGCGACATGCACATCCGACGCTAAACACCAAACGGGAGCGGCTCTTACCGTCGGATCGCGATAAACCCTAAGGCAGGGTTGTAGAGGAAGGACCCAGGTAGATATCCTCACGGTAAATTAAAAGCGAGGTCGAGTAATGGAGTCACGGGAAAGGGTTGATTCTCCCCTTGAAATTAGGAGGAAATGCTAAATCTTAACTGATTTTAAAATTTGAATAGAAAATTCAGTTTTGTCGGGAAACTCACAATATCTTGTTAGAAGGTAGCTGTATCATTCGTCTACACTAAAACATGCAGGACGAGACAAAACAATATCCGTAATCTTGACTTTTCTAAGCGAATCCGCGAGACCGCGTCCTTCTCGCAAATTAATAATCGTTTCTCACCCCCTAAACCGCCATTTCGTTTAAAGGAGGTCAAATGGAACTTCTGTCTAACCGGGGATGTCGAGATTTGGGATACCGGTAGAGCCGGACCTCTCCTTTTAAATGGTAAAATTTCGTAACGATCGAATGACGCAAAGTATGAAAAAGTGATAATCGAAAGACAGTGTCATTCTCGTCTAATAAGGAGCGTTTCTCTCGCCTAAGCCATGTTTTCAATTTCGATCTAGGGAATGGAAATTCTGCACAAAGGTAGCCCACGTGAAGATAATAAAAGCTTCGAATGCGATTTTGAGATTTCTCAAGAACTGCCTCGCCAACTTGGAAAACGGCATATTTTCGCCCCCGCGACCTGCACCTCCAACGCTGAACACCAGACGGGAGCGGCTCTTGCCGTCGGATGTCGATAACCCCTAACGCAGGTTTGTAGGGGAAGGACCCAGGTAGATAACCTGTCGGCAAATTAAAAAGGAGGTCGAGTGTTGGAGTCACGGTAAAGGGTTGATTCTCCCTTTAAAATTAGGAGGAAATGCTAAACCTTAACGGACATTAAAGTTTGAATAGAAAATTCAGTTTTGACGGGAAACTCACAATGTGTTAGAGAGTAGCTGCATCATTCCTCTACACGAAAATATGCAGGGCGAGACAAAAGCAAATCCGGAATCTTGACTTTTCTAAGCAAATCCGCGAGCCCGTGTCCTTTTCGCACCTTTATAAGCGCTTCTCGCCCCCTAAACCGCCATTTTTTTTAAATGCGGTTAAGGGTACCTCTGCCTAACCGAGAAAGTCGAGACTTGGGATTCCCTGAGAGCCGGACCTCTCCTTTTAAATGGTAAATTTTCGTAAGGATCGAATGACGCCTAGTATGAAAAAGTGACAATCGAAAGACAATGTCATTCTCGTCTCCTAAGGAGCGTTTCTCTCGCCTAAGCCATGTTTTCAATTTCGATCTAGGGAATCGAAATTCGTCATAAATGTAGCCCACGTGAAGGAAATAAAAGCTTCGAATGCGATTTTGAGATTTCTCAAGAACTGCCGCGCCAACTTGGAAAACGGCATATTTTCCCCCGCGACCTGCACCTCCAACGCTAAACACCAGACGGGAGCGGCTCTTGTCGTCGGATCGCGATAACCCCTAACGCAGGTTTGTAGGGGAAGGACCCATTTAGATATCCTGTCGGCAAAGTAAAAAGGAGGTCGAGTGTTGGAGTCACGGTAAAGGGTTGATTCTCCCTTTGAAAATAGGAGGAAATGATAAATCTTAGCGGATTTTAAACATTGAATAGAAAATTCAGTTTTGACGGGAAACTCACAATGTGTTAGAGAGTAGCTGTATCATTCCTCTACACGAGAATATGCAGGGCGAGACAAAAGCAAATCCGGAATCTTGACTTTTCTAAGCAAATCCGCGAGCCCGTGTCCTTTTCGCACCTTTATAAGCGCTTCTCGCCCTCTAAACCGCCATTTTTTCTAAATGCGGTTAAGGGTACCTCGGTCTAACCGAGGAAGTCGAAACTTGGGATACCCTGAGAGCCGGACCTCTCCTTTTAAATGGTAAAATTTCGTAACGATCGAATGAAGCCAAGTATGAAAAAGTGATAATCGAAAGACAATGTCATTCTCGTCTCCTAAGGAGCGTTTCTCTCGCCTAAGCCATGTTTTCAATTTCGATCTAGGGTATCGAAAATCGGCGCAAAGGTAGCCCACGTGAAGATAATAAAAGCTTCCAATGCGATTTTGAGATTTCTCAAAAACTGCGGCCGCCATCTTGGGAAATGGCATATTATCGCCCCCGCAACATGCACCTCCGACGCTAAACACCAAACGGGACCGGCTCTTGCCGTCGGATCGCGATAACCCCTAACGCAGGGTTGTAGGGGAAGGACCAAATTAGATATCCTCACGGTAAATTAAAAAGGAGGTCGAGAGTTGGAGTCACGGGAAAGGGTTGATTCTCCCCTTGAAATTAGGAGGAAATGCTAAATCTTAACTGATTTTAAAATTTGAATAGAAAATTCAGTTTTGTCGGGAAACTCACAATATCTTGTTAGAAGGTAGCTGCATCACTCGTGTACACTAAAACATGCAGAACGAGACAAAACAATATCCGGAATCTTGACTTTTCTAAGCGAATCCAAGAGCCCGTGTCCTTTTCGCACCTTTATAAGCGCTTCTCGCCCCCTAAACCGCCGTTTCGTTAAAATGCGGTTAAGTGTACCTCGGTCTAACCGAGGAAGAAGAAACTTGGGATACTCTGAGAGCCGGACCTCTCCTTTTAAATGGTAAAATTTCGTAACGATCGAATGACGCCAAGTGTGAAAAAGTGATAATCGAAAGACAATGTCATTCTCGTCTCCTAAGGAGCCTTTCTCTCGCCTAAGACATGTTTTCAATTTCGATCTAGGGAACCGAAATTCGGCACAAAGGTAGCCCACATGAAGATAACAAAATCTTCGAATGTGATTTTGAGATTTCTCAAAAACTGCGGTCGCCATCTTGGGAAATGGCATATTATCGCCCCGCGACATGCACCTCCGACGCTAAACACCAGACGGGAGTGGCTCTTGCAGTCGGATAGCGATAACCCCTAACGCAGGGTTGTAGGGGAAGGACCCAGGTAGATATCCTGACGGTAAATTAAAAAGGTGGTCGAGTGTTGGAGTCACGGGAAAGGGTTGATTCTCCCCTTGAAATTAAGAGGAAATGCTAAATCTTAACGGTTTTTAAAGTTTGAATAGAAAATTAATTTTTGTCGGGAAACTCACAATATCTTGTTGGAAGGTAGCTGCCTCATTTGTCTACACGAAAACATGCAGAACGAGGCAAAAGCAAATCCGGAATCTTGACTTTTCTAAGAAAATCCGCGAGCCCGTGTCCTTTTCGCACCTTTATAAGCGCTTCTCGCCCCCTAAACCGCCATTTCGTTAAAATGCGGTTAAGTGTACCTCGGTCTAACCGAGGAAGTCGAAACTTGGGATACAATGAGAGCCGGACCTCTCTTTTTAAATGGTAAACTTTCGTAAGGATCGAATGACGCCAAGTATGAAAAAGTGATAATCGAAAGACAATGTCATTCTCGTCTCCTAAGGAGCGTTTCTCTCGCCTAAGGCATGTTTTCAATTTCGATCTAGGGAATCGAAATTCGTCATAAATGTAGCCCACGTGAATATAATAAAAGCTTCGAATTCGATTTTGAGATTTCTCAAGAACTGCCGCGCCAACTTGGAAAACGGCATATTTTCCCCCCGCGACCTGCACCTCCAACGCTAGACACCAGACGGGAGCGGCTCTTGCCGTCGAATCGCGATAACCCCTAACGCAGGTTTGTAGGGAAGGACCCATTTAGATATCCTGTCGGCAAAATAAAAAGGAGGTCGAGTGTTGGAGTCACGGTAAAGGGTTGATTCTCCCCTTGAAATTAGGAGGAAATGCTAAATCTTAGCGGATTTTAAAGTTTGAATAGAAAGTTCAGTTTTGACGGTAAACTCACAATGTGTTAGAGAGTAGCTGTATCATTTCTCTACACGAAAATATGCAGAGCGAAACAAAAGCAAATCCGGAATCTTGACTTTTCTAAGCAAATCCGCAAGCCCGTGTCCTTTTCGCACCTTTATAAGCGCTTCTCGCCCCCTAAACCGCCATTTCGTTAAAATGCGGTTAAGTGTACCTCGGTCTAACCGAGGAAGTCGAAACTTGGGATACCCTGAGAGCCGGACCTCTCCTTTTAAATGGTAAAATTTCGTAACGATCGAATGACGCCTAGTATGAAAAAGTGATAATCGAAAGACAATGTCATTCTCGTCTCCTAAGGAGCGTTTCTCTCGCCTAAGCCATGCTTTCAATTTCGATCTAGGGAATCGAAATTCGGCGCAAAGGGAGCCCACGTGAAGATAATAAAAGCTTCGAATGCGATTTTGAGATTTCTCAAAAACTGCGGTAGCCATCTTGGGAAATGGCATATTAACACCCCCGCGACATGCACATCCGACGCTAAACACCAAACGGGAGCGGCTCTTACCGTCGGATCGCGATAAACCCTAAGGCAGGGTTGTAGAGGAAGGACCCAGGTAGATATCCTCACGGTAAATTAAAAGCGAGGTCGAGTAATGGAGTCACGGGAAAGGGTTGATTCTCCCCTTGAAATTAGGAGGAAATGCTAAATCTTAACTGATTTTAAAATTTGAATAGAAAATTCAGTTTTTTCGGGAAACTCACAAAATCTTGTTAGAAGGTAGCTGCATCATTCGTCTACACTAAAACATGCAGGACGAGACAAAACAATATCCGCAATCTTGACTTTTCTAAGCGAATCCGCGAGCCCGTGTCTTTTTCGCACCTTTATAGGCGCTTCTCGCCCCCTAAACCGCCATTTCGTTAAAATGCGGTTAAGTGTACCTCGGTCTAACCGAGGAAGTCGAAACTTGGGATACTCTGAGAGCCGGACCTCTCCTTTTAAATGGTAAAATTTCGTAACGATCGAATGAGGCCAAGTATGAAAAAGTGATAATCGAAAGACAATGTCATTCTCGTCTCCTAAGGAGCGTTTCTCTCGCCTAAGCCTTGTTTTCAATTTCGATCTAGGGAATCGAAATTCGGCGCAAAGGTAGCACACTTGAAGATAATAAAAGCTTTGAATGCGATTTTGAGATTTCTCAAAAACTGCGGCCGCCATCTTGGGAAATGGCATATTATCGCCCCCGCGACATGCACCTCCAACGCTAAACACCAGACGGGAGCGGCTCTTACCGTCGGATCGCGATAACCCCTAACGCAGGTTTGTAGGGGAAGGACCCAGGTAGATATCCTCACGGTAAATTAAAAGCGAGGTCGAGTAATGGAGTCACGGGAAAGGGTTGATTCTCCCCTTGAAATTAGGAGGAAATGTTAAATCTTAACTGATTTTAAAATTTGAATAGAAAATTCAGTTTTGTCGGGAAACTCACAATATCGTGTTAGAAGGTAGCTGCATCATTCGTGTACACTAAAACATGCAGGACGAGACAAAACAATATCCGGAATCTTGACTTTTCTAAGCGAATCCAAGAGCCCGTGTCCTTTTCGCACCTTTATAGGCGCTTCTCGCCCCCTAAACCGCCATTTCGTTAAAATGCGGTTAAGTGTATCTCGGTCTAACCGGGGATGTCGAAGCTTGGGATACCGGTAGGGCCGGACCTTTCCTTTTACATGGTATAATTTCGTAACGAACGAATGAAGCCAAGTATGAAAAAGTGATAATCGAAAGACAATGTCATTCTCGTCTCCTAAGGAGCGTTTCTCTCGCCTAAGCCATGTCTTCAATTTCGATCTAGGTAATCGAAATTCGGCACAAATGTAGCCCACGTGAAGATAATAAATGCATCGAATGCGATTTTGAGATTTCTCAAAAACGGCGGCCGCCATCTTGGGAAATGGCATATTATCGCCCCCGCAACATGCACCTCCGACGCTAAACACCAGACGGGAGCGGCTCTTGCCGTCGGATCGCGATAACCCCTAAGGAAGGTTTGTAAAGGAAAGACCCAGGTAGATATCCTCACGGTAAATTAAAAAGGAGGTCGAGTGTTGGAGTCACGGGAAAGGGTTGATTCTCCCCTTGAAATTAGGAGGAAATGCTAAATCTTAACGGATTTTAAAGTTTGAATAAAAAATTAATTTTTGTCGGGAAAATCACAATATCTTGTTAGGAGGTAGCTGCATAATTCGTCTACACGAAAACATGCAGGGTGAAGCAAAAGCAAATCCGGAATCTTGACTTTTCTAAGCAAACAGCGAGCCCACGTCCTTCTTGCACCTTAATAAGCGTTTCTCGACCCCTAAACCGCCATTTCGTTAAAAGGCGATTAAAGTGTACTTCGGTCTAACCGGGGAAGTCGAAAATTGGGATACCATTAGAGGCGTACCTCCCCTTTAAGATGGTAAAATTTCGTAACGATCGAATGATGCCAAGTATGAAAAAGTGATAATCGAAAGACAATGTCATTCTCGACTCCTTAGAAGCGTTTCTCTCGATTAAGCCATGTTTCCAATTTCGATCTAGGGAATCGAAATTCGTCACAAATGTAGCCCACGTGAAGATAATAAGAGTTTAAAGTGCGATTTTGAAATTTCTTAAGAAATTGCGGCGCCATCTTGGAAAATGGCATATTTTCGCTCCCTCGACCTGCACATACAACCGTAAAGACCAGGCGGGAGCGGCTCCAGCCGTCGGATTGCGCTAACCCCTAACGCAGGGTTGTAAAGGAGGGACCCAGGTAGATATCCTGACGGTAAATTAAAAAGTAAGTGAGTGTTGGAGTCACGGGAAAAGGTTGATTCTCCCCTTGAAATTAGGAGGAAATGCTATAACTTATGTATATTTTAAGGTTTAAATAGAAAATTCAATTTGGCTGGAAACTCGAAATATCTTGTTAGAAGGTAGCTGCGTCATTCGTCTTCACGAAAACATGCAGGGCGAGGCAAAAGCAAATCCGGGATCTTGACTTTTCTAAGCAAATCCGCGAGCCCGAGTCCTTCTCGTACCTTAATAAGCGCTTCTCACCCCTAAACCGCCTTTTCGTTCAAAGGCGGTCAAGGTATACTTCGGTGTAACCCTGGAAGTCGAAACTTGGGTTACCGGTAAAGCCGGATCTTTCCTTTTAGATGGTAAAATTTCGTAACGATCGAATGACGCCAAGTATGAAAAAGTGATAATCGAAAGATAATGTCATTCTCGTCTCCTAAGGAGCGTTTCTCTCGCCTAAGACATGTTTTCAATTTCGATCTAGGGAATCGAAATTCGGCACAAAGGTAGCCCACATGAAGATAATAAAATCTTCGAATGTGATTTTGAGATTTCTCAAAAACTGCGGCCGCCATCTTGGGAAATGGCATATTATCGCCCCGCGACATGCACCTCCGACGCTAAACACCAGACGGGAGCGGCTCTTGCCGTCGGATAGCGATAACCCCTTATGAAGGGTTGTAGGGGAAGGACCCAGATAGATATCCTCACGGTAAATTAAAAAGGAGGTCGAGTGTTGAAATTAGGAGAAAATGCTAAATCTTAAAGGATTTTAAAGTTTGAATAGAAAATTAATTTTTGTCGGGAAACTCACAATATCTTGTTGGAAGGTAGCTGCCTCATTTTTCTACACGAAAACATGCAGAACGAGGCAAAAGCAAATCCGGAATCTTGACTTTTCTAAGCGAATCCGAGTGCCGGCGTCCTTCTCGCAGCTTAATAAGCGCCTCTCGCCCCCTAAACCGCCATTTCGTTTAAAGGAGGTCAAATGGTACTTCGGTCTAATCGGGGATGTCGAAGCTTGGAATACCGGTAGAGCCGGACCTCTCCTTTTACATGGTATAATTTCGTAACGATCGAATGAAGCAAAGTATGAAAAAGTGATAATCGAAAGACAATGTCATTCTCGTCTCCTAAGGAGCGTTTCTCTCGCCTAAGCCATGATTTCAATTTCGATCTAGGGAATCGAAATTCTGCACAAAGGTAGCCCCGTGAGGAGAGAAAAAATTTAGAATGCAATTTTTAGATTTCTCAAGAACTGCAGCGCCATCTTGGAAAACGGTATATTTTCGCCCCCACGACCTGCACCTCCGGCGCTAAACACCAGACGGGAGCGGCCCTTGCCGTGGGATCGCCCTAACCCCTAACCCGGGGTTGTAGGGGAAGGACCCAGGTAGATATCCTGACGGTAAATTAAAAAAGGAGGTGAGTGTTGGAGTCACGGGAAAGGGTTTATTATCCCCTTGAAATTAGGAGGAAATGCTATAACTTAACGGATTTTTAGGTTTGAATAGAAAATTCAGTTTTGTCGGGAAACTCACAATATCTTGTTAGAAGGTAGCTGCATCATTCGTCTACACTAAAACATGCAAGACGAGACAAAGAAAAACCGGAATCTTGACTTTTCAAAGCAAATCCGCGAGCCTGTGTTCTTTTCGCACCTTTATAAGCGCTTCTCGCCCCCTAAACCGACATTTCGTTAAAATTCGGGTTAGGTGTACCTCGGTCTAACCGAAGAAGTCGAAACTTGAAATACCCTGAGAGCCGGACATCTCCTTTAAAATGGTAAAATTTCGTAACGATCGAATGGTGCCAAGTATGAAAAAGTGATAATCGAAAGACAATGTCATTCTTGTCTCCTAAGGAGCGTTTCTCTCGCCTAAGCCATGTTTTCAATTTCAATCTAGGGAATCGAAATTCGGCGCAAAGGTAGCCCACGTGAAGATAATAAAAGCTTCGAATGCGATTTTGAGATTTCTCAAAAACGGCGGCCGCCATCTTGGGAAATGGCATATTATCGCCCCCGCAACATGCACCTCCGACGCTAAACACCAAACGGGACCGGCTCTTGCCGTCGGATCGCGATAACCCCTAACGCAGGTTTGTAGGGGAAGGACCCAGGTAGATATACTCTCGGCAAATTCAAAAGGAGGTCGATTGTTGGAGTCACGGTAAAGGGTTGATTCTCCCTTTGAAATTAGGAGGAAATGCTAAATCTTAACGGATTTTAAAGTTTGAATAGAAAATTCAGTTTTGACGGGAAACTCACAATGTGTTAGAGAGTAGCTGTATCATTCCTCTACACGAAAATATGCAGGGCGAGACAAAAGCAAATCCGGAATTTTGACTTTTCTAAGCAAATCCGCGAGTCCGTGTCCTTTTCGCACCTTTATAAGCGCTTCTAGAACCCTAAACCGCCATTTCTTTAAAATGCGGTTTAGGGTACCTTGGTCTAACCGAGGAAGTCGAAACTTGGGATACCTTGAGAGCCGGACCTCTCCTTTTAAATGGTAAAAATTCGTAACGATCGAATGACGCCAAGTATGAAAAAGTGATAATCGAAAGACAATGTCATTCTCGTTTCCTAAGGAGCGTTTCTCTCGCCTAAGCCATGTTTTCAATTTCGATCTAGGGAATCGAAATTCGGCGCAAAGGTAGCCCACGTGAAGATAATAAAAGCTTCGAATGCGATTTTGAGATTTCTCAAAAACGGCGGCCGCCATCTTGGGAAATGGCATATTATCGCCCCCGCAACATGCACCTCCGACGCTAAACACCAAACGGGACCGGCTCTTGCCGTCGGATCGCGATAACCCCTAACGCAGGGTTGTAGGGGAAGGACCAAATTAGATATCCTCACGGTAAATTAAAAAGGAGGTCGAGAGTTGGAGTCACGGGAAAGGGTTGATTCTCCCCTTGAAATTAGGAGGAAATGCTAAATCTTAAAGGATTTTAAAGTTTGAATAGAAAATTAATTTTTGTCGGGAAACTCACAATATCTTGTTGGAAGGTAGCTGCCTCATGTGTCTACACGAAAACATGCAGAACGAGGCAAAAGCAAATCCGGAATCTTGACTTTTCTAAGCGAATCCGAGAGCCCGCGTCCTTCTCGCAGCTTAATAAGCGCTTCTTGCCCCCTAAACTGCCATTTCGTTTAAAGTAGGTCAACAGGGTACTTCGGTCTAACCGGGGATGTCGAAGCTTGGGATACCGGTAGGGCCGGACCTTGCCTTTTACATGGTATAATTTCGTAACGAACGAATGAAGCCAAGTATGAAAAAGTGATAATCGAAAGACAACGTCATTCTCGTCTCCTAAGGAGCGTTTCTCTCGCCTAAGCCATGTTTTCAATTTCGATCTAGGTAATCGAAATTCGGCACAAATGTAGCCCACGTGAAGATAATAAATGCATCGAATGCGATTTTGAGATTTCTCAAAAACGGCGGCCGCCATCTTGGGAAATGTCATATTATCGCCCCCGCAACATGCACCTCCGACGCTAAACACCAGACGGGAGCGGCTCTTGCCGTCGGATTGCGATAACCCCTAAGGAAGGTTTGTAAAGGAAAGACCCAGGTAGATATCCTCACGGTAAATTAAAAAGGAGGTCGAGTGTTGGAGTCACGGGAAAGGGTTGATTCTCCCCTTGAAATTAGGAGGAAATGCTAAATCTTAACGGATTTTAAAGTTTGAATATCTTGTTTGGAGGTAGCTGCATCATTCGTCTACACGAAAATATGCAGGGCGAGACAAAAGCAAATCCGGAATCTTGACTTTTCTAAGCAAATCCTCGAGACCGTGTCCTTTTCGCACATTTATAAGCGCTTCTCGCCCCCTAAACCGCCATTTTTTTAAAATGCGGTTAAGGGTAAATCGGTCTAACCGAGGAAGTCGAAACTTGGGATATCCTGAGAGCCGGACCTCTGCTTTTAAATGGTAAAATTTCGTAACGATCGAATGAAGCCAAGTATGAAAAAGTGATAATCGAAAGACAATGTCATTCTCGTCTCCTAAGGAGCGTTTCTCTCGCCTAAGCCATGTTTTCAATTTCGATCTAGGGTATAGAAATTCAGCGCAAAGGTAGCCCACGTGAAGATAATGAAAGCTTCGAATGCGATTTTGAGATATCTCAAAAACTGCGGTTGCCATCTTTTGAAATGGCATATTATCGCCCCCGCGATATGCACATCCGACGCTAAACACCAGACAGGAGCGGCTCTTACCGTCGGATCGCGATAAACCCTAAGGCAGGGTTGTAGGGGAAGGACCCAGGTAGATATCCTCACGGTAAATTAAAAGCGAGGTCGAGTAATGGAGTCACGGGAAAGGGTTGATTCTCCCCTTGAAATTAGGAGGAAATGCTAAATCTTAACTGATTTTAAAATTTGAATAGAAAATTCAGTTTTGTCGGGAAACTCACAATATCTTGTTAGAAGGTAGCTGCATCATTCGTCTACACTAAAACATGCAGGACGAGACAAAACAATATCCGGAATCTTGACTTTTCTAAGCGAATCCGCGAGACCGCGTCCTTCTCGCACCTTAATAGTCGTTTCTCACCCCCTAAACCGCCATTTCGTTTAAAGGAGGTCACATGGAACTTCTGTCTAACCGGGGATGTCGAGATTTGGGATACCGGTAGAGCCGGACCTCTCCTTTTATATGGTAAAATTTCGTAACGATCGAATGACGCAAAGTATGAAAAAGTGATAATCGAAAGACAGTGTCATTCTCGCCTAATAAGGAGCGTTTCTCTCGCTTAAGCCATGTTTTCAATTTCGATCTAGGGAATGGAAATTCTGCACAAAGGTAGCCCACGTGAAGATAATAAAAGCTTCGAATGCGATTTTGAGATTTCTCAAGAACTGCCTCGCCAACTTGGAAAACGGCATATTTTCGCCCCCGCGACCTGCACCTCCGGCGCTAAACACCAGACGGGAGCGGCTCTTGCCGTCGGTTCGCGATAACCCCTAACGCAGGTTTGTAAAGGGAAGGACCCAGGTAGATATCCTGTCGGAAAAATTAAAAAGGAGGTCGAGTGTTGGAGTCACGGTAAAGGGTTAATTCTCCCCTTGAAATTAGGAGGAAATGCTAAATCTTAGCGGATTTTAAAGTTTGAATAGAAAGTTCAGTTTTGACGGTAAACTCACAATGTGTTAGAGAGTAGCTGTATCATTCCTCTACACGAAAATATGCAGGGCGAGACAAAAGCAAATCCGGAATCTTGACTTTTCTAAGCAAATCCGCGAGTCCGTGTCCTTTTCACACCTTTATAAGCGCTTCTCGCCCCCTAAACCGCCATTTCGTTAAAATGCAGTTAAGTGTACCTCGGTCTAACCGAGGAAGTCGAAACTTGGGATACCCTGAGAGCCGGACCTCTCCTTTTAAATGGTAAAATTTCGTAACGATCGAATGACGCCTAGTATGAAAAAGTGATAATCGAAAGACAATGTCATTCTCGTCTCCTAAGGAGCGTTTCTCTCGCCTAAGCCATGTTTTCAATTTCGATCTAGGGAATCGAAATTCGGCGCAAAGGGAGCCCACGTGAAGATAATAAAAGCTTCGAATGCGATTTTGAGATTTCTCAAAAACTGCGGTAGCCATCTTGGGAAATGGCATATTAACACCCCCGCGACATGCACATCCGACGCTAAACACCAAACGGGAGCGGCTCTTACCGTCGGATCGCGATAACCCCTAAGGCAGGGTTGTAGGGGAAGGACCCAGGTAGATATCCTCACGGTAAATTAAAAGCGAGGTCGAGTAATGGAGTCACGGGAAAGGGTTGATTCTCCCCTTGAAATTAGGAGGAAATGCTAAATCTTAACTGATTTTAAAATTTGAATAGAAAATTCAGTTTTGTCGGGAAACTCACAATATCTTGTTAGAAGGTAGCTGCATCATTCGTGTACACTAAAACATGCAGGACGAGACAAAACAATATCCGGAATCTTGACTTTTCTAAGCGAATCCAAGAGCCCGTGTCCTTTTCGCACCTTTATAAACGCTTCTCGCCCCCTAAACCGCCATTTCGTTAAAATGCGGTTAAGTGTACCTCGGTCTAACCGGGGATGTCGAAGCTTGGGATACCGGTAGGGCCGGACCTTTCCTTTTACATGGTATAATTTCTTAACGAACGAATGAAGCCAAGTATGAAAAAGTGATAATCGAAAGACAATGTCATTCTCGTCTCCTAAGGAGCGTTTCTCTCGCCTAAGCCATGTTTTCAATTTCGATCTAGGTAATCGAAATTCGGCACAAATGTAGCCCACGTGAAGATAATAAATGCATCGAATGCGATTTTGAGATTTCTCAAAAACGGCGGCCGCCATCTTGGGAAATGTCATATTATCGCCCCCGCAACATGCACCTCCGACGCTAAACACCAGACGGGAGCGGCTCTTGCCGTCGGATTGCGATAACCCCTAAGGAAGGTTTGTAAAGGAAAGACCCAGGTAGATATCCTCACGGTAAATTAAAAAGGAGGTCGAGTGTTGGAGTCACGGGAAAGGGTTGATTCTCCCCTTGAAATTAGGAGGAAATGCTAAATCTTAACGGATTTTAAAGTTTGAATATCTTGTTTGGAGGTAGCTGCATCATTCGTCTACACGAAAATATGCAGGGCGAGACAAAAGCAAATCCGGAATCTTGACTTTTCTAAGCAAATCCTCGAGACCGTGTCCTTTTCGCACATTTATAAGCGCTTCTCGCCCCCTAAACCGCCATTTTTTTAAAATGCGGTTAAGGGTAAATCGGTCTAACCGAGGAAGTCGAAACTTGGGATATCCTGAGAGCCGGACCTCTGCTTTTAAATGGTAAAATTTCGTAACGATCGAATGAAGCCAAGTATGAAAAAGTGATAATCGAAAGACAATGTCATTCTCGTCTCCTAAGGAGCGTTTCTCTCGCCTAAGCCATGTTTTCAATTTCGATCTAGGGTATAGAAATTCAGCGCAAAGGTAGCCCACGTGAAGATAATGAAAGCTTCGAATGCGATTTTGAGATATCTCAAAAACTGCGGTTGCCATCTTTTGAAATGGCATATTATCGCCCCCGCGATATGCACATCCGACGCTAAACACCAGACAGGAGCGGCTCTTACCGTCGGATCGCGATAAACCCTAAGGCAGGGTTGTAGGGGAAGGACCCAGGTAGATATCCTCACGGTAAATTAAAAGCGAGGTCGAGTAATGGAGTCACGGGAAAGGGTTGATTCTCCCCTTGAAATTAGGAGGAAATGCTAAATCTTAACTGATTTTAAAATTTGAATAGAAAATTCAGTTTTGTCGGGAAACTCACAATATCTTGTTAGAAGGTAGCTGCATCATTCGTCTACACTAAAACATGCAGGACGAGACAAAACAATATCCGGAATCTTGACTTTTCTAAGCGAATCCGCGAGACCGCGTCCTTCTCGCACCTTAATAATCGTTTCTCACCCCCTAAACCGCCATTTCGTTTAAAGGAAGTCAAATGGAACTTCGGTCTAACCGGGGATGTCGAAATTTGGGATACCGGTAGAGCCGGACCTCTCCTTTTACATGGTAAAATTTCGTAACGATCGAATGACGCAAAGTATGAAAAAGTGATAATCGAAAGACAGTGTCATTCTCGTCTAATAAGGAGCGTTTCTCTCGCCTAAGCCATGTTTTCAATTTCGATCTAGGGAATCGAAATTCTGCACAAAGGTAGCCCACGTGAAGATAATAAAAGCTTCGAATGCGATTTTGAGATTTCTCAAGAACTGCCTCGCCAACTTGGAAAACGGCATATTTTCGCCCCCGCGACCTGCACCTCCGGCGCTAAACACCAGACAGGAGCGGCTCTTGCCGTCGGATCGCGATAACCCCTAACGCAGGTTTGTAAAGGGAAGGACCCAGGTAGATATCCTGTCGGAAAAATTAAAAAGGAGGTCGAGTGTTGGAGTCACGGTAAAGGGTTGATTCTCCCCTTGAAATTAGGAGGAAATGCTAAATCTTAGCGGATTTTAAAGTTTGAATAGAAAGTTCAGTTTTGACGGTAAACTCACAATGTGTTAGAGAATAGCTGTATCATTTCTCTACACGAAAATATGCAGGGCGAAACAAAAGCAAATCCGGAATCTTGACTTTTCTAAGCAAATCCGCGAGCCCGTGTCCTTTTCGCACCTTTATAAGCGCTTCTCGCCCCCTAAACCGCCATTTCGTTAAAATGCGGTTAAGTGTACCTCGGTCTAACCGAGGAAGTCGAAACTTGGGATACCCTGAGAGCCGGACCTCTCCTTTTAAATGGTAAAATTTCGTAACGATCGAATGACGCCTAGTATGAAAAAGTGATAATCGAAAGACAATGTCATTCTCGTCTCCTAAGGAGCGTTTCTCTCGCCTAAGCCATGTTTTCAATTTCGATCTAGGGAATCGAAATTCGGCGCAAAGGGAGCCCACGTGAAGATAATAAAAGCTTCGAATGCGATTTTGAGATTTCTCAAAAACTGCAGCCGCCAACTTGGGAAATGGCATATTATCGCCCCCGCGACATGCACCTCCGGCGCTAAACACCAGACGGGAGCGGCTCTTGCCGTCGGATCGCGATAACCCCTAACGCAGGTTTGTAGGGGAAGGACCCAGGTAGATATACTCTCGGCAAATTCAAAAGGAGGTCGATTGTTGGAGTCACGGTAAAGGGTTGATTCTCCCTTTGAAACTAGGAGGAAATGCTAAATCTTAACGGATTTTAAAGTTTGAATAGAAAATTCAGTTTTGACGGGAAACTCACAATGTGTTAGAGAGTAGCTGTATCATTCCTCTACACGAAAATATGCAGGGCGAGACAAAAGCAAATCCGGAATTTTGACTTTTCTAAGCAAATCCGCGAGTCCGTGTCCTTTTCGCACCTTTATAAGCGCTTCTAGAACCCTAAACCGCCATTTCTTTAAAATGCGGTTTAGGGTACCTTGGTCTAACCGAGGAAGTCGAAACTTGGGATACCTTGAGAGCCGGACCTCTCCTTTTAAATGGTAAAAATTCGTAACGATCGAATGACGCCAAGTATGAAAAAGTGATAATCGAAAGACAATGTCATTCTCGTCTCCTAAGGAGCGTTTCTCTCGCCTAAGCCATGTTTTCAATTTCGATCTAGGGAATCGAAATTCGGCGCAAAGGTAGCCCACGTGAAGATAATAAAAGCTTCGAATGCGATTTTGAGATTTCTCAAAAACGGCGGCCGCCATCTTGGGAAATGGCATATTATCGCCCCCGCAACATGCACCTCCGACGCTAAACACCAAAGGGGACCGGCTCTTGCCGTCGGATCGCGATAACCCCTAACGCAGGGTTGTAGGGGAAGGACCAAATTAGATATCCTCACGGTAAATTAAAAAGGAGGTCGAGAGTTGGAGTCACGGGAAAGGGTTGATTCTCCCCTTGAAATTAGGAGGAAATGCTAAATCTTAAAGGATTTTAAAGTTTGAATAGAAAATTAATTTTTGTCGGGAAACTCACAATATCTTGTTGGAAGGTAGCTGCCTCATGTGTCTACACGAAAACATGCAGAACGAGGCAAAAGCAAATCCGGAATCTTGACTTTTCTAAGCGAATCCGAGAGCCCGCGTCCTTCTCGCAGCTTAATAAGCGCTTCTTGCCCCCTAAACTGCCATTTCGTTTAAAGTAGGTCAAATGGTACTTCGGTCTAACCGGGGATGTCGAAGCTTTGGATACCGGTAGGGCCGGACCTTTCCTTTTACATGGTATAATTTCGTAACGAACGAATGAAGCCAAGTATGAAAAAGTGATAATCGAAAGACAACGTCATTCTCGTCTCCTAAGGAGCGTTTCTCTCGCCTAAGCCATGTTTTCAATTTCGATGTAGGTAATCGAAATTCGGCACAAATGTAGCCCACGTGAAGATAATAAATGCATCGAATGCGATTTTGAGATTTCTCAAAAACGGCGGCCGCCATCTTGGGAAATGTCATATTATCGCCCCCGCAACATGCACCTCCGACGCTAAACACCAGACGGGAGCGGCTCTTGCCGTCGGATTGCGATAACCCCTAAGGAAGGTTTGTAAAGGAAAGACCCAGGTAGATATCCTCACGGTAAATTAAAAAGGAGGTCGAGTGTTGGAGTCACGGGAAAGGGTTGATTCTCCCCTTGAAATTAGGAGGAAATGCTAAATCTTAACGGATTTTAAAGTTTGAATATCTTGTTTGGAGGTAGCTGCATCATTCGTCTACACGAAAATATGCAGGGCGAGACAAAAGCAAATCCGGAATCTTGACTTTTCTAAGCAAATCCTCGAGACCGTGTCCTTTTCGCACATTTATAAGCGCTTCTCGCCCCCTAAACCGCCATTTTTTTAAAATGCGGTTAAGGGTAAATCGGTCTAACCGAGGAAGTCGAAACTTGGGATATCCTGAGAGCCGGACCTCTCCTTTTAAATGTTAAAATTTCGTAACGATCGAATGAAGCCAAGTATGAAAAAGTGATAATCGAAAGACAATGTCATTCTCGTCTCCTAAGGAGCGTTTCTCTCGCCTAAGCCATGTTTTCAATTTCGATCTAGGGTATAGAAATTCAGCGCAAAGGTAGCCCACGTGAAGATAATAAAAGCTTCGAATGCGATTTTGAGATATCTCAAAAACTGCGGTTGCCATCTTTTGAAATGGCATATTATCGCCCCCGCGATATGCACATCCGACGCTAAACACCAGACAGGAGCGGCTCTTACCGTCGGATCGCGATAAACCCTAAGGCAGGGTTGTAGGGGAAGGACCCAGGTAGATATCCTCACGGTAAATTAAAAGCGAGGTCGAGTAATGGAGTCACGGGAAAGGGTTTATTATCCCCTTGAAATTAGGAGGAAATGCTATAACTTAACGGATTTTTAGGTTTGAATAGAAAATTCAGTTTTGTCGGGAAACTCACAATATCTTGTTAGAAGGTAGCTGCATCATTCGTCTACACTAAAACATGCAAGACGAGACAAAGAAAAACCGGAATCTTGACTTTTCAAAGCAAATCCGCGAGCCTGTGTTCTTTTCGCACCTTTATAAGCGCTTCTCGCCCCCTAAACCGACATTTCGTTAAAATTTGGGTTAGGTGTACCTCGGTCTAACCGAAGAAGTCGAAACTTGAAATACCCTGAGAGCCGGACATCTCTTTTAAAATGGTAAAATTTCGTAACGATCGAATGGTGCCAAGTATGAAAAAGTGATAATCGAAAGACAATGTCATTCTTGTCTCCTAAGGAGCGTTTCTCTCGCCTAAGCCATGTTTTCAATTTCAATCTAGGGAATCGAAATTCGGCGCAAAGGTAGCCCACGTGAAGATAATAAGAGCTTCGAATGCGATTTTGAGATTTCCCAAAAACGGCGGCCGCCATCTTGGGAAATGGCATATTATCGCCCCCGCAACATGCACCTCCGACGCTAAACACCAAACGGGAGCGGCTCTTGCCGTCGGATCGCGATAACCCCTAACGCAGGTTTGTAGGGGAAGGACCCAGGTAGATATACTCTCGGCAAATTCAAAAGGAGGTCGATTGTTGGAGTCACAGTAAAGGGTTGATTCTCCCCTTGAAATTAGGAGGAAATGCTAAATCTTAACGGATTTTAAAGTTTGAATAGAAAATTCAGTTTTGACGGGAAACTCACAATGTGTTAGAGAGTAGCTGTATCATTCCTCTACACGAAAATATGCAGGGCGAGACAAAAGCAAATCCGGAATTTTGACTTTTCTAAGCAAATCCGCGAGTCCGTGTCCTTTTCGCACCTTTATAAGCGCTTCTAGAACCCTAAACCGCCATTTCTTTAAAATGCGGTTTAGGGTACCTTGGTCTAACCGAGGAAGTCGAAACTTGGGATACCTTGAGAGCCGGACCTCTCCTTTTAAATGGTAAAAATTCGTAACGATCGAATGTCGCCAAGTATGAAAAAGTGATAATCGAAAGACAATGTCATTCTCGTCTCCTAAGGAGCGTTTCTCTCGCCTAAGCCATGTTTTCAATTTCGATCTAGGGAATCGAAATTCGGCGCAAAGGTAGCCCACGTGAAGATAATAAAAGCTTCGAATGCGATTTTGAGATATCTCAAAAACGGCGGCCGCCATCTTGGGAAATGGCATATTATCGCCCCCGCAACATGCACCTCCGACGCTAAACACCAAACGGGACCGGCTCTTGCCGTCGGATCGCGATAACCCCTAACGCAGGGTTGTAGGGGAAGGACCAAATTAGATATCCTCACGGTAAATTAAAAAGGAGGTCGAGAGTTGGAGTCACGGGAAAGGGTTGATTCTCCCCTTGAAATTAGGAGGAAATGCTAAATCTTAAAGGATTTTAAAGTTTGAATAGAAAATTAATTTTTGTCGGGAAACTCACAATATCTTGTTGGAAGGTAGCTGCCTCATGTGTCTACACGAAAACATGCAGAACGAGGCAAAAGCAAATCCGGAATCTTGACTTTTCTAAGCGAATCCGAGAGCCCGCGTCCTTCTCGCAGCTTAATAAGCGCTCTTGCCCCCTAAACTGCCATTTCGTTTAAAGTAGGTCAAATGGTACTTCGGTCTAACCGGGGATGTCGAAGCTTGGGATACCGGTAGGGCCGGACCTTTCCTTTTACATGGTATAATTTCGTAACGAACGAATGAAGCCAAGTATGAAAAAGTGATAATCGAAAGACAACGTCATTCTCGTCTCCTAAGGAGCGTTTCTCTCGCCTAAGCCATGTTTTCAATTTCGATCTAGGTAATCGAAATTCGGCACAAATGTAGCCCACGTGAAGATAATAAATGCATCGAATGCGATTTTGAGATTTCTCAAAAACGGCGGCCGCCATCTTGGGAAATGTCATATTATCGCCCCCGCAACATGCACCTCCGACGCTAAACACCAGACGGGAGCGGCTCTTGCCGTCGGATTGCGATAACCCCTAAGGAAGGTTTGTAAAGGAAAGACCCAGGTAGATATCCTCACGGTAAATTAAAAAGGAGGTCGAGTGTTGGAGTCACGGGAAAGGGTTGATTCTCCCCTTGAAATTAGGAGGAAATCCTAAATCTTAACGGATTTTAAAGTTTGAATATCTTGTTTGGAGGTAGCTGCATCATTCGTCTACACGAAAATATGCAGGGCGAGACAAAAGCAAATCCGGAATCTTGACTTTTCTAAGCAAATCCTCGAGACCGTGTCCTTTTCGCACATTTATAAGCGCTTCTCGCCCCCTAAACCGCCATTTTTTTAAAATGCGGTTAAGGGTAAATCGGTCTAACCGAGGAAGTCGAAACTTGGGATATCCTGAGAGCCGGACCTCTCCTTTTAAATGTTAAAATTTCGTAACGATCGAATGAAGCCAAGTATGAAAAAGTGATAATCGAAAGACAATGTCATTCTCGTCTCCTAAGGAGCGTTTCTCTCGCCTAAGCCATGTTTTCAATTTCGATCTAGGGTATAGAAATTCAGCGCAAAGGTAGCCCACGTGAAGATAATAAAAGCTTCGAATGCGATTTTGAGATATCTCAAAAACTGCGGTTGCCATCTTTTGAAATGGCATATTATCGCCCCCGCGATATGCACATCCGACGCTAAACACCAGACAGGAGCGGCTCTTACCGTCGGATCGCGATAAACCCTAAGGCAGGGTTGTAGGGGAAGGACCCAGGTAGATATCCTCACGGTAAATTAAAAGCGAGGTCGAGTAATGGAGTCACGGGAAAGGGTTGATTCTCCCCTTGAAATTAGGAGGAAATGCTAAATCTTAACTGATTTTAAAATTTGAATAGAAAATTCAGTTTTGTCGGGAAACTCACAATATCTTGTTAGAAGGTAGCTGCATCATTCGTCTACACTAAAACATGCAGGACGAGACAAAACAATATCCGGAATCTTGACTTTTCTAAGCGAATCCGCGAGCCCGTGTCCTTTTCGCACCTTTATAAGCGCTTCTCGCCCCCTAAACCACCATTTCGTTAATTTGCGGTTAAGTGTACCTCGGTCTAACCGAGGAAGTCGAAACTTGGGATACTCTGAGAGCCGGACCTCTCCTTTTAAATGGTAAAATTTCGTAACGATCGAATGACGCCAAGTATGAAAAAGTGATAATCGAAAGACAATGTCATTCTCGTCTCCTAAGGAGCGTTTCTCTCGCCTAAGCCTTGTTTTCAATTTCGATCTAGGGAATCGAAATTCGGCATAAAGGTAGCCCACGTGAAGATAATAAAAGCTTCGAATGCGATTTTGAGATTTCTCAAGAACTGCCTCGCCAACTTGGAAAACGGCATATTTTCGCCCCAGCGACCTGCACCTCCAACGCTAAACACCAGACAGGAGGGGCTCTTGCCGTCGGATCGCGATAACCCCTAAGTCAGGGTTGTAGGGGAAGGACCCAGGTAGATATCTTGTCGGCAAATTAAAAAGGAGGTCGAGTGTTGGAGTCACGGGAAAGGGTTGATTCTCCCCTTGAAATTAGGAGGAAATGCTAAATCTTAACTGATTTTAAAATTTGAATAGAAAATTCAGTTTTGTCGGGAAACTCACAATATCTTGTTAGAAGGTAGCTGCATCATTCGTCTACACTAAAACATGCAGGACGAGACAAAACAATATCCGGAATCTTGACTTTTCTAAGCGAATCCGCGAGACCGCGTCCTTCTCGCACCTTAATAATCGTTTCTCACCCCCTAAACCGCCATTTCGTTTAAAGGAAGTCAAATGGAACTTCGGTCTAACCGGGGATGTCGAAATTTGGGATACCGGTAGAGCCGGACCTCTCCTTTTACATGGTAAAATTTCGTAACGATCGAATGACGCAAAGTATGAAAAAGTGATAATCGAAAGACAGTGTCATTCTCGTCTAATAAGGAGCGTTTCTCTCGCCTAAGCCATGTTTTCAATTTCGATCTAGGGAATCGAAATTCTGCACAAAGGTAGCCCACGTGAAGATAATAAAAGCTTCGAATGCGATTTTGAGATTTCTCAAGAACTGCCTCGCCAACTTGGAAAACGGCATATTTTCGCCCCCGCGACCTGCACCTCCGGCGCTAAACACCAGACAGGAGCGGCTCTTGCCGTCGGATCGCGATAACCCCTAACGCAGGTTTGTAATGGGAAGGACCCAGGTAGATATCCTGTCGGAAAAATTAAAAAGGAGGTCGAGTGTTGGAGTCACGGTAAAGGGTTGATTCTCCCCTTGAAATTAGGAGGAAATGCTAAATCTTAACGGATTTTAAAGTTTGAATAGAAAGTTCAGTTTTGACGGTAAACTCACAATGTGTTAGAGAATAGCTGTATCATTTCTCTACACGAAAATATGCAGGGCGAAACAAAAGCAAATCCGGAATCTTGACTTTTCTAAGCAAATCCGCGAGCCCGTGTCCTTTTCGCACCTTTATAAGCGCTTCTCGCCCCCTAAACCGCCATTTCGTTAAAATGCGGTTAAGTGTACCTCGGTCTAACCGAGGAAGTCGAAACTTGGGATACCCTGAGAGCCGGACCTCTCCTTTTAAATGGTAAAATTTCGTAACAATCGAATGACGCCTAGTATGAAAAAGTGATAATCGAAAGACAATGTCATTCTCGTCTCCTAAGGAGCGTTTCTCTCGCCTAAGCCATGTTTTCAATTTCGATCTAGGGAATCGAAATTCGGCGCAAAGGGAGCCCACGTGAAGATAATAAAAGCTTCGAATGCGATTTTGAGATTTCTCAAAAACTGCAGCCGCCAACTTGGGAAATGGCATATTATCGCCCCCGCGACATGCACCTCCGGCGCTAAACACCAGACGGGAGCGGCTCTTGCCGTCGGATCGCGATAACCCCTAACGCAGGTTTGTAGGGGAAGGACCCAGGTAGATATACTCTCGGCAAATTCAAAAGGAGGTCGATTGTTGGAGTCACGGTAAAGGGTTGATTCTCCCTTTGAAACTAGGAGGAAATGCTAAATCTTAACGGATTTTAAAGTTTGAATAGAAAATTCAGTTTTGACGGGAAACTCACAATGTGTTAGAGAGTAGCTGTATCATTCCTCTACACGAAAATATGCAGGGCGAGACAAAAGCAAATCCGGAATTTTGACTTTTCTAAGCAAATCCGCGAGTCCGTGTCCTTCTCGCACCTTTATAAGCGCTTCTAGAACCCTAAACCGCCATTTCTTTAAAATGCGGTTTAGGGTACCTTGGTCTAACCGAGGAAGTCGAAACTTGGGATACCTTGAGAGCCGGACCTCTCCTTTTAAATGGTAAAAATTCGTAACGATCGAATGACGCCAAGTATGAAAAAGTCATAATCGAAAGACAATGTCATTCTCGTCTCCTAAGGAGCGTTTCTCTCGCCTAAGCCATGTTTTCAATTTCGATCTAGGGAATCGAAATTCGGCGCAAAGGTAGCCCACGTGAAGATAATAAAAGCTTCGAATGCGATTTTGAGATTTCTCAAAAACGGCGGCCGCCATCTTGGGAAATGGCATATTATCGCCCCCGCAACATGCACCTCCGACGCTAAACACCAAAGGGGACCGGCTCTTGCCGTCGGATCGCGATAACCCCTAACGCAGGGTTGTAGGGGAAGGACCAAATTAGATATCCTCACGGTAAATTAAAAAGGAGGTCGAGAGTTGGAGTCACGGGAAAGGGTTGATTCTCCCCTTGAAATTAGGAGGAAATGCTAAATCTTAAAGGATTTTAAAGTTTGAATAGAAAATTAATTTTTGTCGGGAAACTCACAATATCTTGTTGGAAGGTAGCTGCCTCATGTGTCTACACGAAAACATGCAGAACGAGGCAAAAGCAAATCCGGAATCTTGACTTTTCTAAGCGAATCCGAGAGCCCGCGTCCTTCTCGCAGCTTAATAAGCGCTTCTTGCCCCCTAAACTGCCATTTCGTTTAAAGTAGGTCAAATGGTACTTCGGTCTAACCGGGGATGTCGAAGCTTGGGATACCGGTAGGGCCGGACCTTTCCTTTTACATGGTATAATTTCGTAACGAACGAATGAAGCCAAGTATGAAAAAGTGATAATCGAAAGACAACGTCATTCTCGTCTCCTAAGGAGCGTTTCTCTCGCCTAAGCCATGTTTTCAATTTCGATGTAGGTAATCGAAATTCGGCACAAATGTAGCCCACGTGAAGATAATAAATGCATCGAATGCGATTTTGAGATTTCTCAAAAACGGCGGCCGCCATCTTGGGAAATGTCATATTATTGCCCCCGCAACATGCACCTCCGACGCTAAACACCAGACGGGAGCGGCTCTTGCCGTCGGATTGCGATAACCCCTAAGGAAGGTTTGTAAAGGAAAGACCCAGGTAGATATCCTCACGGTAAATTAAAAAGGAGGTCGAGTGTTGGAGTCACGGGAAAGGGTTGATTCTCCCCTTGAAATTAGGAGGAAATCCTAAATCTTAACGGATTTTAAAGTTTGAATATCTTGTTTGGAGGTAGCTGCATCATTCGTCTACACGAAAATATGCAGGGCGAGACAAAAGCAAATCCGGAATCTTGACTTTTCTAAGCAAATCCTCGAGACCGTGTCCTTTTCGCACATTTATAAGCGCTTCTCGCCCCCTAAACCGCCATTTTTTTAAAATGCGGTTAAGGGTAAATCGGTCTAACCGAGGAAGTCGAAACTTGGGATATCCTGAGAGCCGGACCTCTCCTTTTAAATGTTAAAATTTCGTAACGATCGAATGAAGCCAAGTATGAAAAAGTGATAATCGAAAGACAATGTCATTCTCGTCTCCTAAGGAGCGTTTCTCTCGCCTAAGCCATGTTTTCAATTTCGATCTAGGGTATAGAAATTCAGCGCAAAGGTAGCCCACGTGAAGATAATAAAAGCTTCGAATGCGATTTTGAGATATCTCAAAAACTGCGGTTGCCATCTTTTGAAATGGCATATTATCGCCCCCGCGATTTGCACATCCGACGCTAAACACCAGACAGGAGCGGCTCTTACCGTCGGATCGCGATAAACCCTAAGGCAGGGTTGTAGGGGAAGGACCCAGGTAGATATCCTCACGGTAAATTAAAAGCGAGGTCGAGTAATGGAGTCACGGGAAAGGGTTGATTCTCCCCTTGAAATTAGGAGGAAATGCTAAATCTTAACTGATTTTAAAATTTGAATAGAAAATTCAGTTTTGTCGGGAAACTCACAATATCTTGTTAGAAGGTAGCTGCATCATTCGTCTACACTAAAACATGCAGGACGAGACAAAACAATATCCGGAATCTTGACTTTTCTAAGCGAATCCGCGAGCCCGTGTCCTTTTCGCACCTTTATAAGCGCTTCTCGCCCCCTAAACCACCATTTCGTTAATTTGCGGTTAAGTGTACCTCGGTCTAACCGAGGAAGTCGAAACTTGGGATACTCTGAGAGCCGGACCTCTCCTTTTAAATGGTAAAATTTCGTAACGATCGAATGACGCCAAGTATGAAAAAGTGATAATCGAAAGACAATGTCATTCTCGTCTCCTAAGGAGCGTTTCTCTCGCCTAAGCCTTGTTTTCAATTTCGATCTAGGGAATCGAAATTCGGCATAAAGGTAGCCCACGTGAAGATAATAAAAGCTTCGAATGCGATTTTGAGATTTCTCAAGAACTGCCTCGCCAACTTGGAAAACGGCATATTTTCGCCCCAGCGACCTGCACCTCCAACGCTAAACACCAGACAGGAGGGGCTCTTGCCGTCGGATCGCGATAACCCCTAAGTCAGGGTTGTAGGGGAAGGACCCAGGTAGATATCTTGTCGGCAAATTAAAAAGGAGGTCGAGTGTTGGAGTCACGGGAAAGGGTTGATTCTCCCCTTGAAATTAGGAGGAGATGCTAAATCTTAACTGATTTTAAAATTTGAATAGAAAATTCAGTTTTGTCGGGAAACTCACAATATCTTGTTAGAAGGTAGCTGCATCATTCGTCTACACTAAAACATGCAGGACGAGACAGAACAATATCCGGAATCTTGACTTTTCTAAGCGAATCCGCGAGACCGCGTCCTTCTCGCACCTTAATAATCGTTTCTCACCCCCTAAACCGCCATTTCGTTTAAAGGAGGTCAAATGGAACTTCGCTCTAACCGGGGATGTCGAAATTTGGGATACCGGTAGAGCCGGACCTCTCCTTTTACATGGTAAAATTTCGTAACGATCGAATGACGCAAAGTATGAAAAAGTGATAATCGAAAGACAGTGTCATTCTCGTCTAATAAGGAGCGTTTCTCTCGCCTAAGCCATGTTTTCAATTTCGATCTAGGGAATCGAAATTCTGCACAAAGGTAGCCCACGTGAAGATAATAAAAGCTTCGAATGCGATTTTGAGATTTCTCAAGAACTGCCTCGCCAACTTGGAAAACGGCATATTTTCGCCCCCGCGACCTGCACCTCCGGCGCTAAACACCAGACAGGAGCGGCTCTTGCCGTCGGATCGCGATAACCCCTAACGCAGGTTTGTAAAGGGAAGGACCCAGGTAGATATCCTGTCGGAAAAATTAAAAAGGAGGTCGAGTGTTGGAGTCACGGTAAAGGGTTGATTCTCCCCTTGAAATTAGGAGGAAATGCTAAATCTTAGCGGATTTTAAAGTTTGAATAGAAAGTTCAGTTTTGACGGTAAACTCACAATGTGTTAGAGAGTAGCTGTATCATTTCTCTACACGAAAATATGCAGGGCGAAACAAAAGCAAATCCGGAATCTTGACTTTTCTAAGCAAATCCGCGAGCCCGTGTCCTTTTCGCACCTTTATAAGCGCTTCTCGCCCCCTAAACAGCCATTTCGTTAAAATGCGGTTAAGTGTACCTCGGTCTAACCGAGGAAGTCGAAACTTGGGATACCCTGAGAGCCGGACCTCTCCTTTTAAATGGTAAAATTTCGTAACGATCGAATGACGCCTAGTATGAAAAAGTGATAATCGAAAGACAATGTCATTCTCGTCTCCTAAGGAGCGTTTCTCTCGCCTAAGCCATGTTTTCAATTTCGATCTAGGGAATCGAAATTCGGCGCAAAGGGAGCCCACGTGAAGATAATAAAAGCTTCGAATGCGATTTTGAGATTTCTCAAAAACTGCAGCCTCCATCTTGGGAAATGGCATATTATCGCCCCAGCGACATGCACCTCTGGCACTAAACACCAAACGGGAGCGGCTCTTGCCGTCGGATCGCGATAACCCCTAACGCAGGTTTGTAGGGGAAGGACCCAGGTAGATATACTCTCGGCAAATTCAAAAGGAGGTCGATTGTTGGAGTCACGGTAAAGGGTTGATTCTCCCTTTGAAATTAGGAGGAAATGCTAAATCTTAACGGATTTTAAAGTTTGAATAGAAAATTCAGTTTTGACGGGAAACTCACAATGTGTTAGAGAGTAGCTGTATCATTCCTCTACACGAAAATATGCAGGGCGAGACAAAAGCAAATCCTGAATTTTGACTTTTCTAAGCAAATCCGCGAGTCCGTGTCCTTTTCGCACCTTTATAAGCGCTTCTAGAACCCTAAACCGCCATTTCTTTAAAATGCGGTTTAGGGTACCTTGGTCTAACCGAGGAAGTCGAAACTTGGGATACCTTGAGAGCCGGACCTCTCCTTTTAAATGGTAAAAATTCGTAACGATCGAATGACGCCAAGTATGAAAAAGTGATAATCGAAAGACAATGTCATTCTCGTCTCCTAAGGAGCGTTTCTCTCGCCTAAGCCATGTTTTCAATTTCGATCTAGGGAATCGAAATTCGGCGCAAAGGTAGCCCACGTGAAGATAATAAAAGCTTCGAATGCGATTTTGAGATTTCTCAAAAACGGCGGCCGCCATCTTGGGAAATGGCATATTATCGCCCCCGCAACATGCACCTCCGACGCTAAACACCAAAGGGGACCGGCTCTTGCCGTCGGATCGCGATAACCCCTAACGCAGGGTTGTAGGGGAAGGACCCAGGTAGATATCTTGTCGGCAAATTAAAAAGGAGGTCGAGTGTTGGAGTCACGGGAAAGGGTTGATTCTCCCCTTGAAATTAGGAGGAAATGCTAAATCTTAACTGATTTTAAAATTTGAATAGAAAATTCAGTTTTGTCGGGAAACTCACAATATCTTGTTAGAAGGTAGCTGCATCATTCGTCTACACTAAAACATGCAGGACGAGACAAAACAATATCCGGAATCTTGACTTTTCTAAGCGAATCCGCGAGACCGCGTCCTTCTCGCACCTTAATAATCGTTTCTCACCCCCTAAACCGCCATTTCGTTTAAAGGAAGTCAAATGGAACTTCGGTCTAACCGGGGATGTCGAAATTTGGGATACCGGTAGAGCCGGACCTCTCCTTTTACATGGTAAAATTTCGTAACGATCGAATGACGCAAAGTATGAAAAAGTGATAATCGAAAGACAGTGTCATTCTCGTCTAATAAGGAGCGTTTCTCTCGCCTAAGCCATGTTTTCAATTTCGATCTAGGGAATCGAAATTCTGCACAAAGGTAGCCCACGTGAAGATAATAAAAGCTTCGAATGCGATTTTGAGATTTCTCAAGAACTGCCTCGCCAACTTGGAAAACGGCATATTTTCGCCCCCGCGACCTGCACCTCCGGCGCTAAACACCAGACAGGAGCGGCTCTTGCCGTCGGATCGCGATAACCCCTAACGCAGGTTTGTAAAGGGAAGGACCCAGGTAGATATCCTGTCGGAAAAATTAAAAAGGAGGTCGAGTGTTGGAGTCACGGTAAAGGGTTGATTCTCCCCTTGAAATTAGGAGGAAATGCTAAATCCTAGCGGATTTTAAAGTTTGAATAGAAAGTTCAGTTTTGACGGTAAACTCACAATGTGTTAGAGAATAGCTGTATCATTTCTCTACACGAAAATATGCAGGGCGAAACAAAAGCAAATCCGGAATCTTGACTTTTCTAAGCAAATCCGCGAGCCCGTGTCCTTTTCGCACCTTTATAAGCGCTTCTCGCCCCCTAAACCGCCATTTCGTTAAAATGCGGTTAAGTGTACCTCGGTCTAACCGAGGAAGTCGAAACTTGGGATACCCTGAGAGCCGGACCTCTCCTTTTAAATGGTAAAATTTCGTAACAATCGAATGACGCCTAGTATGAAAAAGTGATAATCGAAAGACAATGTCATTCTCGTCTCCTAAGGAGCGTTTCTCTCGCCTAAGCCATGTTTTCAATTTCGATCTAGGGAATCGAAATTCGGCGCAAAGGGAGCCCACGTGAAGATAATAAAAGCTTCGAATGCGATTTTGAGATTTCTCAAAAACTGCAGCCGCCAACTTGGGAAATGGCATATTATCGCCCCCGCGACATGCACCTCCGGCGCTAAACACCAGACGGGAGCGGCTCTTGCCGTCGGATCGCGATAACCCCTAACGCAGGTTTGTAGGGGAAGGACCCAGGTAGATATACTCTCGGCAAATTCAAAAGGAGGTCGATTGTTGGAGTCACGGTAAAGGGTTGATTCTCCCTTTGAAACTAGGAGGAAATGCTAAATCTTAACGGATTTTAAAGTTTGAATAGAAAATTCAGTTTTGACGGGAAACTCACAATGTGTTAGAGAGTAGCTGTATCATTCCTCTACACGAAAATATGCAGGGCGAGACAAAAGCAAATCCGGAATTTTGACTTTTCTAAGCAAATCCGCGAGTCCGTGTCCTTCTCGCACCTTTATAAGCGCTTCTAGAACCCTAAACCGCCATTTCTTTAAAATGCGGTTTAGGGTACCTTGGTCTAACCGAGGAAGTCGAAACTTGGGATACCTTGAGAGCCGGACCTCTCCTTTTAAATGGTAAAAATTCGTAACGATCGAATGACGCCAAGTATGAAAAAGTCATAATCGAAAGACAATGTCATTCTCGTCTCCTAAGGAGCGTTTCTCTCGCCTAAGCCATGTTTTCAATTTCGATCTAGGGAATCGAAATTCGGCGCAAAGGTAGCCCACGTGAAGATAATAAAAGCTTCGAATGCGATTTTGAGATTTCTCAAAAACGGCGGCCGCCATCTTGGGAAATGGCATATTATCGCCCCCGCAACATGCACCTCCGACGCTAAACACCAAAGGGGACCGGCTCTTGCCGTCGGATCGCGATAACCCCTAACGCAGGGTTGTAGGGGAAGGACCAAATTAGATATCCTCACGGTAAATTAAAAAGGAGGTCGAGAGTTGGAGTCACGGGAAAGGGTTGATTCTCCCCTTGAAATTAGGAGGAAATGCTAAATCTTAAAGGATTTTAAAGTTTGAATAGAAAATTAATTTTTGTCGGGAAACTCACAATATCTTGTTGGAAGGTAGCTGCCTCATGTGTCTACACGAAAACATGCAGAACGAGGCAAAAGCAAATCCGGAATCTTGACTTTTCTAAGCGAATCCGAGAGCCCGCGTCCTTCTCGCAGCTTAATAAGCGCTTCTTGCCCCCTAAACTGCCATTTCGTTTAAAGTAGGTCAAATGGTACTTCGGTCTAACCGGGGATGTCGAAGCTTGGGATACCGGTAGGGCCGGACCTTTCCTTTTACATGGTATAATTTCGTAACGAACGAATGAAGCCAAGTATGAAAAAGTGATAATCGAAAGACAACGTCATTCTCGTCTCCTAAGGAGCGTTTCTCTCGCCTAAGCCATGTTTTCAATTTCGATGTAGGTAATCGAAATTCGGCACAAATGTAGCCCACGTGAAGATAATAAATGCATCGAATGCGATTTTGAGATTTCTCAAAAACGGCGGCCGCCATCTTGGGAAATGTCATATTATTGCCCCCGCAACATGCACCTCCGACGCTAAACACCAGACGGGAGCGGCTCTTGCCGTCGGATTGCGATAACCCCTAAGGAAGGTTTGTAAAGGAAAGACCCAGGTAGATATCCTCACGGTAAATTAAAAAGGAGGTCGAGTGTTGGAGTCACGGGAAAGGGTTGATTCTCCCCTTGAAATTAGGAGGAAATCCTAAATCTTAACGGATTTTAAAGTTTGAATATCTTGTTTGGAGGTAGCTGCATCATTCGTCTACACGAAAATATGCAGGGCGAGACAAAAGCAAATCCGGAATCTTGACTTTTCTAAGCAAATCCTCGAGACCGTGTCCTTTTCGCACATTTATAAGCGCTTCTCGCCCCCTAAACCGCCATTTTTTTAAAATGCGGTTAAGGGTAAATCGGTCTAACCGAGGAAGTCGAAACTTGGGATATCCTGAGAGCCGGACCTCTCCTTTTAAATGTTAAAATTTCGTAACGATCGAATGAAGCCAAGTATGAAAAAGTGATAATCGAAAGACAATGTCATTCTCGTCTCCTAAGGAGCGTTTCTCTCGCCTAAGCCATGTTTTCAATTTCGATCTAGGGTATAGAAATTCAGCGCAAAGGTAGCCCACGTGAAGATAATAAAAGCTTCGAATGCGATTTTGAGATATCTCAAAAACTGCGGTTGCCATCTTTTGAAATGGCATATTATCGCCCCCGCGATATGCACATCCGACGCTAAACACCAGACAGGAGCGGCTCTTACCGTCGGATCGCGATAAACCCTAAGGCAGGGTTGTAGGGGAAGGACCCAGGTAGATATCCTCACGGTAAATTAAAAGCGAGGTCGAGTAATGGAGTCACGGGAAAGGGTTGATTCTCCCCTTGAAATTAGGAGGAAATGCTAAATCTTAACTGATTTTAAAATTTGAATAGAAAATTCAGTTTTGTCGGGAAACTCACAATATCTTGATAGAAGGTAGCTGCATCATTCGTCTACACTAAAACATGCAGGACGAGACAAAACAATATCCGGAATCTTGACTTTTCTAAGCGAATCCGCGAGCCCGTGTCCTTTTCGCACCTTTATAAGCGCTTCTCGCCCCCTAAACCACCATTTCGTTAATTTGCGGTTAAGTGTACCTCGGTCTAACCGAGGAAGTCGAAACTTGGGATACTCTGAGAGCCGGACCTCTCCTTTTAAATGGTAAAATTTCGTAACGATCGAATGACGCCAAGTATGAAAAAGTGATAATCGAAAGACAATGTCATTCTCGTCTCCTAAGGAGCGTTTCTCTCGCCTAAGCCTTGTTTTCAATTTCGATCTAGGGAATCGAAATTCGGCATAAAGGTAGCCCACGTGAAGATAATAAAAGCTTCGAATGCGATTTTGAGATTTCTCAAGAACTGCCTCGCCAACTTGGAAAACGGCATATTTTCGCCCCAGCGACCTGCACCTCCAACGCTAAACACCAGACAGGAGGGGCTCTTGCCGTCGGATCGCGATAACCCCTAAGTCAGGGTTGTAGGGGAAGGACCCAGGTAGATATCTTGTCGGCAAATTAAAAAGGAGGTCGAGTGTTGGAGTCACGGGAAAGGGTTGATTCTCCCCTTGAAATTAGGAGGAGATGCTAAATCTTAACTGATTTTAAAATTTGAATAGAAAATTCAGTTTTGTCGGGAAACTCACAATATCTTGTTAGAAGGTAGCTGCATCATTCGTCTACACTAAAACATGCAGGACGAGACAGAACAATATCCGGAATCTTGACTTTTCTAAGCGAATCCGCGAGACCGCGTCCTTCTCGCACCTTAATAATCGTTTCTCACCCCCTAAACCGCCATTTCGTTTAAAGGAGGTCAAATGGAACTTCGCTCTAACCGGGGATGTCGAAATTTGGGATACCGGTAGAGCCGGACCTCTCCTTTTACATGGTAAAATTTCGTAACGATCGAATGACGCAAAGTATGAAAAAGTGATAATCGAAAGACAGTGTCATTCTCGTCTAATAAGGAGCGTTTCTCTCGCCTAAGCCATGTTTTCAATTTCGATCTAGGGAATCGAAATTCTGCACAAAGGGAGCCCACGTGAAGATAATAAAAGCTTCGAATGCGATTTTGAGATTTCTCAAAAACTGCAGCCTCCATCTTGGGAAATGGCATATTATCGCCCCAGCGACATGCACCTCTGGCACTAAACACCAAACGGGAGCGGCTCTTGCCGTCGGATCGCGATAACCCCTAACGCAGGTTTGTAGGGGAAGGACCCAGGTAGATATACTCTCGGCAAATTCAAAAGGAGGTCGATTGTTGGAGTCACGGTAAAGGGTTGATTCTCCCTTTGAAATTAGGAGGAAATGCTAAATCTTAACGGATTTTAAAGTTTGAATAGAAAATTCAGTTTTGACGGGAAACTCACAATGTGTTAGAGAGTAGCTGTATCATTCCTCTACACGAAAATATGCAGGGCGAGACAAAAGCAAATCCTGAATTTTGACTTTTCTAAGCAAATCCGCGAGTCCGTGTCCTTTTCGCACCTTTATAAGCGCTTCTAGAACCCTAAACCGCCATTTCTTTAAAATGCGGTTTAGGGTACCTTGGTCTAACCGAGGAAGTCGAAACTTGGGATACCTTGAGAGCCGGACCTCTCCTTTTAAATGGTAAAATTTCGTAACGATCGAATGACGCCTAGTATGAAAAAGTGATAATCGAAAGACAATGTCATTCTCGTCTCCTAAGGAGCGTTTCTCTCGCCTAAGCCATGTTTTCAATTTCGATCTAGGGAATCGAAATTCGGCGCAAAGGGAGCCCACGTGAAGATAATAAAAGCTTCGAATGCGATTTTGAGATTTCTCAAAAACGGCGGCCGCCATCTTGGGAAATGGCATATTATCGCCCCCGCAACATGCACCTCCGACGCTAAACACCAAACGGGACCGGCTCTTACCGTCGGATCGCGATAACCCCTAACGCAGGGTTGTAGGGGAAGGACCAAATTAGATATCCTCACGGTAAATTAAAAAGGAGGTCGAGAGTTGGAGTCACGGGAAAGGGTTGATTCTCCCCTTGAAATTAGGAGGAAATGCTAAATCTTAAAGGATTTTAAAGTTTGAATAGAAAATTAATTTTTGTCGGGAAACTCACAATATCTTGTTGGAAGGTAGCTGCCTCATGTGTCTACACGAAACATGCAGAACGAGGCAAAAGCAAATCCGGAATCTTGACTTTTCTAAGCGAATCCGAGAGCCCGCGTCCTTCTCGCAGCTTAATAAGCGCTTCTTGCCCCCTAAACTGCCATTTCGTTTAAAGTAGGTCAAATGGTACTTCGGTCTAACCGGGGATGTCGAAGCTTGGGATACCGGTAGGGCCGGACCTTTCCTTTTACATGGTATAATTTCGTAACGAACGAATGAAGCCAAGTATGAAAAAGTGATAATCGAAAGACAACGTCATTCTCGTCTCCTAAGGAGCGTTTCTCTCGCCTAAGCCATGTTTTCAATTTCGATGTAGGTAATCGAAATTCGGCACAAATGTAGCCCACGTGAAGATAATAAATGCATCGAATGCGATTTTGAGATTTCTCAAAAACGGCGGCCGCCATCTTGGGAAATGTCATATTATCGCCCCCGCAACATGCACCTCCGACGCTAAACACCAGACGGGAGCGGCTCTTGCCGTCGGATTGCGATAACCCCTAAGGAAGGTTTGTAAAGGAAAGACCCAGGTAGATATCCTCACGGTAAATTAAAAAGGAGGTCGAGTGTTGGAGTCACGGGAAAGGGTTGATTCTCCCCTTGAAATTAGGAGGAAATGCTAAATCTTAACGGATTTTAAAGTTTGAATATCTTGTTTGGAGGTAGCTGCATCATTCGTCTACACGAAAATATGCAGGGCGAGAAAAAAGCAAATCCGGAATCTTGACTTTTCTAAGCAAATCCTCGAGACCGTGTCCTTTTCGCACATTTATAAGCGCTTCTCGCCCCCTAAACCGCCATTTTTTTAAAATGCGGTTAAGGGTAAATCGGTCTAACCGAGGAAGTCGAAACTTGGGATATCCTGAGAGCAGGACCTCTCCTTTTAAATGGTAAAATTTCGTAACGATCGAATGAAGCCAAGTATGAAAAAGTGATAATCGAAAGACAATGTCATTCTCGTCTCCTAAGGAGAGTTTCTCTCGCCTAAGCCATGTTTTCAATTTCGATCTAGGGTATAGAAATTCAGCGCAAAGGTAGCCCACGTGAAGATAATAAAAGCTTCGAATGCGATTTTGAGATATCTCAAAAACTGCGGTTGCCATCTTTTGAAATGGCATATTATCGCCCCCGCGATATGCACATCCGACGCTAAACACCAGACAGGAGCGGCTCTTACCGTCGGATCGCGATAAACCCTAAGGCAGGGTTGTAGGGGAAGGACCCAGGTAGATATCCTCACGGTAAATTAAAAGCGAGGTCGAGTAATGGAGTCACGGGAAAGGGTTGATTCTCCCCTTGAAATTAGGAGGAAATGCTAAATCTTAACTGATTTTAAAATTTGAATAGAAAATTCAGTTTTGTCGGGAAACTCACAATATCTTGTTAGAAGGTAGCTGCATCATTCGTCTACACTAAAACATGCAGGACGAGACAAAACAATATCCGGAATCTTGACTTTTCTAAGCGAATCCGCGAGCCCGTGTCCTTTTCGTACCTTTATAAGCGCTTCTCGCCCCCTAAACCACCATTTCGTTAATTTGCGGTTAAGTGTACCTCGGTCTAACCGAGGAAGTCGAAACTTGGGATACTCTGAGAGCCGGACCTCTCCTTTTAAATGGTAAAATTTCGTAACGATCGAATGACGCCAAGTATGAAAAAGTGATAATCGAAAGACAATGTCATTCTCGTCTCCTAAGGAGCGTTTCTCTCGCCTAAGCCTTGTTTTCAATTTCGATCTAGGGAATCGAAATTCGGCATAAAGGTAGCCCACGTGAAGATAATAAAAGCTTCGAATGCGATTTTGAGATTTCTCAAGAACTGCCTCGCCAACTTGGAAAACGGCATATTTTCGCCCCAGCGACCTGCACCTCCAACGCTAAACACCAGACAGGAGGGGCTCTTGCCGTCGGATCGCGATAACCCCTAACGCAGGTTTGTAAAGGGAAGGACCCAGGTAGATATCCTGTCGGAAAAATTAAAAAGGAGGTCGAGTGTTGGAGTCACGGGAAAGGGTTGATTCTCCCCTTGAAATTAGGAGGAAATGCTAAATCTTAACTGATTTTATAATTTGAATAGAAAATTCAGTTTTGTCAGGAAACTCACAATATCTTGTTAGAAGGTAGCTGCATCATTCGTCTACACTAAAACATGCAGGACGAGACAAAACAATATCCGGAATCTTGACTTTTCTAAGCGAATCCGCGAGACCGCGTCCTTCTCGCACCTTAATAATCGTTTCTCACCCCCTAAACCGCCATTTCGTTTAAAGGAGGTCAAATGGAACTTCGGTCTAACCGGGGATGTCGAAATTTGGGATACCGGTAGAGCCGGATCTCTCCTTTTACATGGTAAAATTTCGTAACGATCGAATGACGCAAAGTATGAAAAAGTGATAATCGAAAGACAGTGTCATTCTCGTCTAATAAGGAGCGTTTCTCTCACCTAAGCCATGTTTTCAATTTCGATATAGGGAATCGAAATTCTGCACAAAGGTAGCCCACGTGAAGATAATAAAAGCTTCGAATGCGATTTTGAGATTTCTCAAGAACTGCCGCGCCAACTTGGAAAACGGCATATTTTCGCACCCGCGACCTGCACCTCCGGCGCTAAATACCAGACGTGAGCGTCTCTTGCCGTCCGATCGCGATAACCCCCTAACGCAGGTTTGTAGGGGAAGGACCCAGGTAGATATCCTGTCGGAAAAATTAAAAAGGAGGTCGAGTGTTGGAGTCACTCTAAAGGGTTGATTCTCCCTTTGAAATTAGGAGGAAATGCTAAATCTTAACGGATTTTAAAGTTTGAATAGAAAATTCAGTTTTGACGGGAAACTCACAATGTGTTAGAGAGTAGCTGTATCATTCCTCTACACGAAAATATGCTGGGCGAGACAAAAGCAAATCCGGAATCTTGACTTTTCTAAGCAAATGCGCAAGCGCGTGTGCTTTTCGCACCTTTATAAGCGCTTCTCGTCCCCTAAACCGCCATTTTTTTAAAATGCGGTTAAGGGTACCTCGGTCTAACCGAGGAAGCCGAAACTTGGGATACCCTGAGAGCCGGACCTCTACTTTTAAATGGTAAAATTTAGTAACGATCGAATGAAGCCAAGTATGAAAAAGTGATAATCGAAAGACAATGTCATTCTCGTCTCCTAAGGAGCGTTTCTCTCGCCTAAGCCATGTTTTCAATTTCGATCTAGGGTATCGAAATTCGGCGCAAAGGTAGCCCACGTGAAGATAATAAAAGCTTCGAATGCGATTTTGAGATATCTCAAAAACTGCGGTAGCCATCTTGGGAAATGGCATATTATCGCCCCCGCGACATGCACATCCGACGCTCAAAACCAGACAGGAGCGGCTCTTACCGTCGGATCGCGATAACCCCTAAGGCAGTGTTGTAGGGGAAGGACCCAGGTAGATATCCTCACGGTAAATTAAAAGCGAGGTCGAGTAATGGAGTCACGGGAAAGGGTTGATTCTCCCCTTGAAATTAGGAGGAAATGCTAAATCTTAACTGATTTTAAAATTTGAATAGAAAATTCAGTTTTGTCGGGAAACTCACAATATCTTGTTAGAAGGTAGCTGCATCATTCGTCTACACTAAAACATGCAGGACGAGACAAAACAATATCCGGAATCTTGACTTTTCTAAGCGAATCCGCGAGACCGCGTCCTTCTCGCACCTTAATAATCGTTTCTCACCCCCTAAACCGCCATTTCGTTTAACGGAGGTCAAATGGAACTTCGGTCTAACCGGGGATGTCGAAATTTGGGATACCGGTAGAGCCGGATCTCTCCTTTTACATGGTAAAATTTCGTAACGATCGAATGACGCAAAGTATGAAAAAGTGATAATCGAAAGACAGTGTCATTCTCGTCTAATAAGGAGCGTTTCTCTCACCTAAGCCATGTTTTCAATTTCGATATAGGGAATCGAAATTCTGCACAAAGGTAGCCCACGTGAAGATAATAAAAGCTTCGAATGCGATTTTGAGATTTCTCAAGAACTGCCTCGCCAACTTGGAAAACGGCATATTTTCGCACCCGCGACCTGCACCTCCGGCGCTAAATACCAGACGTGAGCGTCTCTTGCCGTCCGATCGCGATAACCCCCTAACGCAGGTTTGTAGGGGAAGGACCCAGGTAGATATCCTGTCGGAAAAATTAAAAAGGAGGTCGAGTGTTGGAGTCACTCTAAAGGGTTGATTCTCCCTTTGAAATTAGGAGGAAATGCTAAATCTTAACGGATTTTAAAGTTTGAATAGAAAATTCAGTTTTGACGGGAAACTCACAATGTGTTAGAGAGTAGCTGTATCATTCCTCTACACGAAAATATGCTGGGCGAGACAAAAGCAAATCCGGAATCTTGACTTTTCTAAGCAAATGCGCAAGCGCGTGTGCTTTTCGCACCTTTATAAGCGCTTCTCGTCCCCTAAACCGCCATTTTTTTAAAATGCGGTTAAGGGTACCTCGGTCTAACCGAGGAAGCCGAAACTTGGGATACCCTGAGAGCCGGACCTCTACTTTTAAATGGTAAAATTTAGTAACGATCGAATGAAGCCAAGTATGAAAAAGTGATAATCGAAAGACAATGTCATTCTCGTCTCCTAAGGAGCGTTTCTCTCGCCTAAGCCATGTTTTCAATTTCGATCTAGGGTATCGAAATTCGGCGCAAAGTAGCCCACGTGAAGATAATAAAAGCTTCGAATGCGATTTTGAGATATCTCAAAAACTGCGGTAGCCATCTTGGGAAATGGCATATTATCGCCCCCGCGACATGCACATCCGACGCTCAACACCAGACAGGAGCGGCTCTTACCGTCGGATTGCGATAACCCCTAAGGCAGTGTTGTAGGGGAAGGACCCAGGTAGATATCCTCAAGGTAAATTAAAAGCGAGGTCGAGTAATGGAGTCACGGGAAAGGGTTGATTCTCCCCTTGAAATTAGGAAGAAATGCTAAATCTTAACGGATTTTAAAGTTTGAATAGAAAATTTAATTTTCGACGGGAAACTCACAATATCTTGTTAGAAGGTAGCTGCATCATTCGTCTACACTAAAACATGCAGGACGAGACAAAACAATATTCGGAATCTTGACTTTTCTAAGCGAATCCGCGAGACAGCGTCCTTCTCGCACCTTAATAATCGTTTCTCACCCCCTAAACCGCCATTTCGTCTAAAGGAGGTCAAATAGAACTTCGGTCTAACCGGGGATGTCGAAATTTGGGATACCGGTAGAGCCGGACCTCTCCTTTTACATGGTAAAATTTCGTAACGATCGAATGACGCAAAGTACGAAAAAGTGATAATCGAAAGACAATGTCATTCTCGTCTCCTAAGGAGCGTTTCTGTCGCCTAAGCCTTGTTTTCAATTTCGATCTACGGAATCGAAATTCGGCGCAAAGGTAGCCCACGTGAAGATAATAAAAGCTTCGAATGCGATTTTGAGATTTCTCAAAAACTACGCCGTCATCTTGGGAAATGGCATATTATCGCCCCCGCAACATGCATTTCCGACGCTAAACACCAGACGGGAGCGGCTCTTGCCGTCGGATCGCGCTAACTCCTAACCCGGGGTTGTAGGGGAAGGACCCAGGTAGATATCCTGACGGTAAATTAAAAAGGAGGTCGAGAGTTGGAGTCAGGAGAAAGGGTTGATTCTCCCCTTGAAATTAGGAGGAAATGCTAAATCTTAACGGATTTTAAAGTTTGAATAAAAAATTAATTTTTGTCGGGAAAAATCACAATATCTTGTTAGGAGGTAGCTGCATCATTCGTCTACACGAACAAATGCAGGGTGAGGCAAAAGAAAATCCGGAATCTTGACTTTTCTAAGCAAACAGCGAGCCCGCGTCCTTCTTGCACCTTAATAAGCGTTTCTCGCCCACTAAACCGCCATTTCGTTTAAATGACGTCAAATGGTACTTCGGTCTAACCGGGGATGTCGAAACTGGGGATACCGGTAGAGCCGAACCTCTCCTTTTACATGGTAAAATTTCGTAACGATCGAATGACGCCAAGTATGAAAAAGTGATAGTCGAAAGACAATGTCATTCTCGTCTCCTAAGGAGCGTTTCTCTCGATTAAGCCATGTTTTCAATTTCGATCTAGGGAATCGAAATTCTGCACAAAGGTAGCCCCGTGAGGAGAGAAAATTTAGAATGCGATTTTGAGATTTCTCAAGAACTGCGGCGCCATCTTGGAAAACGGCATTTTTTCGCCCCAGCGACTTGCACCTCCGGCGCAAAAACCACACGGGAGCGCCTCTTGCCGTCGGATCGCGCTAACCCCTAACGCGGGGTTGTAGGGGAAGGACCCAGGTAGATATCCTGACGGTAAAATAAAAGAGGAGGTGAGTGTTGGAGTCACGGGAAAAGGTTGATTCTCTCCTTGAAATTAGGAGGAAATGCTATAACTTCACGGATTTTAAGGTTTGAATAGAAAATTCAGTTTTGGCTGGAAACTCGCATTATCTTGTTAGAAGGTAGGTACATCATTCGTCTACAGGAAAACATGCAGGGCGAGGCAAAAGCAAATTCGGAATCTTGACTTTTCTAAGCAAACCCGCGAGCCCGCGCCCTTCTCGCACCTTAAAAAGAGCTTCTCGCAACAAAACCGCCTTTTCGTTAAAAGGCGGTCAAGGTATACTTCCGTCTAACCCTTTAAGTCGAAACTTGGGATACCGGTAGAGCCTGACCTCTCCTTTTAGATGGTAAAATTTCGTAACGATCGAATGAAGCCAAGTATGAAAAAGTGATAATCGAAAGACAATGTCATTCTCGTCTCCTAAGGAGCGTTTCTCTCGCCTAAGCCATGTTTTCAATTTCGATCTAGGGAATCAAAATTCGGCACAAATGTAGCCTACGTGAAGATAATAAATGCTTCGAATGCGATTTTGAGATTTCTCAAAAACTACGCCGCCATCTTGGGAAATGGCATATTATCGCCCCCGCAACATGCATTTCCGACGCTAAACACCAGACGGGAGCGGCTCTTGCCGTCGGATCGCGATAACCCCTAACGAAGGTTTGTAAAGGAAAGACCCAGGTAGATATCCTCACGGTAAATTAAAAAGGAGGTCGAGAGTTGGAGTTACGAGAACGGGTTGATTCTCCCCTTGAAATTAGGAGGAAATGCTAAATCTTAACGGATTTTAAAGTTTGAATAAAAAATTAATTTTTGTCGGGAAAATAACAATATCTTGCTAGGAGGTAGCTGCATCATTCGTCTACACGAAAACATGCAGGGTGAGGCAAAAGCAAATCCGGAATCTTGACTTTTCTAAGCAAACAGCGAGTCCGCGTCCTTCTTGCACCTTAATAAGCGTTTCTCAACCCCTAAACCGCCATTTCGTTAAAAGGCGATTAAAGTGTACTTCGGTCTAACCGGGGAAGTCGAAAATTGGGATACCATTAGAGGCGTACCTCCCCTTTAAGATTGTGAAATTTCGTAACGATCGAATGATGCCAAGTATGAAAAAGTGATAATCGAAAGACAATGTCATTCTCGTCTCCTAAGGAGCGTTTCTCTCGCCTAAGCCATGTTTTCAACTTCGATCTAGGGAATCAAAATTCGGCACAAATGTAGCCCACGTGAAGATAATAAATGCTTCGAATGCGATTTTGAGATTTCTCAAAAACTGCGCCGCCATCTTGGGAAATGGCATATTATCGCCCCCGCGACATGCACCTCCGACGCTAAACACCAGACGCGAGCGGCTCTTGCCGTCGAATCGCGATAACCCCTAACGAAGGTTTGTAAAGGAAAGACCCAAGTAGATATTCTCACGGTAAATTAAAAAGGAGGTCGAGTGTTGGAGTCACGGGAAAGGGTTGATTCTTCCCTTGAAATTAGGAGGAAATGCTAAATCTTAACGGATATTAAAGTTTAAATAGAAAATTCAGTTTCGTCGGGAAACTTACAATATCTTGTTAGAAGGTAGGTGCGTCATTCGTCTACACGAAAACATGCAGGACGAGGCAAAAGCAAATCCGGAATCTTGACTTTTCTAAACGAATCTGCTAGCCCGCGTCCTTCTCGCAGCTTAATAAGCTATTCTCGCCCACTAAACCGCCATTTCGTTTAAATGACGTCAAATGGTACTTCGGTCTAACCGGGGATGTCGAAACTGGGGATACCGGTACAGCCGAACCTCTCCTTTTACATGGTAAAATTTCGTAACGATCGAATGACGCCAAGTATGAAAAAGTGATATTCGAAAGACAATGTCATTCTCGTCTCCTAAGGAGCGTTTCTCTCGATTAAGCCATGTTTTCAATTTCGATCTAGGGAATCGAAATTCTGCACAAAGGTAGCCCCGTGAGTAGAGAAAATTTAGAATGCGATTTTCAGATTTCTCAAGAACTGCGACGCCATCTTGGAAAACGGCATATTTTCGCCCAAGCGACCTGCACCTCCGGCGCAAGAACCACACGGGAGCTGCTCTTGCCGTCGGATCGCGCTAACCCCGAACCCGGGTTTGTAGGGGAAGGACCCAGGTAGATATCCTGACGGTAAATTAAAAAAGGAGGTGAGTGTTGGAGTCACGGGAAAAGGTTGATTCTCTCCTTGAAATTGGGAGGAAATGCATTAACTTCACGGATTTTAAGGTTTGAATAGAAAATTCAGTTTTGGCTGGAAACTCGCATTATCTTGTTAGAAGGTAGGTGCATCATTCGTCTACAGGAAAACATGCAGGGCGAGGCAAAAGCAAATTCGGAATCTTGACTTTTCTAAGCAAACCCGCGAGCCCGCGCCCTTCTCGAACCTTAAAAAGAGATTCTCGCAACAAAACCGCCTTTTCGTTAAAAGGCGGTCAAAGTATACTTCGGTCTAACCCTTTAAGTCGAAACTTGGGATACCGGTAGAGCCTGACCTCTCCTTTTAGATGGTAAAATTTCGTAACGATCGAATGACGCCAAGTATGAAAAAGTGATAGTCGAAAGACAATGTCATTCTCGTCTCGTAAGGAGCGTTTCTCTCGCCTAAGCCATGTTTTCAATTTCGATCTAGGGAATCGAAATTCTGGACAAAGGTAGCCCCGTAAGGAGAGAAAATTTAGAATGCGATTTTGAGATTTCTCAAGAACTGCGGCGCCATCTTGGAAAACGGCATATTTTCGCCCCAGCGACCTGCACCTCCGGCGCAAAAACCACACGGGAGCTGCTCTTGCCGTCGGATCGCGCTAACCCCTAACCCGGGGTTGTAGGGGAAGGACCCAGGTAGATATCCTGACGGTAAATTAAAAAAGGAGGTGAGTGTTGGAGTCACGGGAAAAGGTTGATTCTCTCCTTGAAATTAGGAGGAAATGCTATAACTTAACGGATATTTAGGTTTGAATAGAAAATTCAGTTTTGGCTGGAAACTCGCAATATCTTGTTAGAAGGTAGGTGCATCATTCGTCTACAGGAAAACATGCAGGGCGAGGCAAAAGCAAATCCGGAATCTTGACTTTTCTAAGCAAACCCGCGAGCGCGCGCCCTTCTCGCACCTTAAAAAGAGTTTCTCGCAACAAAACCGCCTTTTCGTTAAAAGGCGGTCAAGGTATACTTCGGTCTAACCCTTTAAGTCTAAACTTGGGATACCGGTAGAGCCTGACCTCTCCTTTTAGATGGTAAAATTTCGTAACGATCGAATGACGCCAAGTATGAAAAAGTGATAATCGAAAGACAATGTCATTCTCGTCTCGTAAGGAGCGTTTCTCTCGCCTAAGCCATGTTTTCAATTTCGATCTAGGGAATCGAAATTCGGAACAAATGTAGCCCACGTGAAGATAATAAATGCTTCGAATGCGATTCTGAGATTTCTCAAAAACTGCGCCGCCATCTTGGGAAATGGCATATTATCGCCGCCGCAACATGCATTTCCGACGCTAAACACCAGACGGGAGCGGCTCTTGCCGTCGGATCGCGATAACCCCTAGCGAAGGTTTGGAAAGGAAAGACCCAGGTAGATATCCTCACGGTAAATTAAAAAGGAGGTCGAGAGTTGGAGTTACGAGAACGGGTTGATTCTCCACTTGAAATTAGGAGGAAATGCTAAATCTTAACGGACTTTAAAGTTTGAATAAAAAATTAATTTTTGTCGGGAAAATCACAATATCTTGTTAGGAGGTAGCTGCATCATTCGTCTACACGAAAACATGCAGGGTGAGGCAAAAGCAAATCCGGAATCTTGACTTTTCTAAGCAAACAGCGAGTCCGCGTCCTTCTTGCACTTTAATAAGCGTTTCTCGACCCCTAAACCTCCAATTCGTTAAAGGCGATTAAAGTGTACTTCGGTCTAACCGGGGAAGTCGAAAATTGGGATACCATTAGAGGCGTACCTCCCCTTTAAGATGGTAAAATTTCGTAACGATCGAATGAAGCCAAGTATGAAAAAGTGATAATCGAAAGACAATGTCATTCTCGTCTCCTAAGGAGCGTTTCTCTCGATTAAGCCATGTTTTCAATTTCGATCTAGGGAATCGAAATTCGTCACAAAGGCAGCCCACGTGAAGATAATAAAAGTTTAAAGTGCAAACAGCGAGTCCGCGTCCTTCTTGCACTTTAATAAGCGTTTCTCGACCCCTAAACCTCCATTTCGTTAAAGGCGATTAAAGTGTACTTCGGTCTAACCGAGGAAGTCGAAACTTGGGATACCCTTAGAGCCGGACCTCTCCTTTTAAATGGTAAAATTTCGTAACGATCAAATGACGCCAAGTATGAAAAAGTGATAATCGAAAGAGAATGTCATTCTCGTCTCCTAAGGAGCGTTTCTCTCGCCTAAGCCTTGTTTTCAATTTCGATCTAGGGAATCGAAATTCGGCGCAAAGGTAGCCCACGTGAAGATAATAAAAGCTTCGAATGCGATTTTGAGATTTCACAAAAACTGCGGCCGCCATCTTGGGAAATGGCATATTATCGCCCCTGCGACATGCACCTCCGACGCTAAACACCAGACGGGCGCGGCTCTTACCGTCGGATCGCGATAACCCCTAAGGCAGGGTTGTAGGGGTAGGACCCAGGTAGATATCCTCACTGTAAATTAAAAGCGAGGTCGAGTGATGGAGTCACGGGAAAGGGTTGATTCTCCCCTTGAAATTAGGAAGAAATGCTAAATCTTAACGGATTTTAAAGTTTGAATAGAAAATTTAATTTTCGACGGGAAACTCACAATATCTTGTTAGAAGGTAGCTGCATCATTCGTCTACACTAAAACATGCAGGACGAGACAAAACAATATTCGGAATCTTGACTTTTCTAAGCGAATCCGCGAGACCGCGTCCTTCTCGCACCTTAATAATCGTTTCTCACCCCCTAAACCACCATTTCGTCTAAAGGAGGTCAAATGGATCTTCGGTCTAACCGGGGATGTCGAAATTTGGGATACCGGTAGAGCCGGACCTCTCCTTTTACATGGTAAAATTTCGTAACGATCGAATGACGCAAAGTACGAAAAAGTGATAATCGAAAGACAATGTCATTCTCGTCTCCTAAGGAGCGTTTCTGTCGCCTAAGCCTTGTTTTCAATTTCGATCTACGGAATCGAAATTCGGCGCAAAGGTAGCCCACGTGAAGATAATAAAAGCTTCGAATGCGATTTTGAGATTTCTCAAAAACTACGCCGTCATCTTGGGAAATGGCATATTATCGCCCCCGCAACATGCATTTCCGACGCTAAACACCAGACGGGAGCGGCTCTTGCCGTCGGATCGCGCTAACCCCTAACCCGGGGTTGTAGGGGAAGGACCCAGGTAGATATCCTGACGGTAAATTAAAAAGGAGGTCGAGAGTTGGAGTCAGGAGAAAGGGTTGATTCTCCCCTTGAAATTAGGAGGAAATGCTAAATCTTAACGGATTTTAAAGTTTGAATAAAAAATTAATTTTTGTCGGGAAAAATCACAATATCTTGTTAGGAGGTAGCTGCATCATTCGTCTACACGAACAAATGCAGGGTGAGGCAAAAGCAAATCCGGAATCTTGACTTTTCTAAGCAAACAGCGAGCCCGCGTCCTTCTTGCACCTTAATAAGCGTTTCTCGCCCACTAAAGCGCCATTTCGTTTAAATGACGTCAAATGGTACTTCGGTCTAACCGGGGATGTCGAAACTGGGGATACCGGTAGAGCCGAACCTCTCCTTTTACATGGTAAAATTTCGTAACGATCGAATGACGCCAAGTATGAAAAAGTGATAGTCGAAAGACAATGTCATTCTCGTCTCCTAAGGAGCGTTTCTCTCGATGAAGCCATGTTTTCAACTTCGATCTAGGGAATCGAAATTCTGCACAAAGGTAGCCCCGTGAGGAGAGAAAATTTAGAATGCGATTTTGAGATTTCTCAAGAACTGCGATAAGAATTTGCTTTTGCCTCGCCCTGCATGTTTTCCTGTACACGAATGATGTACCTACCTTCTAACAAGATAATGCGAGTTTTCAGCCAAAACTGAATTTTCTATTCAAACCTTAAAATCCGTGAAGTTATAGCATTTCCTCCTAATTTCAAGGAGAGAATCAACCTTTTCCCGTGACTCCAACACTCACCTCCTCTTTTATTTTACCGTCAGGATATCTACCTGGGTCCTTCCCCTTGAATAAGAGTTTAAAGTGCGATTTTGAAATTTCTTAAGAAATTGCGGCGCCATCTTGGAAAATGGCATATTTTCGCTCCCTCGACCTGCACATACAACCGCAAACACCAGGCGGGAGCGGCTCCAGCCGTCGGATTGCGCTAACCCCTAACGCAGGGTTGTAAAGGAGGGACCCAGGTAGATATCCTGACGGTAAATTAAAAAGTAAGTGAGTGTTGGAGTCACGGGAAAAGGTTGATTCTCCCCTTGAAATTAGGAGGAAATGCTATAACTTATGTATATTTTAAGGTTTAAATAGAAAATTCAATTTGGCTGGAAACTCGAAATATCTTGTTAGAAGGTAGCTGCGTCATTCGTCTTCACGAAAACATGCAGGGCGAGGCAAAAGCAAATCCGGGATCTTGACTTTTCTAAGCAAATCCGCGAGCCCGAGTCCTTCTCGTACCTTAATAAGCGCTTCTCACCCCTAAACCGCCTTTTCGTTCAAAGGCGGTCAAGGTATACTTCGGTGTAACCCTGGCAGTCGAAACTTGGGTTACCGGTAAAGCCGGATCTTTCCTTTTAGATGGTAAAATTTCGTAACGATCGAATGACGCCAAGTATGAAAAAGTGATAATCGAAAGATAATGTCATTCTCGTCTCCTAAGGAGCGTTTCTCTCGCCTAAGACATGTTTTCAATTTCGATCTAGGGAATCGAAATTCGGCACAAAGGTAGCCCACATGAAGATAATAAAATCTTCGAATGTGATTTTGAGATTTCTCAAAAACTGCGGCCGCCATCTTGGGAAATGGCATATTATCGCCCCGCGACATGCACCTCCGACGCTAAACACCAGACGGGAGCGGCTCTTGCCGTCGGATAGCGATAACCCCTAACGCAGGGTTGTAGGGGAAGGACCCAGATAGATATCCTCACGGTAAATTAAAAAGGAGGTCGAGTGTTGAAATTAGGAGAAAATGCTAAATCTTAAAGGATTTTAAAGTTTGAATAGAAAATTAATTTTTGTCGGGAAACTCACAATATCTTGTTGGAAGGTAGCTGCCTCATTTTTCTACACGAAAACATGCAGAACGAGGCAAAAGCAAATCCGGAATCTTGACTTTTCTAACCGAATCCGAGTGCCGGCGTCCTTCTCGCAGCTTAATAAGCGCCTCTCGCCCCCTAAACCGCCATTTCGTTTAAAGGAGGTCAAATGGTACTTCGGTCTAATCGGGGATGTCGAAGCTTGGAATACCGGTAGAGCCGGACCTCTCCTTTTACATGGTATAATTTCGTAACGATCGAATGAAGCAAAGTATGAAAAAGTGATAATCGAAAGACAATGTCATTCTCGTCTCCTAAGGAGCGTTTCTCTCGCCTAAGCCATGATTTCAATTTCGATCTATAGAATCGAAATTCTGCACAAAGGTAGCCCCGTGAGGAGAGAAAAAATTTAGAATGCAATTTTTAGATTTCTCAAGAACTGCGGCGCCATCTTGGAAAACGGTATATTTTCGCCCCCACGACCTGCACCTCCGGCGCTAAACACCAGACGGGAGCGGCCCTTGCCGTGGGATCGCCCTAACCCCTAACCCGGGGTTGTAGGGGAAGGACCCAGGTAGATATCCTGACGGTAAATTAAAAAAGGAGGTGAGTGTTGGAGTCACGGGAAAGGGTTTATTATCCCCTTGAAATTAGGAGGAAATGCTATAACTTAACGGATTTTTAGGTTTGAATAGAAAATTCAGTTTTGTCGGGAAACTCACAATATCTTGTTAGAAGGTAGCTGCATCATTCGTCTACACTAAAACATGCAAGACGAGACAAAGAAAAACCGGAATCTTGACTTTTCAAAGCAAATCCGCGAGCCTGTGTTCTTTTCGCACCTTTATAAGCGCTTCTCGTCCCCTAAACCGACATTTCGTTAAAATTCGGGTTAGGTGTACCTCGGTCTAACCGAAGAAGTCGAAACTTGAAATACCCTGAGAGCCGGACATCTCCTTTAAAATGGTAAAATTTCGTAACGATCGAATGGTGCCAAGTATGAAAAAGTGATAATCGAAAGACAATGTCATTCTTGTCTCCTAAGGAGCGTTTCTCTCGCCTAAGCCATGTTTTCAATTTCAATCTAGGGAATCGAAATTCGGCGCAAAGGTAGCCCACGTGAAGATAAAAGCTTCGAATGCGATTTTGAGATTTCTCAAAAACGGCGGCCGCCATCTTGGGAAATGGCATATTATCGCCCCCGCAACATGCACCTCCGACGCTAAACACCAAACGGGACCGGCTCTTGCCGTCGGATCGCGATAACCCCTAACGCAGGTTTGTAGGGGAAGGACCCAGGTAGATATACTCTCGGCAAATTCAAAAGGAGGTCGATTGTTGGAGTCACGGTAAAGGGTTGATTCTCCCTTTGAAATTAGGAGGAAATGCTAAATATTAACGGATTTTAAAGTTTGAATAGAAAATTCAGTTTTGACGGGAAACTCACAATGTGTTAGAGAGTAGCTGTATCATTCCTCTACACGAAAATATGCAGGGCGAGACAAAAGCAAATCCGGAATTTTGACTTTTCTAAGCAAATCCGCGAGTCCGTGTCCTTTTCGCACCTTTATAAGCGCTTCTAGAACCCTAAACCGCCATTTCTTTAAAATGCGGTTTAGGGTACCTTGGTCTAACCGAGGAAGTCGAAACTTGGGATACCTTGAGAGCCGGACCTCTCCTTTTAAATGGTAAAAATTCGTAACGATCGAATGACGCCAAGTATGAAAAAGTGATAATCGAAAGACAATGTCATTCTCGTCTCCTAAGGAGCGTTTCTCTCGCCTAAGCCATGTTTTCAATTTCGATCTAGGGAATCGAAATTCGGCGCAAAGGTAGCCCACGTGAAGATAAAAAAAGCTTCGAATGCGATTTTGAGATTTCTCAAAAACGGCGGCCGCCATCTTGGGAAATGGCATATTATCGCCCCCGCAACATGCACCTCCGACGCTAAACACCAAACGGGACCGGCTCTTGCCGTCGGATCGCGATAACCCCTAACGCAGGGTTGTAGGGGAAGGACCAAATTAGATATCCTCACGGTAAATTAAAAAGGAGGTCGAGAGTTGGAGTCACGGGAAAGGGTTGATTCTCCCCTTGAAATTAGGAGGAAATGCTAAATCTTAAAGGATTTTAAAGTTTGAATAGAAAATTAATTTTTGTCGGGAAACTCACAATATCTTGTTGGAAGGTAGCTGCCTCATGTGTCTACACGAAAACATGCAGAACGAGGCAAAAGCAAATCCGGAATCTTGACTTTTCTAAGCGAATCCGAGAGCCCGCGTCCTTCTCGCAGCTTAATAAGCGCTTCTTGCCCCCTAAACTGCCATTTCGTTTAAAGTAGGTCAAATGGTACTTCGGTCTAACCGGGGATGTCGAAGCTTGGGATACCGGTAGGGCCGGACCTTTCCTTTTACATGGTATAATTTCGTAACGAACGAATGAAGCCAAGTATGATAAAGTGATAATCGAAAGACAACGCCATTCTCGTCTCCTAAGGAGCGTTTCTCTCGCCTAAGCCATGTTTTCAATTTCGATCTAGGGAATCGAAATTCGGCACAAATGTAGCCCACTTGAAGATAATAAATGCATCGAATGCGATTTTGAGATTTCTCAAAAACGGCGGCCGCCATCTTGGGAAATGTCATATTATCGCCCCCGCAACATGCACCTCCGACGCTAAACACCAGACGGGAGCGGCTCTTGCCGTCGGATTGCGATAACCCCTAAGGAAGGTTTGTAAAGGAAAGACCCAGGTAGATATCCTCACGGTAAATTAAAAAGGAGGTCGAGTGTTGGAGTCACGGGAAAGGGTTGATTCTCCCCTTGAAATTAGGAGGAAATGCTAAATCTTAACGGATTTTAAAGTTTGAATATCTTGTTTGGAGGTAGCTGCATCATTCGTCTACACGAAAATATGCAGGGCGAGACAAAAGCAAATCCGGAATCTTGACTTTTCTAAGCAAATCCTCGAGACCGTGTCCTTTTCGCACATTTATAAGCGCTTCTCGCCCCCTAAACCGCCATTTTTTTAAAATGCGGTTAAGGGTAAATCGGTCTAACCGAGGAAGTCGAAACTTGGGATATCCTGAGAGCCGGACCTCTGCTTTTAAATGGTAAAATTTCGTAACGATCGAATGAAGCCAAGTATGAAAAAGTGATAATCGAAAGACAATGTCATTCTCGTCTCCTAAGGAGCGTTTCTCTCGCCTAAGCCATGTTTTCAATTTCGATCTAGGGTATAGAAATTCAGCGCAAAGGTAGCCCACGTGAAGATAATAAAAGCTTCGAATGCGATTTTGAGATATCTCAAAAACTGCGGTTGCCATCTTTTGAAATGGCATATTATCGCCCCCGCGATATGCACCTCCGACGCTAAACACCAGAGAGGAGCGGCTCTTACCGTCGGATCGCGATAAACCCTAAGGCAGGGTTGTAGGGGAAGGACCCAGGTAGATATCCTCACGGTAAATTAAAAGCGAGGTCGAGTAATGGAGTCACGGGAAAGGGTTGATTCTCCTCTTGAAATTAGGAGGAAATGCTAAATCTTAACTGATTTTAAAATTTGAATAGAAAATTCAGTTTTGTCGGGAAACTCACAATATCTTGTTAGAAGGTAGCTGCATCATTCGTCTACACTAAAACATGCAGGACGAGACAAAACAATATCCGGAATCTTGACTTTTCTAAGCGAATCCGCGAGACCGCGTCCTTCTCGCACCTTAATAATCGTTTCTCACCCCCTAAACCGCCATTTCGTTTAAAGGAGGTCAAATGGAACTTCTGTCTAACCGGGGATGTCGAGATTTGGGATACCGGTAGAGCCGGACCTCTCCTTTTAAATGGTAAAATTTCGTAACGATCGAATGACGCAAAGTATGAAAAAGTGATAATCGAAAGACAGTGTCATTCTCGTCTAATAAGGAGCGTTTCTCTCGCCTAAGCCATGTTTTCAATTTCGATCTAGGGAATGGAAATTCTGCACAAAGGTAGCCCACGTGAAGATAATAAAAGCTTCGAATGCGATTTTGAGATTTCTCAAGAACTGCCTCGCCAACTTGGAAAACGGCATATTTTCGCCCCCGCGACCTGCACCTTTGGCGCTAAACACCAGACGGGAGCGGCTCTTGCCGTCGGATCGCGATAACCCCTAACGCAGGTTTGTAAAGGGAAGGACCCAGGTAGATATCCTGTCGGAAAAATTAAAGAGGAGGTCGAGTGTTGGAGTCACGGTAAAGGGTTAATTCTCCCCTTGAAATTAGGAGGAAATGCTAAATCTTAGCGGATTTTAAAGTTTGAATAGAAAGTTCAGTTTTGACGGTAAACTCACAATGTGTTAGAGAGTAGCTGTATCATTCCTCTACACGAAAATATGCAGGGCGAGACAAAAGCAAATCCGGAATCTTGACTTTTCTAAGCAAATCCGCGAGTCCGTGTCCTTTTCAAACCTTTATAAGCGCTTCTCGCCCCCTAAACCGCCATTTCGTTAAAATGCAGTTAAGTGTACCTCGGTCTAACCGAGGAAGTCGAAACTTGGGATACCCTGAGAGCCGGACCTCTCCTTTTAAATGGTAAAATTTCGTAACGATCGAATGACGCCTAGTATGAAAAAGTGATAATCGAAAGACAATGTCATTCTCGTCTCCTAAGGAGCGTTTCTCTCGCCTAAGCCATGTTTTCAATTTCGATCTAGGGAATCGAAATTCGGCGCAAAGGGAGCCCACGTGAAGATAATAAAAGCTTCGAATGCGATTTTGAGATTTCTCAAAAACTGCGGTAGCCATCTTGGGAAATGGCATATTAACCCCCCCGCGACATGCACATCCGACGCTAAACACCAAACGGGAGCGGCTCTTACCGTCGGATCGCGATAAACCCTAAGGCAGGGTTGTAGGGGAAGGACCCAGGTAGATATCCTCACGGTAAATTAAAAGCGAGGTCGAGTAATGGAGTCACGGGAAAGGGTTGATTCTCCCCTTGAAATTAGGAGGAAATGCTAAATCTTAACTGATTTTAAAATTTGAATAGAAAATTCAGTTTTTTCGGGAAACTCACAATATCTTGTTAGAAGGTAGCTGCATCATTCGTCTACACTAAAACATGCAGGACGAGACAAAACAATATCCGCAATCTTGACTTTTCTAAGCGAATCCGCGAGCCCGTGTCTTTTTCGCACCTTTATAGGCGCTTCTCGCCCCCTAAACCGCCATTTCGTTAAAATGCGGTTAAGTGTACCTCGGTCTAACCGAGGAAGTCGAAACTTGGGATACTCTGAGAGCCGGACCTCTCCTTTTAAATGGTAAAATTTCGTAACGATCGAATGACGCCAAGTATGAAAAAGTGATAATCGAAAGACAATGTCATTCTCGTCTCCTAAGGAGCGTTTCTCTCGCCTAAGCCTTGTTTTCAATTTCGATCTAGGGAATCGAAATTCGGCGCAAACTTAGCACACGTGAAGATAATAAAAGCTTCGAATGCGATTTTGAGATTTCTCAAAAACGGCGGCCGCCATCTTGGGAAATGGCATATTATCGCCCCCGCGACATGCACCTCCGACGCTAAACACCAGACGGGAGCGGCTCTTGCCGTCGGATCGCGATAACCCCTAACGCAGGTTTGTAGGGGAAGGACCCAGGTAGATATCATGTTGGAAAAATTAAAAAGGAGGTCGAGTGTTGGAGTCACGGTAAAGGGCTGATTCTCCCTTTGAAATTAGGTGGAAATGCTAAATCTTAACGGATTTTAAAGTTTGAATAGAAAATTCAGTTTTGACGGGAAACTCACAATGTGTTAGAGAGTAGCTGTATCATTCCTCTACACGAAAATATGCAGGGCGAGACAAAAGCAAATCCGGAATCTTGACTTTTCTAAGCAAATCCGCAAGCGCGTGTGCTTTTCGCACCTTTATAAGCGCTTCTCGTTCCCTAAACCGCCATTTTCTTTAAAATGCGGTTAAGGGTACCTCGGTCTAACCGAGGAAGTCGAAACTTGGGATACCCTGAGAGCCGGACCTCTTCTTTTAAATGGTAAAATTTCGTAACGATCGAATGAAGCCAAGTATGAAAAAGTGATAATCGAAAGACAATGTCATTCTCGTCTCCTAAGGGGCGTTTCTCTCGCCTAAGCCTTGTTTTCAATTTCGATCTAGGGAATCGAAATTCGGCGCAAAGGTAGCCCACGTGAAGATAATAAAAGCTTCGAATGCGATTTTGAGATTTCTCAAGAACTGTCTCGCCAACTTGGAAAACGGCATATTTTCGCCCCCGCGACCTGCACCTCCAACGCTAAACACCAGACGGGAGCGGCTCTTACCGTCGGATCGCGATAACCCCTAAGGCAGGGTTGTAGGGGAAGGACCCAGGTAGATATTATCACGGTAAATTAAAAGCGAGGTCGAGTAATGGAGTCACGGGAAAGGGTTGATTCTCCCCTTGAAATTAGGAGGAAATGCTAAATCTTAACTGATTTTAAAATTTGTATAGAAAATTCAGTTTTGTCGGGAAACTCACAATATCTTGTTAGAAGGTAGCTGCATCATTCGTGTACACTAAAACATGCAGGACGAGACAAAACAATATCCGGAATCTTGACTTTTCTAAGCGAATCCAAGAGCCCGTGTCCTTTTCGCACCTTTATAAACGCTTCTCGCCCCCTAAACCGCCATTTCGTTAAAATGCGGTTAAGTGTACCTCGGTCTAACCGGGGATGTCGAAGCTTGGGATACCGGTAGGGCCGGACCTTTCCTTTTACATGGTATAATTTCGTAACGAACGAATGAAGCCAAGTATGAAAAAGTGATAATCGAAAGACAATGTCATTCTCGTCTCCTAAGGAGCGTTTCTCTCGCCTAAGCCATGTTTTCAATTTCGATCTAGGTAATCGAAATTCGGCACAAATGTATCCCACGTGAAGATAATAAATGCATCGAATGCGATTTTGATATTTCTCAAAAACGGCGGCCGCCATCTTGGGAAATGGCATATTATCGCCCCCGCAACATGCACCTCCGACGCTAAACACCAGACGGGAGCGGCTCTTGCCGTCGGATCGCGATAACCCCTAAGGAAGAATTGTAAAGGAAAGACCCAGGTAGATATCCTCACGGTAAGTTAAAAAGGAGGTCGAGTGTTGGAGTCACGGGAAAGGGTTGATTCTCCCCTTGAAATTAGGAGGAAATGCTAAATCTTAACGGATTTTAAAGTTTGAATAAAAAATTAATTTTTGTCGGGAAAATCACAATATCTTGTTAGGAGGTAGCTGCATAATTCGTCTACACGAAAACATGCAGGGTGAAGCAAAAGCAAATCCGGAATCTTGACTTTTCTAAGCAAACAGCGAGCCCACGTCCTTCTTGCACCTTAATAAGCGTTTCTCGACCCCTAAACCGCCATTTCGTTAAAAGGCGATTAAAGTGTACTTCGGTGTAACCGGGGAAGTCGAAAATTGGGATACCATTAGAGGCGTACCTCCCCTTTAAGATGGTAAAATTTCGTAACGATCGAATGATGCCAAGTATGAAAAAGTGATAATCGAAAGACAATGTCATTCTCGACTCCTTAGAAGCGTTTCTCTCGATTAAGCCATGTTTCCAATTTCGATCTAGGGAATCGAAATTCCTCACAAATGTAGCCCACGTGAAGATAATAAGAGTTTAAAGTGCGATTTTGAAATTTCTTAAGAAATTGCGGCGCCATATTGGAAAATGGCATATTTTCGCTCCCTCGACCTGCACATACAACCGTAAACACCAGGCGGGAGCGGCTCCAGCCGTCGGATTGCGCTAACCCCTAACGCAGGGTTGTAAAGGAGGGACCCAGGTAGATATCCTGACGGTAAATTAAAAAGTAAGTGAGTGTTGGAGTCACGGGAAAAGGTTGATTCTCCCCTTGAAATTAGGAGGAAATGCTATAACTTATGTATATTTTAAGGTTTAAATAGAAAATTCAATTTGGCTGGAAACTCGAAATATCTTGTTAGAAGGTAGCTGCGTCATTCGTCTTCACGAAAACATGCAGGGCGAGGCAAAAGCAAATCCGGGATCTTGACTTTTCTAAGCAAATCCGCGAGCCCGAGTCCTTCTCGTACCTTAATAAGCGCTTCTCACCTCTAAAGCGGCTCTTGCCGTCGGATTGCGATAACCCCTAAGGAAGGTTTGTAAAGGAAAGACCCAGGTAGATATCCTCACGGTAAATTAAAAAGGAGGTCGAGTGTTGGAGTCACGGGAAAGGGTTGATTCTCCCCTTGAAATTAGGAGGAAATGCTAAATCTTAACGGATTTTAAAGTTTGAATATCTTGTTTGGAGGTAGCTGCATCATTCGTCTACACGAAAATATGTAGCGCGAGACAAAAGCAAATCCGGAATCTTGACTTTTCTAAGCAAATCCTCGAGACCGTGTCCTTTTCGCACATTTATAAGCGCTTCTCGCCCCCTAAACCGCCATTTTTTTAAAATGCGGTTAAGGGTAAATCGGTCTAACCGAGGAAGTCGAAACTTGGGATATCCTGAGAGCCGGACCTCTCCTTTTAAATGGTAAAATTTCGTAACGATCGAATGAAGCCAAGTATGAAAAAGTGATAATCGAAAGACAATGTCATTCTCGTCTCCTAAGGAGCGTTTCTCTCGCCTAAGCCATGTTTTCAATTTCGTTCTAGGGTATAGAAATTCAGCGCAAAGGTAGCCCACGTGAAGATAATAAAAGCTTCGAATGCGATTTTGAGATATCTCAAAAACTGCGGTTGCCATCTTTTGAAATGGCATATTATCGCCCCCGCGATATGCACATCCGACGCTAAACACCAGACAGGAGCGGCTCTTACCGTCGGATCGCGATAAACCCTAAGGCAGGGTTGTAGGGGAAGGACCCAGGTAGATATCCTCACGGTAAATTAAAAGCGAGGTCGAGTAATGGAGTCACGGGAAAGGGTTGATTCTCCCCTTGAAATTAGGAGGAAATGCTAAATCTTAACTGATTTTAAAATTTGAATAGAAAATTCAGTTTTGTCGGGAAACTCACAATATCTTGTTAGAAGGTAGCTGCATCATTCGTCTACACTAAAACATGCAGGACGAGACAAAACAATATCCGGAATCTTGACTTTTCTAAGCGAATCCGCGAGCCCGTGTCCTTTTCGCACCTTTATAAGCGCTTCTCGCCCCCTAAACCACCATTTCGTTAATTTGCGGTTAAGTGTACCTCGGTCTAACCGAGGAAGTCGAAACTTGGGATACTCTGAGAGCCGGACCTCTCCTTTTAAATGGTAAAATTTCGTAACGATCGAATGACGCCAAGTATGAAAAAGTGATAATCGAAAGACAATGTCATTCTCGTCTCCTAAGGAGCGTTTCTCTCGCCTAAGCCTTGTTTTCAATTTCGATCTAGGGAATCGAAATTCGGCATAAAGGTATCCCACGTGAAGATAATAAAAGCTTCGAATGCGATTTTGAGATTTCTCAAGAACTGCCTCGCCAACTTGGAAAACGGCATATTTTCGCCCCAGCGACCTGCACCTCCAACGCTAAACACCAGACAGGAGGGGCTCTTGCCGTCGGATCGCGATAACCCCTAAGTCAGGGTTGTAGGGGAAGGACCCAGGTAGATATCTTGTCGGCAAATTAAAAAGGAGGTCGAGTGTTGGAGTCACGGGAAAGGGTTGATTCTCCCCTTGAAATTAGGAGGAAATGCTAAATCTTAACTGATTTTAAAATTTGAATAGAAAATTCAGTTTTGTCGGGAAACTCACAATATCTTGTTAGAAGGTAGCTGCATCATTCGTCTACACTAAAACATGCAGGACGAGACAAAACAATATCCGGAATCTTGACTTTTCTAAGCGAATCCGCGAGACCGCGTCCTTCTCGCACCTTAATAATCGTTTCTCACCCCCTAAACCGCCATTTCGTTTAAAGGAGGTCAAATGGAACTTCGCTCTAACCGGGGATGTCGAAATTTGGGATACCGGTAGAGCCGGACCCCTCCTTTTACATGGTAAAATTTCGTAACGATCGAATGACGCAAAGTATGAAAAAGTGATAATCGAAAGACAGTGTCATTCTCGTCTAATAAGGAGCGTTTCTCTCGCCTAAGCCATGTTTTCAATTTCGATCTAGGGAATCGAAATTCTGCACAAAGTTAGCCCACGTGAAGATAATAAAAGCTTCGAATGCGATTTTGAGATTTCTCAAGAACTGCCTCGCCAACTTGGAAAACGGCATATTTTCGCCCCCGCGACCTGCACCTCCGGCGCTAAACACCAGACAGGAGCGGCTCTTGCCGTCGGATCGCGATAACCCCTAACGCAGGTTTGTAAAGGGAAGGACCCAGGTAGATATCCTGTCGGAAAAATTAAAAAGGAGGTCGAGTGTTGGAGTCACGGTAAAGGGTTGATTCTCCCCTTGAAATTAGGAGGAAATGCTAAATCTTAGCGGATTTTAAAGTTTGAATAGAAAGTTCAGTTTTGACGGTTAACTCACAATGTGTTAGAGAATAGCTGTATCATTTCTCTACACGAAAATATGCAGGGCGAAACAAAAGCAAATCCGGAATCTTGACTTTTCTAAACAAATCCGCGAGCCCGTGTCCTTTTCGCACCTTTATAAGCGCTTCTCGCCCCCTAAACCGCCATTTCGTTAAAATGCGGTTAAGTGTACCTCGGTCTAACCGAGGAAGTCGAAATTTGGGATACCCTGAGAGCCGGACCTCTCCTTTTAAATGGTAAAATTTCGTAACGATCGAATGACGCCTAGTATGAAAAAGTGATAATCGAAAGACAATGTCATTCTCGTCTCCTAAGGAGCGTTTCTCTCGCCTAAGCCATGTTTTCAATTTCGATCTAGGGAATCGAAATTCGGCGCAAAGGGAGCCCACGTGAAGATAATAAAAGCTTCGAATGCGATTTTGAGATTTCTCAAAAACTGCAGCCGCCAACTTGGGAAATGGCATATTATCGCCCCCGCGACATGCACCTCCGGCGCTAAACACCAGACGGGAGCGGCTCTTGCCGTCGGATCGCGATAACCCCTAACGCAGGTTTGTAGGGGAAGGACCCAGGTAGATATACTCTCGGCAAATTCAAAAGGAGGTCGATTGTTGGAGTCACGGTAAAGGGTTGATTCTCCCTTTATAACTAGGAGGAAATGCTAAATCTTAACGGATTTTAAAGTTTGAATAGAAAATTCAGTTTTGACGGGAAACTCACAATGTGTTAGAGAGTAGCTGTATCATTCCTCTACACGAAAATATGCAGGGCGAGACAAAAGCAAATCCGGAATTTTGACTTTTCTAAGCAAATCCGCGAGTCCGTGTCCTTTTCGCACCTTTATAAGCGCTTCTAGAACCCTAAACCGCCATTTCTTTAAAATGCGGTTTAGGGTACCTTGGTCTAACCGAGGAAGTCGAAACTTGGGATACCTTGAGAGCCGGACCTCTCCTTTTAAATGGTAAAAATTCGTAACGATCGAATGACGCCAAGTATGAAAAAGTGATAATCGAAAGACAATGTCATTCTCGTCTCCTAAGGAGCGTTTCTCTCGCCTAAGCCATGTTTTCAATTTCGATGTAGGGAATCGAAATTCGGGGCAAAGGTAGCCCACGTGAAGATAATAAAAGCTTCGAATGCGATTTTGAGATTTCTCAAAAACGGCGGCCGCCATCTTGGGAAATGGCATATTATCGCCCCCGCAACGTGCACCTCCGACGCTAAACACCAAAGGGGACCGGCTCTTGCCGTCGGATCGCGATAACCCCTAACGCAGGGTTGTAGGGGAAGGACCAAATTAGATATCCTCACGGTAAATTAAAAAGGAGGTAGAGAGTTGGAGTCACGGGAAAGGGTTGATTCTCCCCTTGAAATTAGGAGGAAATGCTAAATCTTAAAGGATTTTAAAGTTTGAATAGAAAATTAATTTTTGTCGGGAAACTCACAATATCTTGTTGGAAGGTAGCTGCCTCATGTGTCTACACGAAAACATGCAGAACGAGGCAAAAGCAAATCCGGAATCTTGACTTTTCTAAGCGAATCCGAGAGCCCGCGTCCTTCTCGCAGCTTAATAAGCGCTTCTTGCCCCCTAAACTGCCATTTCGTTTAAAGTAGGTCAAATGGTACTTCGGTCTAACCGGGGATGTCGAAGCTTGGGATACCGGTAGGGCCGGACCTTTCCTTTTACATGGTATAATTTCGTAACGAACGAATGAAGCCAAGTATGAAAAAGTGATAATCGAAAGACAACGTCATTCTCGTCTCCTAAGGAGCGTTTCTCTCGCCTAAGCCATGTTTTCAATTTCGATGTAGGTAATCGAAATTCGGCACAAATGTAGCCCACGTGAAGATAATAAATGCATCGAATGCGATTTTGAGATTTCTCAAAAACGGCGGCCGCCATCTTGGGAAATGTCATATTATCGCCCCCGCAACATGCACCTCCGACGCTAAACACCAGACGGGAGCGGCTCTTGCCGTCGGATTGCGATAACCCCTAAGGAAGGTTTGTAAAGGAAAGACCCAGGTAGATATCCTCACGGTAAATTAAAAAGGAGGTCGAGTGTTGGAGTCACGGGAAAGGGTTGATTCTCCCCTTGAAATTAGGAGGAAATCCTAAATCTTAACGGATTTTAAAGTTTGAATATCTTGTTTGGAGGTAGCTGCATCATTCGTCTACACGAAAATATGCAGGGCGAGACAAAAGCAAATCCGGAATCTTGACTTTTCTAAGCAAATCCTCGAGACCGTGTCCCTTTCGCACATTTATAAGCGCTTCTCGCCCCCTAAACCGCCATTTTTTTAAAATGCGGTTAAGGGTAAATCGGTCTAACCGAGGAAGTCGAAACTTGGGATATCCTGAGAGCCGGACCTCTCCTTTTAAATGGTAAAATTTCGTAACGATCGAATGAAGCCAAGTATGAAAAAGTGATAATCGAAAGACAATGTCATTCTCGTCTCCTAAGGAGCGTTTCTCTCGCCTAAGCCATGTTTTCAATTTCGATCTAGGTATAGAAATTCAGCGCAAAGGTAGCCCACGTGAAGATAATAAAAGCTTCGAATGCGATTTTGAGATATCTCAAAAACTGCGGTTGCCATCTTTTGAAATGGCATATTATCGCCCCCGCGATATGCACATCCGACGCTAAACACCAGACAGGAGCGGCTCTTACCGTCGGATCGCGATAAACCCTAAGGCAGGGTTGTAGGGGAAGGACCCAGGTAGATATCCTCACGGTAAATTAAAAGCGAGGTCGAGTAATGGAGTCACGGGAAAGGGTTGATTCTCCCCTTGAAATTAGGAGGAAATGCTAAATCTTAACTGATTTTAAAATTTGAATAGAAAATTCAGTTTTGTCGGGAAACTCACAATATCTTGTTAGAAGGTAGCTGCATCATTCGTCTACACTAAAACATGCAGGACGAGACAAAACAATATCCGGAATCTTGACTTTTCTAAGCGAATCCGCGAGCCCGTGTCCTTTTCGCACCTTTATAAGCGCTTCTCGCCCCCTAAACCACCATTTCGTTAATTTGCGGTTAAGTGTACCTCGGTCTAACCGAGGAAGTCGAAACTTGGGATACTCTGAGAGCCGGACCTCTCCTTTTAAATGGTAAAATTTCGTAACGATCGAATGACGCCAAGTATGAAAAAGTGATAATCGAAAGACAATGTCATTCTCGTCTAATAAGGAGCGTTTCTCTCGCCTAAGCCATGTTTTCAATTTCGATCTAGGGAATCGAAATTCTGCACAAAGGTAGCCCACGTGAAGATAATAAAAGCTTCGAATGCGATTTTGAGATTTCTCAAGAACTGCCTCGCCAACTTGGAAAACGGCATATTTTCGCCCCCGCGACCTGCACCTCCGGCGCTAAACACCAGACAGGAGCGGCTCTTGCCGTCGGATCGCGATAACCCCTAACGCAGGTTTGTAAAGGGAAGGACCCAGGTAGATATCCTGTCGGAAAAATTAAAAAGGAGCTCGAGTGTTGGAGTCACGGTAAAGGGTTGATTCTCCCCTTGAAATTAGGAGGAAATGCTAAATCTTAGCGGATTTTAAAGTTTGAATAGAAAGTTCAGTTTTGACGGTTAACTCACAATGTGTTAGAGAATAGCTGTATCATTTCTCTACACGAAAATATGCAGGGCGAAACAAAAGCAAATCCGGAATCTTGACTTTTCTAAGCAAATCCGCGAGCCCGTGTCCTTTTCGCACCTTTATAAGCGCTTCTCGCCCCCTAAACCGCCATTTCGTTAAAATGCGGTTAAGTGTACCTCGGTCTAACCGAGGAAGTCGAAACTTGGGATACCCTGAGAGCCGGACCTCTCCTTTTAAATGGTAAAATTTCGTAACGATCGAATGACGCCTAGTATGAAAAAGTGATAATCGAAAGACAATGTCATTCTCGTCTCCTAAGGAGCGTTTCTCTCGCCTAAGCCATGTTTTCAATTTCGATCTAGGGAATCGAAATTCGGCGCAAAGGGAGCCCACGTGAAGATAATAAAAGCTTCGAATGCGATTTTGAGATTTCTCAAAAACTGCAGCCGCCAACTTGGGAAATGGCATATTATCGCCCCCGCGACATGCACCTCCGGCGCTAAACACCAGACGGGAGCGGCTCTTGCCGTCGGATCGCGATAACCCCTAACGCAGGTTTGTAGGGGAAGGACCCAGGTAGATATACTCTCGGCAAATTCAAAAGGAGGTCGATTGTTGGAGTCACGGTAAAGGGTTGATTCTCCCTTTGAAACTAGGAGGAAATGCTAAATCTTAACGGATTTTAAAGTTTGAATAGAAAATTCAGTTTTGACGGGAAACTCACAATGTGTTAGAGAGTAGCTGTATCATTCCTCTACACGAAAATATGCAGGGCGAGACAAAAGCAAATCCGGAATTCTGACTTTTCTAAGCAAATCCGCGAGTCCGTGTCCTTTTCGCACCTTTATAAGCGCTTCTAGAACCCTAAACCGCCATTTCTTTAAAATGCGATTTAGGGTACCTTGGTCTAACCGAGGAAGTCGAAACTTGGGATACCTTGAGAGCCGGACCTCTCCTTTTAAATGGTAAAAATTCGTAACGATCGAATGACGCCAAGTATGAAAAAGTGATAATCGAAAGACAATGTCATTCTCGTCTCCTAAGGAGCGTTTCTCTCGCCTAAGCCATGTTTTCAATTTCGATCTAGGGAATCGAAATTCGGCGCAAAGGTAGCCCACGTGAAGATAATAAAAGCTTCGAATGCGATTTTGAGATTTCTCAAAAACGGCGGCCGCCATCTTGGGAAATGGCATATTATCGCCCCCGCAACATGCACCTCCGACGCTAAACACCAAAGGGGACCGGCTCTTGCCGTCGGATCGCGATAACCCCTAACGCAGGGTTGTAGGGGAAGGACCAAATTAGATATCCTCACGGTAAATTAAAAAGGAGGTCGAGAGTTGGAGTCACGGGAAAGGGTTGATTCTCCCCTTGAAATTAGGAGGAAATGCTAAATCTTAAAGGATTTTAAAGTTTGAATAGAAAATTAATTTTTGTCGGGAAACTCACAATATCTTGTTGGAAGGTAGCTGCCTCATGTGTCTACACGAAAACATGCAGAACGAGGCAAAAGCAAATCCGGAATCTTGACTTTTCTAAGCGAATCCGAGAGCCCGCGTCCTTCTCGCAGCTTAATAAGCGCTTCTTGCCCCCTAAACTGCCATTTCGTTTAAAGTAGGTCAAATGGTACTTCGGTCTAACCGGGGATGTCGAAGCTTGGGATACCGGTAGGGCCGGACCTTTCCTTTTACATGGTATAATTTCGTAACGAACGAATGAAGCCAAGTATGAAAAAGTGATAATCGAAAGACAACGTCATTCTCGTCTCCTAAGGAGCGTTTCTCTCGCCTAAGCCATGTTTTCAATTTCGATGTAGGTAATCGAAATTCGGCACAAATGTAGCCCACGTGAAGATAATAAATGCATCGAATGCGATTTTGAGATTTCTCAAAAACGGCGGCCGCCATCTTGGGAAATGTCATATTATCGCCCCCGCAACATGCACCTCCGACGCTAAACACCAGACGGGAGCGGCTCTTGCCGTCGGATTGCGATAACCCCTAAGGAAGGTTTGTAAAGGAAAGACCCAGGTAGATATCCTCACGGTAAATTAAAAAGGAGGTCGAGTGTTGGAGTCACGGGAAAGGGTTGATTCTCCCCTTGAAATTAGGAGGAAATCCTAAATCTTAACGGATTTTAAAGTTTGAATATCTTGTTTGGAGGTAGCTGCATCATTCGTCTACACGAAATTATGCAGGGCGAGACAAAAGCAAATCCGGAATCTTGACTTTTCTAAGCAAATCCTCGAGACCGTGTCCTTTTCGCACATTTATAAGCGCTTCTCGCCCCCTAAACCGCCATTTTTTTAAAATGCGGTTAAGGGTAAATCGGTCTAACCGAGGAAGTCGAAACTTGGGATATCCTGAGAGCCGGACCTCTCCTTTTAAATGTTAAAATTTCGTAACGATCGAATGAAGCCAAGTATGAAAAAGTGATAATCGAAAGACAATGTCATTCTCGTCTCCTAAGGAGCGTTTCTCTCGCCTAAGCCATGTTTTCAATTTCGATCTAGGGTATAGAAATTCAGCGCAAAGGTAGCCCACGTGAAGATAATAAAAGCTTCGAATGCGATTTTGAGATATCTCAAAAACTGCGGTTGCCATCTTTTGAAATGGCATATTATCGCCCCCGCGATATGCACATCCGACGCTAAACACCAGACAGGAGCGGCTCTTACCGTCGGATCGCGATAAACCCTAAGGCAGGGTTGTAGGGGAAGGACCCAGGTAGATATCCTCACGGTAAATTAAAAGCGAGGTCGAGTAATGGAGTCACGGGAAAGGGTTGATTCTCCCATTGAAATTAGGAGGAAATGCTAAATCTTAACTGATTTTAAAATTTGAATAGAAAATTCAGTTTTGTCGGGAAACTCACAATATCTTGTTAGAAGGTAGCTGCATCATTCGTCTACACTAAAACATGCAGGACGAGACAAAACAATATCCGGAATCTTGACTTTTCTAAGCGAATCCGCGAGCCCGTGTCCTTTTCGCACCTTTATAAGCGCTTCTCGCCCCCTAAACCACCATTTCGTTAATTTGCGGTTAAGTGTACCTCGGTCTAACCGAGGAAGTCGAAACTTGGGATACTCTGAGAGCCGGACCTCTCCTTTTAAATGGTAAAATTTCGTAACGATCGAATGACGCCAAGTATGAAAAAGTGATAATCGAAAGACAATGTCATTCTCGTCTCCTAAGGAGCGTTTCTCTCGCCTAAGCCTTGTTTTCAATTTCGATCTAGGGAATCGAAATTCGGCATAAAGGTAGCCCACGTGAAGATAATAAAAGCTTCGAATGCGATTTTGAGATTTCTCAAGAACTGCCTCGCCAACTTGGAAAACGGCATATTTTCGCCCCAGCGACCTGCACCTCCAACGCTAAACACCAGACAGGAGGGGCTCTTGCCGTCGGATCGCGATAACCCCTAAGTCAGGGTTGTAGGGGAAGGACCCAGGTAGATATCTTGTCGGCAAATTAAAAAGGAGGTCGAGTGTTGGAGTCACGGGAAAGGGTTGATTCTCCCCTTGAAATTAGGAGGAGATGCTAAATCTTAACTGATTTTAAATTTGAATAGAAAATTCAGTTTTGTCGGGAAACTCACAATATCTTGTTAGAAGGTAGCTGCATCATTCGTCTACACATGCAGGACGAGACAGAACAATATCCGGAATCTTGACTTTTCTAAGCGAATCCGCGAGACCGCGTCCTTCTCGCACCTTAATAATCGTTTCTCACCCCCTAAACCGCCATTTCGTTTAAAGGAGGTCAAATGGAACTTCGCTCTAACCGGGGATGTCGAAATTTGGGATACCGGTAGAGCCGGACCTCTCCTTTTACATGGTAAAATTTCGTAACGATCGAATGACGCAAAGTATGAAAAAGTGATAATCGAAAGACAGTGTCATTCTCGTCTAATAAGGAGCGTTTCTCTCGCCTAAGCCATGTTTTCAATTTCGATCTAGGGAATCGAAATTCTGCACAAAGGTAGCCCACGTGAAGATAATAAAAGCTTCGAATGCGATTTTGAGATTTCTCAAGAACTGCCTCGCCAACTTGGAAAACGGCATATTTTCGCCCCCGCGACCTGCACCTCCGGCGCTAAACACCAGACAGGAGCGGCTCTTGCCGTCGGATCGCGATAACCCCTAACGCATGTTTGTAAAGGGAAGGACCCAGGTAGATATCCTGTCGGAAAAATTAAAAAGGAGGTCGAGTGTTGGAGTCACGGTAAAGGGTTGATTCTCCCCTTGAAATTAGGAGGAAATGCTAAATCTTAGCGGATTTTAAAGTTTGAATAGAAAGTTCAGTTTTGACGGTAAACTCACAATGTGTTAGAGAGTAGCTGTATCATTTCTCTACACGAAAATATGCAGGGCGAAACAAAAGCAAATCCGGAATCTTGACTTTTCTAAGCAAATCCGCGAGCCCGTGTCCTTTTCGCACCTTTATAAGCGCTTCTCGCCCCCTAAACCGATATTTCGTTAAAATGCGGTTAAGTGTACCTCGGTCTAACCGAGGAAGTCGAAACTTGGGATACCCTGAGAGCCGGACCTCTCCTTTTAAATGGTAAAATTTCGTAACGATCGAATGACGCCTAGTATGAAAAAGTGATAATCGAAAGACAATGTCATTCTCGTCTCCTAAGGAGCGTTTCTCTCGCCTAAGCCATGTTTTCAATTTCGATCTAGGGAATCGAAATTCGGCGCAAAGGGAGCCCACGTGAAGATAATAAAAGCTTCGAATGCGATTTTGAGATTTCTCAAAAACTGCAGCCGCCATCTTGGGAAATGGCATATTATCGCCCCAGCGACATGCACCTCTGGCACTAAACACCAGACGGGAGCGGCTCTTGCCGTCGGATCGCGATAACCCCTAACGCAGGTTTGTAGGGGAAGGACCCAGGTAGATATACTCTCGGCAAATTCAAAAGGAGGTCGATTGTTGGAGTCACGGTAAAGGGTTGATTCTCCCTTTGAAATTAGGAGGAAATGCTAAATCTTAACGGATTTTAAAGTTTGAATAGAAAATTCAGTTTTGACGGGAAACTCACAATGTGTTAGAGAGTAGCTGTATCATTCCTCTACACGAAAATATGCAGGGCGAGACAAAAGCAAATCCGGAATTTTGACTTTTCTAAGCAAATCCGCGAGTCCGTGTCCTTTTCGCACCTTTATAAGCGCTTCTAGAACCCTAAACCGCCATTTCTTTAAAATGCGGTTTAGGGTACCTTGGTCTAACCGAGGAAGTCGAAACTTGGGATACCTTGAGAGCCGGACCTCTCCTTTTAAATGGTAAAATTTCGTAACGATCGAATGACGCCTAGTATGAAAAAGTGATAATCGAAAGACAATGTCATTCTCGTCTCCTAAGGAGCGTTTCTCTCGCCTAAGCCATGTTTTCAATTTCGATCTAGGGAATCGAAATTCGGCGCAAAGGGAGCCCACGTGAAGATAATAAAAGCTTCGAATGCGATTTTGAGATTTCTCAAAAACGGCGGCCGCCATCTTGGGAAATGGCATATTATCGCCCCCGCAACATGCACCTCCGACGCTAAACACCAAACGGGACCGGCTCTTGCCGTCGGATCGCGATAACCCCTAACGCAGGGTTGTAGGGGAAGGACCAAATTAGATATCCTCACGGTAAATTAAAAAGGAGGTCGAGAGTTGGAGTCACGGGAAAGGGTTGATTCTCCCCTTGAAATTAGGAGGAAATGCTAAATCTTAAAGGACTTTAAAGTTTGAATAGAAAATTAATTTTTGTCGGGAAACTCACAATATCTTGTTGGAAGGTAGCTGCCTCATGTGTCTACACGAAAACATGCAGAACGAGGCAAAAGCAAATCCGGAATCTTGACTTTTCTAAGCGAATCCGAGAGCCCGCGTCCTTCTCGCAGCTTAATAAGCGCTTCTTGCCCCCTAAACTGCCATTTCGTTTAAAGTAGGTCAAATGGTACTTCGGTCTAACCGGGGATGTCGAAGCTTGGGATACCGGTAGGGCCGGACCTTTCCTTTTACATGGTATAATTTCGTAACGAACGAATGAAGCCAAGTATGAAAAAGTGATAATCGAAAGACAACGTCATTCTCGTCTCCTAAGGAGCGTTTCTCTCGCCTAAGCCATGTTTTCAATTTCGATGTAGGTAATCGAAATTCGGCACAAATGTAGCCCACGTGAAGATAATAAATGCATCGAATGCGATTTTGAGATTTCTCAAAAACGGCAGCCGCCATCTTGGGAAATGTCATATTATCGCCCCCGCAACATGCACCACCGACGCTAAACACCAGACGGGAGCGGCTCTTGCCGTCGGATTGCGATAACCCCTAAGGAAGGTTTGTAAAGGAAAGACCCAGGTAGATATCCTCACGGTAAATTAAAAAGGAGGTCGAGTGTTGGAGTCACGGGAAAGGGTTGATTCTCCCCTTGAAATTAGGAGGAAATGCTAAATCTTAACGGATTTTAAAGTTTGAATATCTTGTTTGGAGGTAGCTGCATCATTCGTCTACACGAAAATATGCAGGGCGAGACAAAAGCAAATCCGGAATCTTGACTTTTCTAAGCAAATCCTCGAGACCGTGTCCTTTTCGCACATTTATAAGCGCTTCTCGCCCCCTAAACCGCCATTTTTTTAAAATGCGGTTAAGATTAAATCGGTCTAACCGAGGAAGTCGAAACTTGGGATATCCTGAGAGCAGGACCTCTTCTTTTAAATGGTAAAATTTCGTAACGATCGAATGAAGCCAAGTATGAAAAAGTGATAATCGAAAGACAACGTCATTCTCGTCTCCTAAGGAGCGTTTCTCTCGCCTAAGCCATGTTTTCAATTTCGATCTAGGGTATAGAAATTCAGCGCAAAGGTAGCCCACGTGAAGATAATAAAAGCTTCGAATGCGATTTTGAGATATCTCAAAAACTGCGGTTGCCATCTTTTGAAATGGCATATTATCGCCCCCGCGATATGCACATCCGACGCTAAACACCAGACAGGAGCGGCTCTTACCGTCGGATCGCGATAAACCCTAAGGCAGGGTTGTAGGGGAAGGACCCAGGTAGATATCCTCACGGTAAATTAAAAGCGAGGTCGAGTAATGGAGTCACGGGAAAGGGTTGATTCTCCCCTTGAAATTAGGAGGAAATGCTAAATCTTAACTGATTTTAAAATTTGAATAGAAAATTCAGTTTTGTCGGGAAACTCACAATATCTTGTTAGAAGGTAGCTGCATCATTCGTCTACACTAAAACATGCAGGACGAGACAAAACAATATCCGGAATCTTGACTTTTCTAAGCGAATCCGCGAGCCCGTGTCCTTTTCGCACCTTTATAAGCGCTTCTCGCCCCCTAAACCACCATTTCGTTAATTTGCGGTTAAGTGTACCTCGGTCTAACCGAGGAAGTCGAAACTTGGGATACTCTGAGAGCCGGACCTCTCCTTTTAAATGGTAAAATTTCGTAACGATCGAATGACGCCAAGTATGAAAAAGTGATAATCGAAAGACAATGTCATTCTCGTCTCCTAAGGAGCGTTTCTCTCGCCTAAGCCTTGTTTTCAATTTCGATCTAGGGAATCGAAATTCGGCATAAAGGTAGCCCACGTGAAGATAATAAAAGCTTCGAATGCGATTTTGAGATTTCTCAAGAACTGCCTCGCCAACTTGGAAAACGGCATATTTTCGCCCCAGCGACCTGCACCTCCAACGCTAAACACCAGACAGGAGGGGCTCTTGCCGTCGGATCGCGATAACCCCTAAGTCAGGGTTGTAGGGGAAGGACCCAGGTAGATATCTTGTCGGCAAATTAAAAAGGAGGTCGAGTGTTGGAGTCACGGGAAAGGGTTGATTCTCCCCTTGAAATTAGGAGGAAATGCTAAATCTTAACTGATTTTAAAATTTGAATAGAAAATTCAGTTTTGTCGGGAAACTCACAATATCTTGTTAGAAGGTAGCTGCATCATTCGTCTACACTAAAACATGCAGGACGAGACAAAACAATATCCGGAATCTTGACTTTTCTAAGCGAATCCGCGAGACCGCGTCCTTCTCGCACCTTAATAATCGTTTCTCACCCCCTAAACCGCCATTTCGTTTAAAGGAGGTCAAATGGAACTTCGGTCTAACCGGGGATGTCGAAATTTGGGATATCGGTAGAGCCGGACCTCTCCTTTTACATGGTAAAATTTCGTAACGATCGAATGACGCAAAGTATGAAAAAGTGATAATCGAAAGACAGTGTCATTCTCGTCTAATAAGGAGCGTTTCTCTCGCCTAAGACATGTTTTCAATTTCGATCTAGGGAATCGAAATTCTGCACAAAGGTAGCCCACGGGAAGATAATAAAAGCTTCGAATGCGATTTTGAGATTTCTCAAGAACTGCCTCGCCAACTTGGAAAACGGCATATTTTCGCCCCCGCGACCTGCACCTCCGGCGCTAAACACCAGACAGGAGCGGCTCTTGCCGTCGGATCGCGATAACCCCTAACGCAGGTTTGTAAAGGGAAGGACCCAGGTAGATATCCTGTCGGAAAAATTAAAAAGGAGGTCGAGTGTTGGAGTCACGGTAAAGGGTTGATTCTCCCCTTGAAATTAGGAGGAAATGCTAAATCTTAGCGGATTTTAAAATTTGAATAGAAAGTTCAGTTTTGACGGTAAACTCACAATGTGTTAGAGAGTAGCTGTATCATTTCTCTACACGAAAATATGCAGGGCGAAACAAAAGCAAATCCGGAATCTTGACTTTTCTAAGCAAATCCGCGAGCCCGTGTCCTTTTCGCACCTTTATAAGCGCTTCTCGCCCCCTAAACCGCCATTTCGTTAAAATGCGGTTAAGTGTACCTCGGTCTAACCGAGGAAGTCGATACTTGGGATACCCTGAGAGCCGGACCTCTCCTTTTAAATGGTAAAATTTCGTAACGATCGAATGACGCCTAGTATGAAAAAGTGATAATCGAAAGACAATGTCATTCTCGTCTCCTAAGGAGCGTTTCTCTCGCCTAAGCCATGTTTTCAATTTCGATCTAGGGAATCGAAATTCGGCGCAAAGGGAGCCCACGTGAAGATAATAAAAGCTTCGAATGCGATTTTGAGATTTCTCAAAAACTGCGGTAGCCATCTTGGGAAATGGCATATTAACCCCCCCGCGACATGCACATCCGACGCTAAACACCAAACGGGAGTCTCTCTTACCGTCGGATCGCGATAAACCCTAAGGCAGGGTTGTAGGGGAAGGACCCAGGTAGATATCCTCACGGTAAATTAAAAGCGAGGTCGAGTAATGGAGTCACGGGAAAGGGTTGATTCTCCCCTTTAAATTAGGAGGAAATGCTAAATCTTAACTGATTTTAAAATTTGAATAGAAAATTCAGTTTTTTCGGGAAACTCACAATATCTTGTTAGAAGGTAGCTGCATCATTCGTCTACACTAAAACATGCAGGACGAGACAAAACAATATCCGCAATCTTGACTTTTCTAAGCGAATCCGCGAGCCCGTGTCTTTTTCGCACCTTTATAGGCGCTTCTCGCCCCCTAAACCGCCATTTCGTTAAAATGCGGTTAGGTGTACCTCGGTCTAACCGAGGAAGTCGAAACTTGGGATACTCTGAGAGCCGGACCTCTCCTTTTAAATGGTAAAATTTCGTAACGATCGAATGACGCCAAGTATGAAAAAGTGATAATCGAAAGACAATGTCATTCTCGTCTCCTAAGGAGCGTTTCTCTCGCCTAAGTTTTGTTTTCAATTTCGATCTAGGGAATCGAAATTCGGCGCAAAGGTAGCACACGTGAAGATAATAAAAGCTTCGAATGCGATTTTGAGATTTCTCAAAAACTGCGGCCGCCATCTTGGGAAATGGCATATTATCGCCCCCGCGACATGCACCTCCGACGCTAAACACCAGACGGGAGCGGCTCTTGCCGTCGGATCGCGATAACCCCTAACGCAGGTTTGTAGGGGAAGGACCCAGGTAGATATCCTGTTGGAAAATTTAAAAAGGAGGTCGAGTGTTGGAGTCACGGTAAAGGGTTGATTCTCCCTTTGAAACTAGGAGGAAATGCTAAATCTTAACGGATTTTAAAGTTTGAATAGAAAATTCAGTTTTGACGGGAAACTCACAATGTGTTAGAGAGTAGCTATATCATTCCTCTACACGAAAATATGCAGGGCGAGACAAAAGCAAATTCGGAATCTTGACTTTTCTAAGCAAATCCGCGAGCCCGTGTCCTTTTCGCACCTTTATAAGCGCTTCTCGCCCCTTAAACCGCCATTTTTTTAAAATGCGGTTAAGGGTACCTCGGTCTAACTAAGTCGAAACTTGGGATACCCTGAGAGCCGGACCTCTCCTTTTAAATGGTAAAATTTCGTAAGGATCAAATGAAGCCAAGTATGAAAAAGTGATAATCGAAAGACAAAGTGATTCTCGTCTCCTAAGGAGCGTTTCTCTCGCCTAAGCCATGTTTTCAATTTCGATCTAGGGTATCGAAATTCGGCGCAAAGGTAGCCCACGTGAAGATAATAAAAGCTTCGAATGCGATTTTGAGATATCTCAAAAACTGCGGTAGCCATCTTGGGAAATGGCATATTATCGCCCCCGCGACATGCACATCCGACGCTCAAAACCAGACAGGAGCGGCTCTTACCGTCGGATCGCGATAACCTCTAAGGCAGTGTTGTAGGGGAAGGACCCAGGTAGATATCCTCACGGTAAATTAAAAGCGAGGTCGAGTAATGGAGTCACGGGAAAGGGTTGATTCTCCCCTTGAAATTAGGAGGAAATGCTAAATCTTAACTGATTTTAAAATTTGAATAGAAAATTCAGTTTTGTCGGGAAACTCACAATATCTTGTTAGAAGGTAGCTGCATCATTCGTCTACACTAAAACATGCAGGACGAGACAAAACAATATCCGGAATCTTGACTTTTCTAAGCAAATCCGCGAGACCGCGTCCTTCTCGCACCTTAATAATCGTTTCTCACCCCCTAAACCGCCATTTCGTTTAAAGGAGGTCAAATGGAACTTCGGTCTAACCGGGGATGTCGAAATTTGGGATACCGGTAGAGCCGGATCTCTCCTTTTACATGGTAAAATTTCGTAACGATCGAATGACGCAAAGTATGAAAAAGTGATAATCGAAAGACAGTGTCATTCTCGTCTAATAAGGAGCGTTTCTCTCACCTAAGCCATGTTTTCAATTTCGATATAGGGAATCGAAATTCTGCACAAAGGTAGCCCACGTGAAGATAATAAAAGCTTCGAATGCGATTTTGAGATTTCTCAAGAACTGCCTCGCCAACTTGGAAAACGGCATATTTTCGCACCCGCGACCTGCACCTCCGGCGCTAAATACCAGACGTGAGCGTCTCTTGCCGTCCGATCGCGATAACCCCCTAACGCAGGTTTGTAGGGGAAGGACCCAGGTAGATATCCTGTCGGAAAAATTAAAAAGGAGGTCGAGTGTTGGAGTCACTCTAAAGGGTTGATTCTCCCTTTGAAATTAGGAGGAAATGCTAAATCTTAACGGACTTTAAAGTTTGAATAGAAAATTCAGTTTTGACGGGAAACTCACAATGTGTTAGAGAGTAGCTGTATCATTCCTCTACACGAAAATATGCTGGGCGAGACAAAAGCAAATCCGGAATCTTGACTTTTCTAAGCAAATGCGCAAGCGCGTGTGCTTTTCGCACCTTTATAAGCGCTTCTCGTCCCCTAAACCGCCATTTTTTTAAAACGCTTAAGGGTACCTCGGTCTAACCGAGGAAGCCGAAACTTGGGATACCCTGAGAGCCGGACCTCTACTTTTAAATGGTAAAATTTAGTAACGATCGAATGAAGCCAAGTATGAAAAAGTGATAATCGAAAGACAATGTCATTCTCGTCTCCTAAGGAGCGTTTCTCTCGCCTAAGCCATGTTTTCAATTTCGATCTAGGGTATCGAAATTCGGCGCAAAGTAGCCCACGTGAAGATAATAAAAGCTTCGAATGCGATTTTGAGATATCTCAAAAACTGCGGTAGCCATCTTGGGAAATGGCATATTATCGCCCCCGCGACATGCACATCCGACGCTCAACACCAGACAGAAGCGGCTCTTACCGTCGGATTGCGATAACCCCTAAGGCAGTGTTGTAGGGGAAGGACCCAGGTAGATATCCTCAAGGTAAATTAAAAGCGAGGTCGAGTAATGGAGTCACGGGAAAGGGTTGATTCTCCCCTTGAAATTAGGAAGAAATGCTAAATCTTAACGGATTTTAAAGTTTGAATAGAAAATTTAATTTTCGACGGGAAACTCACAATATCTTGTTAGAAGGTAGCTGCATCATTCGTCTACACTAAAACATGCAGGACGAGACAAAACAATATTCGGAATCTTGACTTTTGTAAGCGAATCCGCGAGACCGCGTCCTTCTCGCACCTTAATAATCGTTTCTCACCCCCTAAACCGCCATTTCGTCTAAAGGAGGTCAAATAGAACTTCGGTCTAACCGGGGATGTCGAAATTTGGGATACCGGTAGAGCCGGACCTCTCCTTTTACATGGTAAAATTTCGTAACGATCGAATGACGCAAAGTACGAAAAAGTGATAATCGAAAGACAATGTCATTCTCGTCTCCTAAGGAGCGTTTCTGTCGCCTAAGCCTTGTTTTCAATTTCGATCTACGGAATCGAAATTCGGCGCAAAGGTAGCCCACGTGAAGATAATAAAAGCTTCGAATGCGATTTTGAGATTTCTCAAAAACTACGCCGTCATCTTGGGAAATGGCATATTATCGCCCCCGCAACATGCATTTCCGACGCTAAACACCAGACGGGAGCGGCTCTTGCCGTCGGATCGCGCTAACCCCTAACCCGGGGTTGTAGGGGAAGGACCCAGGTAGATATCCTGACGGTAAATTAAAAAGGAGGTCGAGAGTTGGAGTCAGGAGAAAGGGTTGATTCTCCCCTTGAAATTAGGAGGAAATGCTAAATCTTAACGGATTTTAAAGTTTGAATAAAAAATTAATTTTTGTCGGGAAAAATCACAATATCTTGTTAGGAGGTAGCTGCATCATTCGTCTACAGGAAAACATGCAGGGCGAGGCAAAAGCAAAAAAACAACGAATCTGCTAGCCCGCGTCCTTCTCGCAGCTTAATAAGCTATTCTCGCCCACTAAACCGCCATTTCGTTTAAATGACGTCAAATGGTACTTCGGTCTAACCGGGGATGTCGAAACTGGGGATACCGGTACAGCCGAACCTCTCCTTTTACATGGTAAAATTTCGTAACGATCGAATGACGCCAAGTATGAAAAAGTGATATTCGAAAGACAATGTCATTCTCGTCTCCTAAGGAGCGTTTCTCTCGATTAAGCCATGTTTTCAATTTCGATCTAGGGAATCGAAATTCTGCACAAAGGTAGCCCGTCAGTAGAGAAAATTTAGAATGCGATTTTCAGATTTCTCAAGAACTGCGGCGCCATCTTGGAAAACGGCATATTTTCGCCCAAGCGACCTGCACCTCCGGCGCAAAAACCACACGGGAGCTGCTCTTGCCGTCGGATCGCGCTAACCCCTAACCCGGGTTTGTAGGGGAAGGACCCAGGTAGATATCCTGACGGTAAATTAAAAAAGGAGGTGAGTGTTGGAGTCACGGGAAAAGGTTGATTCTCTCCTTGAAATTGGGAGGAAATGCATTAACTTCACGGATTTTAAGGTTTGAATAGAAAATTCAGTTTTGGCTGGAAACTCGCATTATCTTGTTAGAAGGTAGGTGCATCATTCGTCTACAGGAAAACATGCAGGGCGAGGCAAAAGCAAATTCGGAATCTTGACTTTTCTAAGCAAACCCGCGAGCCCGCGCCCTTCTCGAACCTTAAAAAGAGATTCTCGCAACAAAACCGCCTTTTCGTTAAAAGGCGGTCAAAGTATACTTCGGTCTAACCCTTTAAGTCGAAACTTGGGATACCGGTTGAGCCTGACCTCTCCTTTTAGATGGTAAAATTTCGTAACGATCGAATGACGCCAAGTATGAAAAAGTGATAGTCGAAAGACAATGTCATTCTCGTCTCGTAAGGAGCGTTTCTCTCGCCTAAGCCATGTTTTCAATTTCGATCTAGGGAATCGAAATTCTGGACAAAGGTAGCCCCGTAAGGAGAGAAAATTTAGATAGCGATTTTGAGATTTCTCAAGAACTGCGGCGCCATCTTGGAAAACGGCATATTTTCGCCCCAGCGACCTGCACCTCCGGCGCAAAAACCACACGGGAGCTGCTCTTGCCGTCGGATCGCGCTAACCCCTAACCCGGGGTTGTAGGAGAAGGACCCAGGTAGATATCCTGACGGTAAATTAAAAAAGGAGGTGAGTGTTGGAGTCACGGGAAAAGGTTGATTCTCTCCTTGAAATTAGGAGGAAATGCTATAACTTAACGGATTTTTAGGTTTGAATAGAAAATTCAGTTTTGGCTGGAAACTCGCAATATCTTGTTAGAAGGTAGGTGCATCATTCGTCTACAGGAAAACATGCAGGGCGAGGCAAAAGCAAATCCGGAATCTTGACTTTTCTAAGCAAACCCGCGAGCGCGCGCCCTTCTCGCACCTTAAAAAGAGTTTCTCGCAACAAAACCGCCTTTTCGTTAAAAGGCGGTCAAGGTATACTTCGGTCTAACCCTTTAAGTCTAAACTTGGGATACCGGTAGAGCCTGACCTCTCCTTTTAGATGGTAAAATTTCGTAACGATCGAATGACGCCAAGTATGAAAAAGTGATAATCGAAAGACAATGTCATTCTCGTCTCCTAAGGAGCGTTTCTCTCGCCTAAGCCATGTTTTCAATTTCGATCTAGGGAATCGAAATTCGGCACAAATGTAGCCCACGTGAAGATAATAAATGCTTCGTATGCGATTTTGAGATTTCTCAAAAACTGCGCCGCCATCTTGGGAAATGCTATAACTTCACGGATTTTAAGGTTTGAATAGAAAATTCAGTTTTGGCTGGAAACTCGCATTATCCTGTTAGAAGGTAGGTGCATCATTCGTCTACAGGAAAACATGCAGGGCGAGGCAAAAGCAAATTCGGAATCTTGACTTTTCTAAGCAAACCCGCGAGCCCGCGCCCTTCTCGAACCTTAAAAAGAGCTTCTCGCAACAAAACCGCCTTTTCGTTAAAAGGCGGTCAAGGTATACTTCGGTCTAACCCTTTAAGTCGAAACTTGGGATACCGGTAGAGCCTGACCTCTCCTTTTAGATGGTAAAATTTCGTAACGATCGAATGACGCCAAGTATGAAAAAGTGATAATCGAAAGACAATGTCATTCTCGTCTCGTAAGGAGCGTTTCTCTCGCCTAAGCCATGTTTTCAATTTCGATCTAGGGAATCGAATTTCGGAACAAATGTAGCCCACGTGAAGATAATAAATGCTTCGAATGCGATTCTGAGATTTCTCAAAAACTGCGCCGCCATCTTGGGAAATGGCATATTATCGCCGCCGCAACATGCATTTCCGACGCTAAACACCAGACGGGAGCGGCTCTTGCCGTCGGATCGCGATAACCCCTAGCGAAGGTTTGGAAAGGAAAGACCCAGGTAGATATCCTCACGGTAAATTAAAAAGGAGGTCGAGAGTTGGAGTTACGAGAACGGGTTGATTCTCCACTTGAAATTAGGAGGAAATGCTAAATCTTAACGGACTTTAAAGTTTGAATAAAAAATTAATTTTTGTCGGGAAAATCACAATATCTTGTTAGGAGGTAGCTGCATCATTCGTCTACACGAAAACATGCAGGGTGAGGCAAAAGCAAATCCGGAATCTAGACTTTTCTAAGCAAACAGCGAGTCCGCGTCCTTCTTGCACTTTAATAAGCGTTTCTCGACCCCTAAACCTCCATTTCGTTAAAGGCGATTAAAGTGTACTTCGGTCTAACCGGGGAAGTCGAAAATTGGGATACCATTAGAGGCGTACCTCCCCTTTAAGATGGTAAAATTTTGTAACGATCGAATGAAGCCAAGTATGAAAAAGTGATAATCGAAAGACAATGTCATTCTCGTCTCCTAAGGAGCGTTTCTCTCGATTAAGCCATGTTTTCAATTTCGATCTAGGGAATCGAAATTCGTCACAAAGGCAGCCCACGTGAAGATAATAAAAGTTTAAAGTGCGATTTTGAAATTTCTTAAGAAATTGCGGCACCCTCTTGGAAAATGGCATATTTTCGCCCCCGCGACCTGCACCTACAACCGTAAACACCAGGCGGGAGCGGCTCCAGCCGTCGGATTGCGCTAACCCCTAACGCAGGGTTGTAGGGGAAGGACCCAGGTAGATATCCTCACGTTAAATTAAAAGCGAGGTCGAGTAATGGAGTCACGGGAAAGGGTTGATTCTAGCCTTGAAATTAGGAGGAAATGCTAAATCTTAACTGATTTTAAAATTTGAATAGAAAATTCAGTTTTGTCGGGAAACTCACAATATCTTGTTTGAAGGTATCTGCGTCATTCGTCTACACTAAAACATGCAGGACGAGACAAAACAAAATCCGGAATCTTGACTTTTCTAAGCAAATACGCGAAGCCGCGCCCTTCTCGCACCTTAATAAACGCTTCTCGCCCCCTAAACCGCCATTTCGCTAAAATGCGGTTAAGTGTACCTCGGTCTAACCGAGGAAGTCGAAACTTGGGATACCCTTAGAGCCGGACCTCTCCTTTTAAATGGTAAAATTTCGTAACGATCAAATGACGCCAAGTATGAAAAAGTGATAATCGAAAGAGAATGTCATTCTCGTCTCCTAAGGAGCGTTTCTCTCGCCTAAGCCTTGTTTTCAATTTCGATCTAGGGAATCGAAATTCGGCGCAAAGGTAGCCCACGTGAAGATAATAAAAGCTTCGAATGCGATTTTGAGATTTCACAAAAACTGCGGCCGCCATCTTGGGAAATGGCATATTATCGCCCCTGCGACATGCACCTCCGACGCTAAACACCAGACGGGCGCGGCTCTTACCGTCGGATCGCGATAACCCCTAAGGCAGGGTTGTAGGGGTAGGACCCAGGTAGATATCCTCACTGTAAATTAAAAGCGAGGTCGAGTAATGGAGTCACGGGAAAGGGTTGATTCTCCCCTTGAAATTAGGAAGAAATGCTAAATCTTAACGGATTTTAAAGTTTGAATAGAAAATTTAATTTTCGACGGGAAACTCACAATATCTTGTTAGAAGGTAGCTGCATCATTCGTCTACACTAAAACATGCAGGACGAGACAAAACAATATTCGGAATCTTGAATTTTCTAAGCGAATCCGCGAGACCGCGTCCTTCTGGCACCTTAATAATCGTTTCTCACCCCCAAAACCGCCATTTCGTCTAAAGGAGGTCAAATGGAACTTCGGTCTAACCGGGGATGTCGAAATTTGGGATACCGGTAGAGCCGGACCTCTCCTTTTACATGGTAAAATTTCGTAACGATCGAATGACGCAAAGTACGAAAAAGTGATAATCGAAAGACAATGTCATTCTCGTCTCCTAAGGAGCGTTTCTGTCGCCTAAGCCTTGTTTTCAATTTCGATCTACGGAATCGAAATTCGGCGCAAAGGTAGCCCACGTGAAGATAATAAAAGCTTCGAATGCGATTTTGAGATTTCTCAAAAACTACGCCGTCATCTTGGGTAATGGCATATTATCGCCCCCGCAACATGCATTTCCGACGCTAAACACCAGACGGGAGCGGCTCTTGCCGTCGGATCGCGCTAACCCCTAACCCGGGGTTGTAGGGGAAGGACCCAGGTAGATATCCTGACGGTAAATTAAAAAGGAGGTCGAGAGTTGGAGTCAGGAGAAAGGGTTGATTCTCCCCTTGAAATTAGGAGGAAATGCTAAATCTTAACGGATTTTAAAGTTTTAATAAAAAATTAATTTTTGTCGGGAAAAATCACAATATCTTGTTAGGAGGTAGCTGCATCATTCGTCTACACGAACAAATGCAGGGTGAGGCAAAAGCAAATCCGGAATCTTGACTTTTCTAAGCAAACAGCGAGCCCGCGTCCTTCTTGCACCTTAATAAGCGTTTCTCGCCCACTAAAGCGCCATTTCGTTTAAATGACGTCAAATGGTACTTCGGTCTAACCGGGGATGTCGAAAATTGGGATACCATTAGAGGCGTACCTCCCCTTTAAGATGGTAAAATTTTGTAACGATCGAATGAAGCCAAGTATGAAAAAGTGATAATCGAAAGACAATGTCATTCTCGTCTCCTAAGGAGCGTTTCTCTCGATTAAGCCATGTTTTCAATTTCGATCTAGGGAATCGAAATTCGTCACAAAGGCAGCCCACGTAAAGATAATAAAAGTTTAAAGTGCGATTTTGAAATTTCTTAAGAAATTGCGGCACCCTCTTGGAAAATGGCATATTTTCGCCCCCGCGACCTGCACCTACAACCGTAAACACCAGGCGGGAGCGGCTCCAGCCGTCGGATTGCGCTAACCCCTAACGCAGGGTTGTAGGGGAAGGACCCAGGTAGATATCCTCACGTTAAATTAAAAGCGAGGTCGAGTAATGGAGTCACGGGAAAGGGTTGATTCTAGCCTTGAAATTAGGAGGAAATGCTAAATCTTAACTGATTTTAAAATTTGAATAGAAAATTCAGTTTTGTCGGGAAACTCACAATATCTTGTTTGAAGGTATCTGCGTCATTCGTCTACACTAAAACATGCAGGACGAGACAAAACAAAATCCGGAATCTTGACTTTTCTAAGCAAATACGCGAAGCCGCGCCCTTCTCGCACCTTAATAAACGCTTCTCGCCCCCTAAACCGCCATTTCGCTAAAATGCGGTTAAGTGTACCTCGGTCTAACCGAGGAAGTCGAAACTTGGGATACCCTTAGAGCCGGACCTCTCCTTTTAAATGGTAAAATTTCGTAACGATCAAATGACGCCAAGTATGAAAAAGTGATAATCGAAAGAGAATGTCATTCTCGTCTCCTAAGGAGCGTTTCTCTCGCCTAAGCCTTGTTTTCAATTTCGATCTAGGGAATCGAAATTCGGCGCAAAGGTAGCCCACGTGAAGATAATAAAAGCTTCGAATGCGATTTTGAGATTTCACAAAAACTGCGGCCGCCATCTTGGGAAATGGCATATTATCGCCCCTGCGACATGCACCTCCGACGCTAAACACCAGACGGGCGCGGCTCTTACCGTCGGATCGCGATAACCCCTAAGGCAGGGTTGTAGGGGTAGGACCCAGGTAGATATCCTCACTGTAAATTAAAAGCGAGGTCGAGTAATGGAGTCACGGGAAAGGGTTGATTCTCCCCTTGAAATTAGGAAGAAATGCTAAATCTTAACGGATTTTAAAGTTTGAATAGAAAATTTAATTTTCGACGGGAAACTCACAATATCTTGTTAGAAGGTAGCTGCATCATTCGTCTACACTAAAACATGCAGGACGAGACAAAACAATATTCGGAATCTTGACTTTTCTAAGCGAATCCGCGAGACCGCGTCCTTCTGGCACCTTAATAATCGTTTCTCACCCCCTAAACCGCCATTTCGTCTAAAGGAGGTCAAATGGAACTTCGGTCTAACCGGGGATGTCGAAATTTGGGATACCGGTAGAGCCGGACCTCTCCTTTTACATGGTAAAATTTCGTAACGATCGAATGACGCAAAGTACGAAAAAGTGATAATCGAAAGACAATGTCATTCTCGTCTCCTAAGGAGCGTTTCTGTCGCCTAAGCCTTGTTTTCAATTTCGATCTACGGAATCGAAATTCGGCGCAAAGGTAGCCCACGTGAAGATAATAAAAGCTTCGAATGCGATTTTGAGATTTCTCAAAAACTACGCCGTCATCTTGGGAAATGGCATATTATCGCCCCCGCAACATGCATTTCCGACGCTAAACACCAGACGGGAGCGGCTCTTGCCGTCGGATCGCGCTAACCCCTAACCCGGGGTTGTAGGGGAAGGACCCAGGTAGATATCCTGACGGTAAATTAAAAAGGAGGTCGAGAGTTGGAGTCAGGAGAAAGGGTTGATTCTCCCCTTGAAATTAGGAGGAAATGCTAAATCTTAACGGATTTTAAAGTTTGAATAAAAAATTAATTTTTGTCGGGAAAAATCACAATATCTTGTTAGGAGGTAGCTGCATCATTCGTCTACACGAACAAATGCAGGGTGAGGCAAAAGCAAATCCGGAATCTTGACTTTTTTAAGCAAACAGCGAGCCCGCGTCCTTCTTGCACCTTAATAAGCGTTTCTCGCCCACTAAAGCGCCATTTCGTTTAAATGACGTCAAATGGTACTTCGGTCTAACCGGGGATGTCGAAACTGGGGATACCGGTAGAGCCGAACCTCTCCTTTTACATGGTAAAATTTCGTAACGATCGAATGACGCCAAGTATGAAAAAGTGATAGTCGAAAGACAATGTCATTCTCGTCTCCTAAGTAGCGTTTCTCTCGATTAAGCCATGTTTTCAATTTCGATCTAGGGAATCGAAATTCTGCACAAAGGTAGCCCCGTGAGGAGAGAAAATTTAGAATGCGATTTTGAGATTTCTCAAGAACTGCGGCGCCATAGTAGTAAGACCCCCCCGTCCATTCCACCTAAACCGGAAATGAGATAAGATAAGAGCGGAAATGATAAGATAAGGGGTAGGCGTTTGTTAGTGGTGTGAGGGTTTTTGGAGTCGTGTTTCACCGGAAATGATAAGATAAGAGATGGGCGTTAACTGTTTTTCGTGGAACTCGGGAGATAAAGGGGAACAGAAGAAAACATGTTTGGGAGATTGGTAGTAATGAGATAATATGTTGTAAAAAGGATATTGAACACGTGTTAGGAAATGTCAGGAGAATGAGGTGACCTTAGAGTGTGGAGGAAACGGATGTGGGCGAGTGTTTTCTGGGAAGTGGGTAGATAAATGTAACGAAAAGGATGTGTGTTTTGGGTGGTGCTGAGATAATGTGTTGTAAAAAGAGGATGTGGAACATGTGTTAGGAAATATGAGGAGATGGATGTGTGGAATGGGTGTGTGTGGTGAGTTATGGATGTTCGTGGGCGGTTGATAAGTAAGGTCTGGATGGAGGAAGTGTTAGATTGCTGGTGTGAGTGATGGAGAACAGGCAAAAGGAAAAAAAAGTTCTGGTCAAGGAGGATGTGGATGGAACAAATAGAAAAAGAAACGTTCGGTTCTCGGGGGAGGTTAGGGTGTACAGTGTACCGGGGAAGGAAGAGGACCGACGAGGCACGTGGGCATTAGATGCCTTGCGTGAGAGAATGCGCAGGGAATATCAAGGACTTTCGGGAGAGGAAGAGGAGGGGTAGATGCTATATAAAGCCCTACCCTGCGTTCAACTTTCACTGTTCAACAGACATCCTCATATTAGCCAGTATCCATCTGAAAATTCTTCACACGTTCGAGATACTTGCTGTCAGTTTACTTCCACTGTTCACCGGACATACTATTAGCAGCAACCATCTTCGAAGCTAGCACGTTGGAGATATTTGTTCTGAGGCATTCGAAGTGTATCAACGAAGACTGTTAAGGTGAGTAACCATGGGTCTCCTATCTTGGGTAATACAAATTCTTGGTGGGATGCTTGGAAAAGCACCCCCACCAGAAAGTGACGGGGGTTCTAGTGTAAATGAGTTACCTTGTTCTCAAAGTGTACCGAAATTGTCGATGCATGCAGGTGTGAGCCCAAAAGAAAAACCGTATGTGAAGACCTGGATCAGTGAGGAAGAGTTTCGGAGATCGTGGGAGGAGAGGAATGCAGCACAACATGAATATGAAAAAATAAACGGCTGTAGGCGCAAGAGTATCGACAATTCCGGTACATCTTTGAGAAGAAGGAAACGCGATAGTGTTAAAAATATAACGTGTAATCCTCTTTATGGGTATACGGAGTGCTCTCCCGGTAGAACAATGTGTTTAGCATACCCTGCTACGGTTTCAGGATTGAGAAAACCAGAATTGTTGAGTAAGTCAAAATCTAAAGTAAATCAGGATTTTTCTAAATTATTAATTTTGGATGCTCCAGTTAGATATCGCGAGTCGCTTTTAGTAACCTTTTACAGTAAGAATTTAAATAGTGAGGCATTTGTAGAAGTGGAAAGTGAAGGTTTTCCAATAAGTGTATACTATTGTAGAAACCGTAGTAATGGTCTTTGCCCAACACATTATATCTACGAGAGAGCACCCGTATATTCTCACCTACCATACTGGGTATGGTCAGAAGAGGTTGTAAATGAAATAGTTGCTCACGGGTACAGGGCAGGACCTTTCACAGTGGTTACGGGGAGTTCCTCAACAAAGTGCATATGTGAAGATACTGAAACGGAACTGGACCCCGAACATGTAAATGTAGATTGCTTACATGCCCCTCCCAGGTGTATTGTATCGAAATATTTAATGATGCGAGGTGATAGTCCACATGTAAGCATTTCGGGGATGGAGGTAGTTGAATACGAGAACCTAGAAGATCTGGTAAGTGAGGAACTTCCACGTGTCTACCGAGTAGGGTGCCACAAAGAATACATGATGGTGGATTATTGTGATGTGTCAACGTTGATGCAGACTTTCCGAAAACAGTATCGAGAGTCTGTGTTAACGTTGAACGAGATTATGAAATGGTTTAGGGGTGGCACAGGTTTAGAAGAGTCGGTAGGCACTGTGTTAGGTGTGAAAGGTATTGCTCTGGACCCTGTAGAACTGTTAGACTATGCTAATAACCCTACAGGGAATGAGCTAAAAAGAAACTATCTATTTCTTTCCAGCATATTCAAAGTAGAGGAGCAGTTCAGTAGGAGTACAACCCCGCCAACGAGACAGTTTCCTGATATTATAGAGGAAACTGACACTTCAGAAGTTGAAGACTGAATCGATCTAAGGTGCGTAAAATATAATCTATTCAGATATATAGTTTTATTTATACTACTTACAGTTTGTCGTTTTCGTTGCTAGTCCTCCAGCCTCAGAAAAACTTAAATACTAAAGGTAAAAACAATATAAGTAGTCCATCTTGTTTTTAACAGTTGATACTTCACAACCTGAAAACAAAACCGATCGAAGGTGTGAAATCTATTATCTATTTCGAGTATATATTTTTTGTTTATACTACTTACAGTTTCTCGTCTTCGTCACTACTTTTTCATCCCAAGGAAAACTTAAGTACTAGACGTAAAACAATATAAGTGTTTTATCTTGTTTTTATTTTTGTTTATATACAATTTGTTTCACGGGACTCTTCTACCTAAGACCCCATCTCCTCCTCCACCTCTCCCTCTTCTTCTACAAGGTCTATCGTAGAAGCAGAAGAAGGGGGTGAAGGAGGGTTTGGGGCAATTGGTTGAGGAGCACCACCAGGGGGAAAATGAGGGAGGTTATGCCCAACGGGGGCAATTGGTTGAGGAGCACCACCAGGGGGAGGCTGAGGAGGGTTATGCCCAACGTTTGGACGGTCTTCGGGGTGAGGGGCCCTGCCAATGGCGATACCTGCGGCCACCAAAAGCTCACCACTGAACAGGTTCCTGGGTATAGTATTCAGTATCCTCACCCCCTCATTAAGTGTTGCACGGTGAACTCTAAAAATAAATAAGAAAAATGAAAAATATCATATATTATATATCGATATATTACAAGACATAATATATAGAAAATAGTAACAGTTACAAATTATAAAACAGAAAATATGATAATATATACCTAGCCCATTGCTGTTCAAGCTGATCTGCAGCTAACCTTCTACTTTCGAGCGTTTGCGCTCGACCAAGTTCAGTCTGATTGAAAGCCTCGTTAGCTGCATCAATAGTTTGTTGGCGATGCCGAACATCAAATTGGTGCTGACGCCGTGCAACGTCTTCGTCGGTCTGAAGATGCTGGAGCATAACCCTCCTCATCTCGTCTACCGTATCCTCCATCTCGCGGCGTACGGTAAAACGATATTCCTAAAATATATATATATATATATATCTAAAGTTTAAACTATGTAATACTGTTTACTGTGTACATAAATAAGTTTTTCTTTTATTTTCAGATGGCGGTGTTACCATTAAGTTTTAACCTTTTGTATGCTGACCTGGACAATGGAAATGTAAAGTGTGAAAGAAGAAATCTGTGGAATAAAAACGAGACGAAGCAAGTACAAAAACGAATTACACGTTATGTGGACTTCTGTGAAGAGAATGGTTTATCGGAGGAACTGTTGAGAAACCTTGAGGAAGTTTGTAAAAATCGTGAAATTGAAATTGATAATTTAGTGAAAATCTTCTCTTACATAGTCGAGAAAAAAGGAAAATCCCCAGTATTCGAGGGTTTTATCGAAACCATAAAAAAAGGGCAGTATATACCTTCCTATTTATCACTTCGAGTATGTTTCGATTTGATGGAAGTGTTTAAAGGTGTAAGACAGCAGAAAGGAGAAGAAAAAACGGGGGGTGAAGGAGAAGAAGAAGAAGAAATAGAAAAAAGAATGATGGAAGTTCTCAAAAAAAGAAAATTAAACGCCTAACTAATCCTACTAATACACTAATCCTAGTGTTTAATTTTCTCTATTTCAGACTAATCTGTATATTTATTATCTATATAATAAATATGTACTAGTATGTAAATTGTTATAATAAACATGTAACAGTGTATAAATATTACTGTACAATTGTAGATGTTTATTATTCAATAAATATTTTTGTGTATGTATTTGAAAACTACTTTCATGACTAATGTAATAAGCTATTTACTGTATAGTATCTGTATCACTTTAAAGAGTGCTGGTATATCAACGTACACCAATACATGACCATAGAATGTTGTGACCAAAAATTTAGTGTGTATGTATATTTTCTGTATGAATTTTTCCATCATAACGTAAATAAATTTACTATATATATATATATATATAATATAACTTATTATTTAAACAACATAAAATCAATGTATGGTACTTACATTCTCCCTGTCAACCATTCTGTTGTCGAGTCTATGAATGCAAAGTGTAGAATGCTTTAAGTGAAACTTGTGCTGCTTCAAATAGATTAGTACTATTAGTATCAAGAACACTGCAGGATTCGATTACCATATTATATGAACGTGCAAGATAAAAAGTGGGTTGCTACATCCGGTCATATCAAATTTGGTGATTGTTCCATCCTGTCAGCCATCTGGTAAACTGATTGTCATACTAAATTCGTAGAAGGCGTAATCACCATGTTTCGAGAACCATCTTAATACATATGGTAAACCGGACTTCAACCATCGATAAACTGATTACCAAATAACTCAAATAGAAAGGTAATGATTTAATTTACAGAATCAGCTTAATTCGTACATATGATAAAACAGATTGTAGTATTAAACTGATACGACAACACACCGGTAAGCCCGACAAGTATTAAGACCCCGTGGTTACCTACTACTTTACCAACACCTAACCACTTTATCACTTGGCCACGCTTGACCACTTGACCACGCTTGACCGCTTGACCACTTGACCACGCTTGACCACTTGACCACGCTTGACCGCTTGACCACGCTTGACCACTTGACCACGCTTGACCGCTTGACCACACTTGACCACTTGACCATGCTTGACCGCTTGACCACTTGACCACGCTTGACCACTTGACCATGCTTGACCACTTGACCACGCTTGACCACTTGACCACGCTTGACCACTTGACCACTTGACCACGCTTGACCGCTTGACCACTTGACCATGCTTGAGCGCTTGACCACTTGACCGCTTGGCCACTTGACCGCTTGACCACGCTTGACCGCTTGACCACGCTTGACCACTTGACCACGCTTGACCACTTGACCACGCTTGACCACTTGACCACGCTTGACCGCTTGACCACTTGACCGCTTGACCACGCTTGACCGCTTGACCACTTGACCACGCTTGACCGCTTGACCACTTGACCGCTTGACCACACTTGACCACTTGACCACGCTTGACCACGCGACCGCTTGACCCCTAAGTTGATGTCATACTACAACCACATGTGGTTAACAGGAAACAGGATGTCTATGATAAACATGTTCTTAAGCTATCATACAGTTTCCGGTAAGTGAACAGTTTCCTATTTATCTGTTGGAGGCAGATAAACATTTCGAAGAATTGTATCCTGTGTTAACAGATAACGTTAAAAACGTCAGCTATTTCGAGGAAGGTTATAAATCGACCGGAAGAATTATTAGGGGTGGAACGCTTAAAACCGGTAAGAATATAGCGGAAGTGCTGCCGTGCCTACATATAAAAGCATGATGGCCCTCCACGAGTCAGTCTTCGTGATACCACCGACGTACGATTATGGACTCCCTGTTATCCGCTGACGAATTACTGGCGTTATATAGGGATGGGTATTTCAAAACACCCGAACAGTTACGTGAAGTGTTAGCATACGTCGCCCAAAAAATCATTTTAGGGGAAAGTGTCTCGTTAATTGGCGAGTATGACCGATTACTACAATCAGTGACAACGTCCGTACCAGAACTTTCCGGACGAGGACGGACATCCTTGGAACAGACTGTACCAGCATCGACATCGAATCCTGTAACATCGAATTTAGTTTTATCACCACAAACTTCGGGAAATGTTTTATCCAGACCAGATACGGAGTCTCGTTCAGGACCGTCTTGGAGATCTGATTCACCCGGACCATCATGGAGGATAGATCAAGCAGGATCGCCATGGGGGACTGAGGAACCAGGACCATCGTGGAGGACGGATCAACCAGGATTATCGTGGAGGACTGACCAGTCAAGATCATCATGGAGCACAAACCAACCAGGACCATCTCGAAGAAACAGTGCTGAATTATTGGCAGACTCAACAACAGAAGAAAATCCTACAGTTGTAGAAAATAAAGGTAGGAAATCTCGTAAAAGAAAATATGTTTTACCAAATACTGAGTCTATCGGTAACATTACTGTACATAATATTAAAGATATGCAGTATCCTAGATTTAGATCTACAGGTCATCGTATAGAATTTAGTTTTGAACCTCCTTCGGAAAATATTGATCCTCGTGAATGGATTCGAGAGGGGCTCACAAACCTTCTTAACTTTATCAAAAGACATGCTAAAGATGAAGATAAAATTGGTTTGAGAATATCTAACTTATCAGATGTAAAGGTAGATGACATCTATGTAGCATGGCACAGAAGTGACCAATTACATGCAGATATGTTATGGGATATTGTAGGCAAAATACTCCAAAGTGCAAAGACATTCTTGATTACTGATCATCTAGTTCTACGTGCTGATCATGTAAGTATTCCTGTGGGGGGTGGAGGACTACGTGCTTACAGTGCACCAAACCATATATTGGTTGCACAGAAAACAAGTATAGTTTCAGTGAAGAGTTTAAAACAACCTCTATGTCTAGCAGAGAGTTTAGTTATTGGTAAAGCTTGTGCTGACAATGATCCAAATTATAAATCATATGTAAAGGGAAGAAATTTGCAGAAACCTGTATTTGAACTCATGAGTAAAGCAGGAGTGAATTTAGGAATTAACGGAGGAGGAATTCCAGAACTTCGAAAATTCCAGCAGTATCTGGTGGATTACAAAATTATTGTCCATAATAATCTTCGTGACCCAAAAGATATTTTATTCGAAGGTCAGATACAGAACGCATCGAAACATATATATCTTTTGTATGACAGTACAAGGCAACATTTTGATGTCATTGTAAACAGAGTGGGTGCATTTGCAGCAAAAGACGTGTGTGTAGGGTGTAATGAACTTATCTTTGATAAACCACACACCCACAGGTGTAAAGAAATGTGTCCAATGTGTCGTGGAATACCACCATGTATACAGGAAAGTAATTTTAGAAAAACATGTGAAATATGCCACCGTTTATTCAAAAACAGTCAATGCTTTACAAAACATATGTCTACACCTTTTAGAAAGGGAACTGTGTGTAAAGAGATTCAGCAGTGTGAAAAGTGCCACAGAATAATTCTAACAAATAACCGACGTGAAAAAGTGCACAATTGTGAGAAAAAATATTGTACAGTATGTAGTCTGGTAAAACCTATAAACCATTTATGTTATATGGGTGTTCCAAAACCGAAAGGTGGTTCTAAATTTCTTTTCATATTTTACGATTTTGAGTGTTATACAGATATTCCTAATACTGATAAAGAAAACTCATTCATCCATGTACCTAATTTAATCGTGTTACAAACAGCATGTCATAAATGTTATCTTTCGGAAGATCTATCTACACCGTGTAAGGTTTGCGGAATTAGACAACATATATTTTGGGAGGATCCTGTTGACACGTTCCTATCCTATTTGCAACTACAGAATAAATTTCCGCACATCATCATCTGTGCACATAATGCACGAGGGTACGATTGCACGTTTATTTTACGAAGGATGTTGGAGACCAAAATGAATCCGAGTGTTATTCTCAATGGGACGAAAATTATGAGTATGAGATATGAAAACTTGTATTTTATCGACAGCCTGAATTTTGTTCATTCGGCATTGTCAGAGTTTTCTAAAATTTTTGGATTACCTACCCAGAAGGGACATTATCCCCACTTGTGGAATACAGAAAAAAACAAGAATTATGCCGGAGAAATACCACCACCGTCAGCATTTGGGTATGATCGCATGAAAAATGTAGATGAACAGAAAACATTTCTATTGTGGTACAACGAAGAGAAAAATACAAACAGAATATTTGATAACAGAAAAGAACTTTTAGCATATTGTATCAAGGATGTTACTGTTTTGAGGCAGGGGTGTTTGAAATTGAGATCGGATTTCATAGAAATCTGTAAGATAGACATCTTTAGAGAATGTATCACCATAGCCTCTGTCTGTTCTCTGATATACAGGTCCAAATTCATGTCTGCCAACACGATTGGAATAATTCCAAAAGGAGGATACCACCATGCTGATACAATGTCGAAATTTGCTCTAAAATGGTTGACACACATTGAGAAGGAGAAAAATATCATTCTTATTCACGGGGGACGAACTCGTGAGAAATATGTATTAGGTGGGCGATACAAAGTAGATGGGTATCATGAAGAGACTAACACAGTATATGAAGCATTAGGATGTTTTTGGCATGGTTGTCAACGATGTATGCCCGTCAGAAGAAATACACACCCCCAATACACAGATGTAGATGGTGATGAACAGAGTGGGAAAGAAGATAATGAACAAGATTTATTGAATACTGCAGGATTTCGATATGAGATGACATGTCGTAAGTTAGCAGCACTCAGGACTGAAGGGTATAATGTTGAAGTAATGTGGGAATGTGATTTCAACAGATTCCTCAAAGAAAATCCTGCTATAAATGTGCATCTTTCATCTCATCCTATTGTAGAATGCACACCCTTAAACCCTCGAGATGCTCTCTACGGTGGTAGAGTAGAGACTGTCAGAACCTATTACCAAACAAAGGAAAATGAAACCATCTGTTATAGGGATTTCACCAGTCTATACCCTTATGTAAACAAATACTGCTGTTATCCTGTTGGACACCCTAAAATATTTCTTGGTGAAGATATTCCTATCGTAGATGAAATTCTGAAAATGGAAGGTCTCATCAAATGTAGAATATTACCTCCAAGACATCTTCTACACCCCGTTCTACCGGCAAAAATTAACCAGAAATTAATGTTCGTTTTGTGTAAAAAATGTGCTCTTCAAACACAGTGTGAAGAAAGGTGTGAACATTCTCCAGACGAACGTGCACTAGATGGAACTTGGGTTATAGCCGAAGTTAGAAAAGCATGCAGTTTAGGTTATAACGTTCTAGCTGTTCTGGAAGTGTGGCAGTATGAAACTGTTCAGTATGATCCATCATCTAAGACAGGAGGATTATTTACAGGATATGTAAATACTTTCCTTAAGATTAAACAAGAAGCAAGTGGGTGGCCTGCATGGTGCCTCACTGAAGAAGATAAAGAACGTTACATACAAAACTATTTCAGCAAAGAAGGAATTCTTCTAGATGAATCCAAAATAGAGATAAACCCTGGAAAACGTACCCTTGCAAAACTATGTCTAAATTCTTTGTGGGGAAAATTCTGTCAACGGGAAAATCTGTCCCAAACAAGTATCATTACAGAAACAAAGGATTTTCTAGACAAAATGACTGATCCTAACATAACAATTAACAGTGTACTATATCTGAATCAGGAGACTGTTATAGTGCATTGGAAATATATCCAGGAAGTTCTCAAACAGAACACGAAAATTAATGTTCCTATAGCAGCCTTTACTACATGTCATGCTCGTCTAAAATTGTATGAACTGCTGGAGAAATTAGGGGACAGAGTATGTTATTGTGATACTGATTCAGTCATATATATAGATGCCCCTGATATGATCTACCATCCTGAAATAGGTGATGCACTCGGTGAACTGACAGATGAACTAGAATCTTTTGGTAACGAAGCAGTTTGTAGGGAATTTGTTTCAACAGGACCAAAATGTTACAGTCTTAAGGTATGTAAACCAGAATGTGCACCCGAATATATATGTAAAATTAAAGGAATCACATTGAATGTAGGAGCCTCACAGGTAGTAAATTTCGACACCATGTGCCGTATGATTAAAGGTGAAGAATTAGAAGTTGTGGTGAAAAATATTTTTCGTATAAGAAGAACCAAAGAACTCAGAGTAATCACCACAAACGAACAAAAAATTTTTCAAGCTGTGTTATTAAAACGTAGGTTTTCTGAAGACTTCCTCTCCTACCCATTCGGGTATTATTAAATGTACAGGCAGATAATTTTGTAATATCCACAATGGTGAACAATGTTGTATGAAATACAACATTTTTTGTTTTGTATATATAATATTTTTTGTATATAATAAATACTATGTGTATAGACAGATAATTTTCTAAATTGACATTGGTCAATAATTTTATGTTTAAAATATAACATTTTGTGGTTTTGTATGTAATAAATATGTGTTTTTGTAGAAATGTAGTATGTAAATATGTTTCACATTTTGTAAAAAAAGTAATGCTATGTAGATATATTGTCAATTTATGTATATATTATGGTAACAGAGTCAGAAACTACTGTGTTATCTTCTACCCATTTGCGTATTACTAAATGTACAGACAGATAATTTTCTAATATTGCCAATCAATGGTGAATATTTTTATGTTTCAATTATAATTTTTGGTTTTGTATGTAATAAATATCTGTTTTGCAAGAACGTAGTTTGTAATTATGTTTTACAATTTTTATAAAAGTAGTTATATAAATATCTATTACACATTTTATATAAAAAGTAGAGTTGTGTAAATATGTTCTCAATTTTTATATAGATATATATTATGGTAACAGAACCAAAAACTATCATTCTTCTTTCGATTTCCTCCAATTCACTATCGTAAAAATTCTAAAACATGGTGTTTCCTAAACTTGTTCATCCTTTTACAATGATGGTCTGTGGAGCATCAGGGAGTGGTAAAACTACTTTCGTGACAAACCTTGTCGACTCTATTGCTCATCTTGTAGAAGGACCTGTTAAAAAAATAGTATGGTGTTACGATCAGGAAAACAGTACCCCCAAAAATATTGGTAATGTAGAATACCATAAAGGAATTGTTGATTGGCAATCGTGGAACGCTAAAACTCCCACCCTTGTAATTTTAGATGATCTTATGATGGTTGCTCAAGGAGAAAAAGTTGCCGATCTTTTCACAAAAGGTAGTCACCACAAGAATATTTCGGTAGTCTTCATAACACAGAATCTTTTCCACCAGGGAAAAAATTGTAGAGATATCTCTTTAAACGTAAAACATTTTGTCATATTCAAAAATCCACGAGATATGAACCAATTCACCGTGTTCGCACGACAACTTCATCCTCACCGTATGAAAGAACTCGAAAAAGTATATATAGATGCAACAAAACACCCTTTCAGTTATTTGTATATTGATCTTTCCCAGTCAACACCTGATCCTCTACGTTATCAAACAGATATTTTTAACAAGGATTATTCGACAGCATATCTTCCTCACGAATGTCTAAAACATCGAGATGAGGAAAACGAGGAAGACACGTATCAACTCACCTTCTAACAGGAATAGACATTCGAATTCTTTCAAGAAACATTCACCTTTTTTGCACGTGTTGAAAAATTCACCGCCCAAAATCCGTAAATCATTATTGAAAAGTGCTCCGAAAAAGACAATACGTTTCATCAGCGAATGCTGCCTGAACGTTTTAAAAGGAAACGTGAAAATTAAACCGTCCGCAAAACGTCGTCTGACACCTTACAAGTCGGTCATACGCAACCTAGTGAAACCGAAAGTGAACATCGAGAAACGCAGAAAGCTTCTTGTTCAGAAAGGAGGATTTCTACCTTTACTTCTAGGCTCCTTGTTATCGGGTCTTCTCGGTACTCTCATTCCTCATTGAGAAATGACATCTTCTTACAAAAAGATGATCGTCCTTTCACCGGAACAGTTAGCACGTATTCGTGGTTCCGAATTGTCTGTAACTCAAAAATTATCCGTTCTAGATAAGAAGATGAATGATATTCTAAAAATGAAAAATATATCAGACGATCAAAAATGGCGTCTCTACAGAAAGGAACTGGACGAGTATTTATGGCTGAGTCGCAAATCCAAAGAACCATTACAGATTCCTATTGTTCAAGATAACGACGGTTCTTCTACTATTTCACCAGAATCAACGTATTTTCCTCAGAACCTAGCAGAGACATTACCCCGTAATACACGTCATCAGTTACAGAATATCATAGATGAGTACCAATCTACGGCACAACATTTGATAGACGAACGTCAGGAAAAAACACTTCCGGATCCGAAAACGTTGAACTTCTCATCGTCGCCAACGGAAAGCCCTGGACCGTCTCATCGACAGAAGAAGAAGAAAAAGAAAGTGACCGTCCGTGTTTCCAGGAAAACTACACCTTTTCTGAGAACACCTGACGCTTACAAACTGGTTCCTCTGAGAAAAAGCCGTAGACAGAGAGATCGGTCATGGGAGTCTCTAAGTTGAAACACAATAAAATTCTAACCAAAATATATTACAATCCCCAACACCATGCTTCATTCTCGTCTGTAGATCGTCTGTGGAAAGCGGTACGGGATAAAAATATATCCCGCGATACGGTGAAAAAATGGCTGATGCATCAGGAAACCTACACTCTCCACAAACCTGCGAGAAAAAGGTTTCCTCGAAATCATTACAATGTATGGAACATAGACATGCTTTGGGAAGCTGATCTCAACGACATGGCATCGATTCAAAAACATAACGACGGATACAAATATCTTCTGACAGTGATCGACGTATTTTCAAAATATGCCTTTGCATTACCGCTAAAAAATAAAACAAGCAATTCGGTAACCGAAGCTTTCAAAACTATTTTCGAAGAAAACAGACGGAAACCTGTTACACTACAGACCGACCAAGGAACGGAATTTACAAATTCTACATTCCAGAAATTTTTAAAAAATGAACATGTACAGTTCTCGACAGCAACAAATTATCCTGTGAAAGCGAGTGTAGTGGAACGTTTCAACAGAACATTAAAAGAACGGATGTGGAAATATTTCACCTCAAAACAGACAAGACGCTATGTAGATATTTTACCGCAACTTCTCGAAGGTTACAATACGGCAATCCATAGTTCCATAGGAATGGCCCCTCGAGATGTCAACGAGACAAATGTTTACATTGTGTGGAAACGTCTTAACAAACCTGACAAACATGTCTCGCAACCGTCTTCAGATTTTAATGTAGGTGATATTGTACGAATTTCGGTCGTCAAAGGACATTTTGAGAAAGGATACGAACAAACGTGGTCACGAGAACTTTTCAAAATCCATTCCCTTGTTCAGCGAACACCTGTACCTGTATACATATTAGACGACTTAAATGAAGAACCTGTAAAAGGTACATTTTACAAACATGAACTGCAGAAAGTTTATTCGGATCCTGACGAAGAGTATAAAATTGATAAAATTTTGAACACCCGAGGAAAAGGAAAAAATTTGGAATACCTGGTTCGTTGGCTCGGATATCCGCCTAGTTTCGATTCATGGATCAAGGCATCTTCCGTAAAACAGTTATCGGGAAAATAATTTCCAAAACATATTTATATCAAAATATAACGGTACTGCGATCCAGTGAGTCCTCTGTGTTCGGCGAGAATGGATGATAATTTCTACGTTTACCTCCTATCATCTGCATCGGAGGAATATTTTCCAGACAACACACTCACCCATTTCACCGTAAAACTTGCTAAACGGATCGATCTGTCTCCAGAATTGTGGGAAGTCGGATTGGCAGAACTACATTATTCAACTCTATACGACAATGTTTTGGAAACTGATTCTGGAATGTTAACTATTCCTGTTCGGACATATGCAAGTGCTGAGGACCTAGTCTCTACCATCATCGAATCTCTCCCCGACGACCTGGAAATAAGGAGATCCGTTCTCGAGAAATTCTGGCATTTTTTGACGGAACCGCAATGGGGAACATTTGGATCTACTGTTTGTGCGGATAACACACTCTATATTAACGAACAACCATTTTATTTTCCTGCAACAACATATACGATAGAGGATCTGATTTATTTCCTGAAAACAGACCCTGCTAATGTAGCTGTTCCTACTCATCTCAGGTTTTTCTTCAAACAGGCCGTGTACAAACATCTATCCGTGATAGGGGTTCCCAAGCCTGAACCTGACGATGCACCAACAAATACCGTTACACCCATAAACGAAACTGATGACTATGCTAAATTTCGATATGACATATTGAAATCTATTTATTCTACGCACGCACAGTCCAATAGCGTTGTGGATAAAAACCCATATATATTTATTTACTCCGATCTGGTGAAACAACAATTGGTCGGGGGAGAAATGGTACGTCTCTTGCGTCTTACCCGAAAACAGTGTTCGGACACAAATACGTCTTGCACAGTACCCGTAGCCCATCAATCATTCGACCCGATTCATTACGTTCCTCTGGATAAAGCCTCTTTCGAAACAATAGAAATTGCTTTGTACGATAGAAAAGGAAATTTCTTACCTTTGAGAACTGGGTCCGTACCCACAATCGCTGTTTTACATTTTCGTAGAAAAGCAAAGTCCTTTTAAAAAACAGTAGACAGCTATTTCTCTCAGTCTTTGTCGAAAAGCGAATGAATCACCATGAATTCGCAGACCGAATATTATAGTAACCAAATCCGTGGAGGAATTGGGCCCATCTACCGTTCAACTAGAAATCAAAAAGGGAGAGGATTGGGGTCACTTTTCGCAGGACTGTTTAGAATGGTGAAACCTCTACTCTGGAGCGGTGCAAAGACGATCGGAAGAGAAGCTTTAAAAACAGGAGCTAACATTATCACCGACATTGCAACAACCCAACAAACTCCGAAAACTATTGTTCGTCAACGGGTACGTGAAGCAGGTCAAAATCTTCAAAGTAAAGCACAACGGAAAATCGACTCTCTGGTAGGTTCCGGTATAAGAAGAAAACCTGCAACAAGAATTGCTCAGTTGATGTTAAAACGTTCAGCCACCCGTATTAGAACATCTACGATCCGTAAAAAACGAGCATCCAAAAAACGAAGGAAAACATCCGCAAAATCTAGGAGAACACGTAAAAGAAAAATCAAACAGAAGGTCTCAGGGAAAGATATTTTTGGATAATGATGGAGGATAACATGTGCATGATCTCGCAGTTCGACCTCTTCCGGAAAAAACCTATTCAGCAAAATGTGGAAAAAACGTACACAGCCACCTACAAACCTATCGCTTCCATCGATAATCAGAATATAATTCAGTATGTCATACCGGCGGCAGGAACTGATTTTCTCGATCTTTCATCTGCATATCTCCGTCTGCAAACGCAAATGGTTAAACAGGATGGAAGTCCCATGAGTGCTTCCGAAACCGAAAATGCCCTCACAAAAAACTGCGGGGTCGTGAATTATCTTCTCCATTCACTCTTTTCCCAATGTACAGTGACTCTCAACGGCATTGCTGTAACAACCGCCGATAACAATTACGCATATAAAGCGATCTTCGAAGCAGCTATCAATTACGGAAGCGATGCCGCAAACACGCATCTCACGAATGCCCTATGGTATTTGGACACACCTGAACATCAAGATGAAATCACTGCCGACAACACAGGTTTCACCACCAGAAAAAAATTTTTCCAGTATGTTCCGACGACCGGAAATCCTACGGAAGTGACAGCCGTGGTCGACCTTATGGGAAAACTTCACATAGATTTCTTCCACCAGTCTAAATACCTGATCAACGGTGTTGAAGTACGCATCGATCTAGCTAGATCACGTGACGCTTTTTACATCTGGGGAGACCAGACATCACCTACAGTCAGAATAAAAATTTTAAAGGCTGTTCTCGAAATAAATCACATCATTCCTACTCCTACCACCAGTTTGGCCATAGACAGAGCACTCACTTACGCTCCTGCTCATTATCCGTTCACCAGAAGCGTCATCAAAGCTTATTCTTACGTCGCCGGAACGCAGCAGATTTCGATCGATAATGCTTTTCAAGGTCCTTTTCCGAATGTTGTTCTTTTTGCTATGGTATCCACCGCCAGCTTTCTCGGAGACAGTAAGAAAAATCCGTTCGACTTTAGAAGTTATAACCTATCTTCTTTCCATCTTGTGAAAAATGGAGAACTCGTACCTTCCGAACCTTTACGGATCACCACAGGAGGAAACAGCGGATTGATAACACGTGCCTATCAAACTCTATTTTCCGGTACAGGCATTCACCACGCTAATTACGGACACCAGATCACACGGAAAATGTTCGAGAACGGATTCTTTTTCCTGATTTACGACATAACGCCAGACTCTTCAGGAAACGACACGCACACCAGTCTCCAGGAACAAGGCATCATCGGAGCCGAGATGCAGTTTTCTCCTCAGCTGTCGGAAAATATAACATGCCTTTTGTATGCTGAATTTGAATCTGCAGTAGATATACCTAAAGATAGAAGTGTCATCCTCCATCAGTGAGACCGAATTTTCCATAAATATGTCTGCCTGTGTTTCTGACTCACAGTGTTATCGAAACAGCTCCGATGTAAACATTATACTGTTTGTGATGGAAAAACCTACCAAAGTGATAACCCGTACTATTAAGCATAGTAGTGTTTCTTCGAAAGTGACAACTTCAAAACCTGTGAACATACAATTGTTTCCCGAACTACTTGACAACAGCCCTGGAAGCATAGAAATGACCAAAGACAGACACATTATTATACGTTATTGAAAACATAAGCAGCATGAACACATCGCAGATCAGACAGATTCTATCTCGTAACTGTTCCACCAGAAACATTTTTTACGGTGTTTACCCGAGAGATCTTTTACCTCGGACGTTTCCTACCCCGGCCTTGATCATCGCAAACACTGACAAGTCCGACTCCCCGGGTACACACTGGGTGGCCTTCTATTTCGACAGAAACAATGTGGCCGAGTATTTCGATTCATACGGATTTCATCCTTTCTATCAAGAATTCGTAACTTTCCTGAACAGTCATTCCTCGGTCTGGACTTACAACAACATTCCCTTGCAGGGGATATTGGCCACAACATGCGGTCATTACTGTTGCGTGTATGCTTATTACAAAGCACGTCACGTTACAACCAAGGATTTCATCCAGACATTTCCACCAGGTATCAGTAAAGATGGATATATCCTGCACCGTTTTCGTCAGATCTTCAAATGTTTACCACATTCCAAGTGTCCCAGAGGGGAACAAACGTGTTGTTCTATCCACACGATCCGGGGTCGTGTTATGAAAAATCTATTTAAAATGTGTGCTGCGTATCTTTCTCTCAGTGTCATCGAGACAGTTCTAGTGAACACACCATGGAACCTCCTGCTGTTTCTATAATGGAGAAACACGACAAACTTGTGACACGCATGACCCATCAGGATGATGTTTCCAAACGTAAACCTCGAAAACGTGTGCAACCCGTTAAATTAGAAACCGTTACTATCAAGAACGAGGCGGCTGACGAAGGAATGGATGTGACTACGGACTGTGATTTCATAAAGAGACGTAGGGAAATTGGTTTTTCCACAGACAAAATCGAGTGTCCTAAACTACATGACGTAGATGCATGTTTAGATCTCTATCTTGCAAACACATATTTTCTGAACAAGGAAAAAAACAAGTACGTAGCCATAGGATTCGAAAAGGAATCCCCTTTCAATTTAGTGTGGGAGTTTTCGCAACAGGGGAGATCACCCGTACGCATCGATTCTAAACAGATTAGAGAACTGTGTGCTTTAAAATCTGACTTACTGAATTACGTCGACACTGGTCGACGATTCAATTATTTGGTTACTGGAAATATCACCGTTAGTGGTGTAATTTTTTTCGGGAAACGTTGTATCTCGATGTATCAACATCATTCACCGGATGCTTTCATTTTCACAGCCTCTGAACTACATTTATTTATGTGTAATCTTTTCAGACCTCTGCAAAAATTAATGAACGAACGTTATCATAAATTACAACCCGAAATGGAGGCTTTTGTATATTGTATAAAAAAGAATATGGTTTCAGAAAAAAAAGAAGTACCCGATGTATTGAACTATTTTTATGTACTTTGGTACAACGAACTGATGATCGAAATATATCTTGAGAACGATCTTGGACACACATTGGTATTGTAAATAAAATCTGTTATATATCTGCTGTTGTAAACTATCCATTGTATTTCATATTGTAAATAAACCATTGTTACTTTTATGTATTATGTAAAATTACCATTATCGGTGTCCATATGTAAATATATTTCACATCGTGATCGAATCATATTGTTAACCTATATCTACAATTATAAATAAAACATTTGTAAATGTTCAAAAAATCTTTTATTTCTCGTACTTATTACAATAGAAACTGTACATCTTCCAGACATTTTCAACTGCACAATTTTTTTTCACGTTCTCACATTGACTATGTTCTCTGCATTTTCCTGCAGTCTTTTTCACACTATCCAACTTTGGACATTCAAGTTCTTCGATGTTGCGCACAGATATTTTACCCATACGTTTTTCTCCAAGTAATTTTTCCAACCACTTAATTTTCTCCATACCTTTGACGTACACTTCCTGATTCACAAGCATAAAATATAAAACGTCTCCTAATTTCTCATACGGTAGCCACCCATCTCCCCAGTTCAGACCGTGTTTGTTGGTACGGAGCCAGTAATTCACCCGGCGATACTTTTCACTCAACAAGTGAAAACCATATGGAGATTTCACTAAACAGTCAAATGCGCTGTCGAAAGGAAATTTTAAAATCCCCACTTCTTTCCACACAAATTCTCCTCCTGCTCCGCGAAGACCTTGAATGTCCAAAAAACAGGCATCCATTTTGTCAACAGGTGAAAACAGTTAAAGTATCTTCAATGCTGCCCCGGCATACGGCACACTTGTCCAATTGAGAGGCACAGAGACCACAGGCTATAAAATGTCGACACGGAAGAATTACCACACTGCAAGAGTTTTCAAAACATATTTTACAGAGTAGCACAGAATCCACACTCAGATTATCGGATGTTTTTTCAATAGTTTCCACACTATCACAATATTTGCAACTTTTCGAATCACTGTGTATCGCTGCAACACTCTGTATGTAACTACAGGCTGGTATTGCCTGGTAATGCTCTAGAATCGGGCAATCTTCGGATGTCCAATCACACACTCCGTACCCACAATGGAAACATATTACCTTATCACTGAATCCTGAATAATAAAAACCTGCAGTGACTAATTCTTCAGCAGTCTGACGTAATCCTATTGGCCACTTTCTGTAAGTCTTGTATCTCGCATTCACTGACATATAATCGGTGGTAAAAGGACCGCCTGCTATCAGACGAGTATGGTATGTATACACTCTCATATGTCGAACAAAGAAAACTCGTATGATACTGTAGGTGACGGCGTTGTAGGTATCGGGTATGAAGGTTCAGCCAGAATATTCTCAAAATCAGATACTGTAGGTGACGGGGTCCTCGGTAACGGCGATAAAGGTTCAGCCAGAATATCCTCAGGATCGTCGGGGAACAGCCGTCTGCGAAAATAGAAACCTTCGGGAGGAACCACAGGGAAACAAGGATGACCTAAGTTAAGTAACAATGGACGATCACAGCCAGAACACCACACGGAATTTCTGTCTGCCAACAAAGAAAGCCACTCTTTCACTCTCTTCTTCAAAGCTTCGCCCAACTCTTCCTTCCTGCGACGTAGTTCGCAGATACACCCGTGACTCGGAAATCCTGTTCTCTCGTCACCTCTTCTTTTCCTCTCTTCTATCTCCTTCAAAGTCTCGCAGCGACGGTGAAGTCTTTTTCCTGAACCGTTGACCACGTGACATCCACACCAGGGAGATTCAGGTATCGCTACATACATAAACGGGAAATAACTCAGCAACCGATCCAGGGCCGTTCGATCGCTGTCCAGATCGCCGCAAGACCGAACAAGTTCCCAGAACTCTTCGTAGCTGATCTCGTAGAAATTCACACCATTATCAGACAAACGTGTACCGCTTACATCCATCCTCACATGATACTATTATCCTCCATCCTTTCTATTTATACCCTTTTCCCTCCTACGTCACCATTTCCGTTAAACAAACTTCAAACTACAAGGCTACGCCCAAAACATGTTCGGGCATGTTCACACAGAACCGTTACACCACCCAGAAATTGCAAATTCATACAAACCTACGCCCAAAACATGTTCGGACATGTTCTATTCAGACAGAAAACCGTTAAACCCATTTTCAGGAATCTCAGACTCATCAACGGTCTCAAACGGGAAACGCTAGGGGTCAAGCGGTCACGTGGTCAAGCGGTCAAGTGTGGTCAAGCGTGGTCAAGCGTGGCCAAGTGGTCAAGCGTGGTCAAGTGGTCAAGCATGGTCAAGCGGTCAAGTGGTCAAGTGTGGTCAAGCGTGGTCAAGCGGTCAAGCGTGGTCAAGCGGTCAAGCGTGGTCAAGCGGTCAAGCGTGGTCAAGCGGTCAAGCGGTCAAGCGGTCGAGCGTGGTCAAGCGGTCAAGCGTGGTCAAGTGGTCAGCGTGGTCAAGTGGTCAAGCATGGTCAAGTAAAAGACGAGACACTTCCAAGAAACACAGTTAACGCCCACCTCTTATCTTATCACTTCCTGTCAGGCTCGAAACACACTCCTTATCTCAGAAAACGCCTACCCCTTATCTTATCATTTCCGCTCTTATCTGATTTCCGGTTTAGGTGGAATGGACGGGGGGGTCTTACTACTGCCATCTTGGAAAACGGCATTTTTTCGCCCCAGCGACTTGCACCTCCGGCGCAAAAACCACACGGGAGCGCCTCTTGCCGTCGGATCGCGCTAACCCCTAACCCGGGGTTGTAGGGGAAGGACCCAGGTAGATATCCTGACGGTAAAATAAAAGAGGAGGTGAGTGTTGGAGTCACGGGAAAAGGTTGATTCTCTCCTTGAAATTAGGAGGAAATGCTATAACTTCACGGATTCTAAGGTTTGAATAGAAAATTCAGTTTTGGCTGAAAACTCGCATTATCTTGTTAGAAGGTAGGTACATCATTCGTCTACAGGAAAACATGCAGGGCGAGGCAAAAGCAAATTCGGAATCTTGACTTTTCTAAGCAAACCCGCGAGCCCGCGCCCTTCTCGCACCTTAAAAAGAGCTTCTCGCAACAAAACCGCCTTTTCGTTAAAAGGCGGTCAAGGTATACTTCCGTCTAACCCTTTAAGTCGAAACTTGGGATACCGGTAGAGCCTGACCTCTCCTTTTAGATGGTAAAATTTCGTAACGATCGAATGAAGCCAAGTATGAAAAAGTGATAATCGAAAGACAATGTCATTCTCGTCTCCTAAGGAGCGTTTCTCTCGCCTAAGCCATGTTTTCAACTTCGATCTAGGGAATCAAAATTCGGCACAAATGTAGCCCACGTGAAGATAATAAATGCTTCGAATGCGATTTTGAGATTTCTCAAAAACTGCGCCGCCATCTTGGGAAATGGCATAATATCGCCCCCGCAACATGCATTTCCGACGCTAAACACCAGACGGGAGCGGCTCTTGCCGTCGGATCGCGATAACCCCTAACGAAGGTTTGTAAAGGAAAGACCCAGGTAGATATCCTGACGGTAAATTAAAAAGGAGGTCGAGTGTTGGAGTCACGGGAAAGGGTTGATTCTTCCCTTGAAATTAGGAGGAAATGCTAAATTTTAACGGATATTAAAGTTTGAATAGAAAATTCAGTTTCGTCGGGAAACTCACAATATCTTGTTAGAAGGTAGCTGCATCATTCATCTACACTAAAACATGCAAGACGAGACAAAAGAAAATCCGGAATCTTGACTTTTCTAAGCAAATCAGCGAACCCGCGCCCTTCTGGCACCTTAATAAACGCTTCTCGCCCCCTAAACCGCCATTTCGTTCAAATGCGGTTAAGTGTACCTCGGTCTAACCGAGGAAGTCGAAACTTGGGATACCCTTAGAGCCGGACCACTCCTTTTAAATTGTAAAATTTCGTAACGATCGAATGACGCCAAGTATGAAAAAGTGATAATCGAAAGACAATATCATTCTCGTCTCCTAAGGAGCGTTTCTCTCGCCTAAGCCATGTTTTCAATTTCAATCTAGGGAATCGAAATTCGGCATAAATGTAGCCTTCGTGAAGGTAATAAAAGCTTCGAATGCGATTTTGAGATTTCTCAAAAACTGCGGCCGCCATCTTAGGAAATGTCATATTGTCGCCCCATCGACATGCACCTCCGACGATAAACACCAAACGGGACCGGCTCTTGCCGTCGGATCGCGATAACCCCTAACGCAGGGTTGTAGGGGAAGGACCCAGGTAGATATCCTCAAGGTAAATTAAGAAGGAGGTCGAGTGTTGGAGTCACGGGAAAGGGTTGATTCTCCCCTTGAAATTAGGAGGAAATGCTAAATCTTAACGGATTTTAAAGTTTGAATAGAAAATTAATATTTGTCGAGAAACTCACAATATCTTGTTAGAAGGTAGCTGCATCATTCGTCTACACGAAAACATGCAGAACGAGGCAAAAGCAAATCCGGAATCTTGACTTTTCTAAACGAATCTGCTAGCCCGCGTCCTTCTCGCAGCTCAATAAGCGCTTCTCGTCCCCTAAACCGCCCTTTCGTGTAAAGGAGGTCAAAAGGTACTTCGGTCTAACCGGGGATGTCGAAACTGGGGATACCGGTAGAGCCGAATCTCTCCTTTTACATGGTAAAATTTCGTAACGATCGAGTGACGCCAAGTATGAAAAAGTGATAGTCGAAAGACAATGTCATTCTCGTCTCCTAAGGAGCGTTTCTCTCGCCTAAGCCATGTTTTCAATTTCGATCTAGGGAATCGAAATTCTGCACAAAGGTAGCCCCGTGAGGAGAGAAAATTTAGAATGCGATTTTGAGATTTCTAGAGAACTGCGGCGCCATCTTGGAAAACGGCATATTTTCGCCCCAGCGACCTGCACCTCCGGCGCAAAAACCAGACGGGAGCGGCTCTTGCCGTCGGATCGCGCTAACCCCTAACCCGGGGTTGTAGGGGAAGGACCCAGGTAGATATCCTGACGGTAAATTAAAAAGGAGGTCGAGAGTTGGAGTCAGGAGAAAGGTTTGATTCTCCCCTTGAAATTAGGAGGAAATGCTAAATCTTAACGGATTTTAAAGTTTGAATAGAAACTTAATATTTGTCGAGAAACTCACAATATCTTGTTAGAAGGTAGCTGCATCATTCGTCTACACGAAAACATGCAGGACGAGGCAAAAGCAAATCCTGAATCTTGACTTTTCTAAGCAAACAGCGAGTCCGCGTCCTTCTTGCACCTTAATAAGCGTTTCTCGACCCCTAAACCGCCATTTCGTTAAAATGCGGTTAAGTGTACCTCGGTCTAACCGAGGAAGTCGAAACTTGGGATACCCTGAGAGCCGGACCTCTCCTTTTAAATGGTAAAATTTCGTAACGATCGAATGACGCCAAGTATGAAAAACTGATAATCGAAAGACAATGTCATTCTCGTCTCCTAAGGAGCGTTTCTCTCGCCTAAGCCTTGTTTTCAATTTCGATCTAGGGAATCGAAATTCGGCGCAAAGGTAGCCCACGTGAAGATAATAAAAGCTTCGAATGCGATTTTGAGATTTCTCAAAAACTGCGGCCGCCATCTTGGGAAATGGCATATTATCGCCCCTGCGACATGCACCTCCGACGCTAAACACCAGACGAGAGCGGCTCTTACCGTCGGATCGCGATAACCCCTAAGGCAGGGTTGTAGGGGAAGGACCCAGGTAGATATTCTCACTGTAAATTAAAAGCGAGGTCGAGTAATGGAGTCAGGAGAAAGGGTTGATTCTCCCCTTGAAATTAGGAGGAAATGCTAAATCTTAACGGATTTTAAAGTTTGAATAAAAAATTAATTTTTGTCGGGAAAATTCACAATATCTTGTTAGGAGGTAGCTGCATCATTCGTCTACACGAACAAATGCAGGGTGAGGCAAAAGCAAATCCGGAATCTTGACTTTTCTAAGCAAACAGCGAGCCCGCGTCCTTCTTGCACCTTAATAAGCGTTTCTCGCCCACTAAACCGCCATTTCGTTTAAATGACGTCAAATGGTACTTCGGTCTAACCGGGGATGTCGAAACTGGGGATACCGGTAGAGCCGAACCTCTCCTTTTACATGGTAAAATTTCGTAACGATCGAATGACGCCAAGTATGAAAAAGTGATAGTCGAAAGACAATGTCATTCTCGTCTCCTAAGGAGCGTTTCTCTCGATTAAGCCATGTTTTCAATTTCGATCTAGGGAATCGAAATTCTGCACAAAGGTAGCCCCGTGAGGAGAGAAAATTTAGAATGCGATTTTGAGATTTCTCAAGAACTGCGGCGCCATCTTGGAAAACGGCATATTTTCGCCCCAGCGACTTGCACCTCCGGCGCAAAAACCACACGGGAGCGCCTCTTGCCGTCGGATCGCGCTAACCCCTAACCCGGGGTTGTAGGGGAAGGACCCAGGTAGATATCCTGACGGTAAAATAAAAAAGGAGGTGAGTGTTGGAGTCACGGGAAAAGGTTGATTCTCTCCTTGAAATTAGGAGGAAATGCTATAACTTCACGGATTTTAAGGTTTGAATAGAAAATTCAGTTTTGGCTGGAAACTCGCATTATCTTGTTAGAAGGTAGGTACATCATTCGTCTACAGGAAAACATGCAGGGCGAGGCAAAAGCAAATTCGGAATCTTGACTTTTCTAAGCAAACCCGCGAGCCCGCGCCCTTCTCGCACCTTAAAAAGAGCTTCTCGCAACAAAACCGCCTTTTCGTTAAAAGGCGGTCAAGGTATACTTCCGTCTAACCCTTTAAGTCGAAACTTGGGATACCGGTAGAGCCTGACCTCTCCTTTTAGATGGTGAAATTTCGTAACGATCGAATGAAGCCAAGTATGAAAAAGTGATAATCGAAAGACAATGTCATTCTCGTCTCCTAAGGAGCGTTTCTCTCGCCTAAGCCATGTTTTCAATTTCGATCTAGGGAATCAAAATTCGGCACAAATGTAGCCCACGTGAAGATAATAAATGCTTCGAATGCGATTTTGAGATTTCTCAAAAACTGCGGCCGCCATCTTGGGAAATGGCATATTATCGCCCCTGCGACATGCACCTCCGACGCTAAACACCAGACGAGACCGGCTCTTACCGTCGGATCGCGATAACCCCTAAGGCAGGGTTGTAGGGGAAGGACCCAGGTAGATATCCTCACTGTAAATTAAAAGCGAGGTCGAGTAATGGAGTCACGGGAAAGGGTTGATTCTCCCATTGAAATTAGGAGGAAATGCTATAACTTCACGGATTTTAAGGTTTGAATTGAAAATTCAGTTTTGGCTGGAAACTCGTATTATCTTGTTAGAAGGTAGGTGCATCATTCGTCTACAGGAAAACATGCAGAGCGAGGCAAAAGCAAATTCGGAATCTTGACTTTTCTAAGCAAACAGCGAGTCCGCGTCCTTCTTGAACTTTAATAAGCGTTTCTCGACCCCTAAACCTCCATTTCGTTAAAGGCGATTAAAGTGTACTTCGGTCTAACCGGGGAAGTCGAAAATTGGGATACCATTATAGCCGTACCTCCCCTTTAAGATGGTAAAATTTCGTAACTATCGAATGAAGCCAAGTATGAAAAACTGATAATCGAAAGACAATGTCATTCTCGTCTCCTAAGGAGCGTTTCTCTCGATTAAGCCATGTTTTCAATTTCGATCTAGGGAATCGAAATTCGTCACAAAGGCAGCCCACGTGAAGATAATAAAAGATTAAAGTGCGATTTTGAAATTTCTTAAGAAATTGCGGCACCCTCTTGGTAAATGGCATATTTTCGCCCCCGCGACCTGCACCTACAACCGTAAACACCAGGCGGGAGCGGCTCCAGCCGTCGGATTGCGCTAACCCCTAACGCAGGGTTGTAGGGGAAGGACCCAGGTAGATATCCTCACGGTAAATTAAAAGCGAGGTCGAGTAATGGAGTCACGGGAGAGGGTTGATTCTAGCCTTGAAATTAGGGGGAAATGCTAAATCTTAACTGATTTTAAAGTTTGAATAGAGACTTAATATTTGTCGAGAAACTCACAATATCTTGTTAGAAGGTAGCTGCATCATTCGTCTACACGAACACATGCAGGACGAGGCAAAAGCAAATCCTGAATCTTGACTTTTCTAAGCAAGCAGCGAGTCCGCGTTCTTCTTGAACCTTAATAAGCGTTTCTCGACCCCTAAACCGCCATTTCGTTAAAAGGCGGTTAAAGTGTACTTCGGTCTAACCGGGGAAGTCGAAAATTGGGATACCATTAGAGGCGTACCTCCCCTTTAAGATGGTAAAATTTCGTAACGATCGAATGATGCCAAGTATGAAAAAGTGATAATCGAAAGACATTGTCATTCTCGTCTCCTAATGAGCGTTTCTTTCGATTAAGCCATGTTTTCAATTTCGATCTAGGGAATCGAAATTCGTCACAAAGGTAGCCCACGTGAAGATAATAAAAGTTTAAAGTGCGATTTTGAAATCTCTTAAGAAATTGCGGCGCCATCTTGGAAAATGGCATATTTTCGCCACCGCGACCTGCACCTACAACCGTAAACACCAGACGGGAGCGGCTCTTGCCGTCGGATCGCGATAACCCCTAACGCAGGTTTGTAGTGGAAGGACCCAGGTAGATATCCTGTCGGCAAATTAAAAAGGAGGTCGATTGTTGGAGTCACGGGAAAAGGTTGATTCTACCTTGAAATTAGGAGGAAATGCTATAACTTAACGGATTTTTAGGTTTGAATAGAAAATTCAGTTTTGGCTGGAAACTCGCAATATCTTGTTAGAAGGTAGGTGCATCATTCGTCTACAGGAAAACATGCAGAGCGAGGCAAAAGCAAATTCGGAATCTTGACTTTTCTAAGCAAACAGCGAGTCCGCGTCCTTCTTGCACTTTAATAAGCGTTTCTCGACCCCTAAACCTCCATTTCGTTAAAGGCGATTAAAGTGTACTTCGGTCTAACCGGGGAAGTCGAAAATTGGGATACCATTAGAGCCGTACCTCCCCTTTAAGATGGTAAAATTTCGTAACGATCGAATGAAGCCAAGTATGAAAAAGTGATAATCGAAAGACAATGTCATTCTCGTCTCCTAAGGAGCGTTTCTCTCGCCTAAGCCATGTTTTCAATTTCTATCTAGGGAATCGAAATTCGGCACAAATGTAGCCCACGTGAAGATAATAAATGCTTCGAATGCGATTTTGAGATTTCTCAAAAACTGCGCCGCCATCTTGGGAAATGGCATATTGTCGCCCCCGCGACATGCACCTCCGACGCTAAACACCTAACGGGACCTTCTCTTGCCGTCGGATCGCGATAACCCCTAACGTAGGGTTGTAGGGGAAGGACCCAGGTAGATATCCTCAAGGTAAATTAAAAAGGAGGTCGAGTGTTGGAGTCACGGGAAAGGGTTGATTCTCCCCTTGAAATTAGGAGGAAATGCTAAATTTTAACGGATTTTAAAGTTTGAATAGAAACTTAATATTTGTCGAGAAACTCACAATATCTTGTTAGAAGGTAGCTGCATCATTCGTCTACACGAAAACATGCAGGACGAGGCAAAAGCAAATCCTGAATCTTGACTTTTCTAAGCAAGCAGCGAGTCCTCGTCCTTCTTGCACCTTAATAAGCGTTTCTCGATCCCTAAACCGCCATTTCGTTAAAAGGCGGTTAAAGTGTACTTCGGTCTAACCGGGGAAGTCGAAAATTGGGACACCATTAGAGGCGTACCTCCCCTTTAAGATGGTAAAATTTCGTAACGATCGAATGATGCCAAGTATGAAAAAGTGATAATCGAAAGACATTGTCATTCTCGTCTCCTAAGGAGCGTTTCTTTCGATTAAGCCATGTTTTCAATTTCGATCTAGGGAATCGAAATTCGTCACAAAGGTAGCCCACGTGAAGATAATAAAAGTTTAAAGTGCGATTTTGAAATTTCTTAAGAAATTGCGGCGCCATCTTGGAAAATGGCATATTTTCGCCACCGCGACCTGCACCTACAACCGTAAACACCCGGCGGGAGCGTCTCCAGCCGTCGGATTGCGTTAACCCCTAACGCAGGGTTGTAGGGGAAGAACCCAGGTAGATATCCTCAAGGTAAATTAAAAAGAAAGTCGAGTGTTGGAGTCACGGTAAAGGGTTGATTCTCCCTTTGAAATTAGGAGGAAATGCTAAATCTTAACGGATTTTAAAATTTGAATAGAAAATTCAGTTTTGACGGGAAACTCACAATGTGTTAGAGAGTAGCTGTATCATTCCTCTACACGAAAACATGCAGGGCGCGACAAAAGCAAATACGGAATCTTGACTTTTCTAAGCAAATCCGCGAGCCCGTGTCCTTTTCGCACCTTTATAAGCGCTTCTCGCCCCTTAAATCGCCATTTCGTTAAAATGCGGTTAAGTGTACCTCGGTCTAACCGAGGAAGTCGACACTTGGGATACCCTGAGAGCCGGACCTCTCCTTTTAAATGGTAAAATTTCGTAACGATCGAATGACGCCAAGTATGAAAAAGTGATAATCGAAAGACAATGTCATTCTCGTCTCCTAAGGAGCGTTTCTCTCGCCTAAGCCTTGTTTTCAATTTCGATCTAGGGAATCGAAATTCGGCGCAAAGGTAGCCCACGTGAAGATAATAAAAGTTTCGAATGCGATTTTGAGATTTCTCAAAAACTGCCGCCGCCATCTTGGGAAATGGCATATTATCGAACCCGCGACATGCACTTCCGACGATAAACACCAGACGGGAACGGCTCTTACCGTCGGATCGCGATAACCCCTAAGGCAGGGTTGTAGGGGAAGGACCCAAGTAGATATTATCACGGTAAATTAAAAGCGAGGTCGAGTAATGGAGTCACGGGAAAGGGTTGATTCTCCCCTTGAAATTAGGAGGAAATGCTAAATCTTAACGGATTTTAAAATTTGAATAGAAAATTCAGTTTTGTAAGGAAACTCACAATATCTTGTTTGAAGGTAGCTGCATCATTCGTCTACACTAAAACATGCAGGACGAGACAAAAAAAATCCGGAATCTTGATTTTTCTAAGCGAATCCGTGAGACCGCGTCCTTCTCGCACCTTAATAAGCGCTTCTCGCCCACTAAACCGCCATTTCGTTTAAATGACGTCAAATGGTACTTCGGTCACACCGGGGATGTCGAAACTGGGGATACCGGTAGAGCCGAACCTCTCCTTTTACATGGTAAAATTTCGTAACGATCGAATGACGCCAAGTATGAAAAAGTAATAGTCGAAAGACAATGTCATTCTCGTTTCCTAAGGAGCGTTTCTCTCGCCTAAGCCATGTTTTCAATTTCTATCTAGGGAATCGAAATTCGGCACAAATGTAGCCCACGTGAAGATAATAAATGCTTCGAATGCGATTTTGAGATTTCTCAAAAACTGCGCCGCCATCTTGGGAAATGGCATATTGTCGCCCCCGCGACATGCACCTCCGACGCTAAACACCTAACGGGACCTTCTCTTGCCGTCGGATCGCGATAACCCCTAACGCAGGGTTGTAGGGGAAGGTCCCAGGTAGATATCCTCAAGGTAAATTAAAAAGGAGGTCGAGTGTTGGAGTCACGGGAAAGGGTTGATTCTCCCCTTGAAATTAGGAGGAAATGCTAAATCTTAACGGATTTTAAAGTTTGAATAGAGACTTAATATTTGTCGAGAAACTCACAATATCTTGTTAGAAGGTAGCTGCATCATTCGTCTACACGAAAACATGCAGGACGAGGCAAAAGCAAATCCTGAATCTTGACTTTTCTAAGCAAGCAGCGAGTCCGCGTCCTTCTTGAACCTTAATAAGCGTTTCTCGACCCCTAAACCGCCATTTCGTTGAAAGGCGGTTAAAGTGTACTTCGGTCTAACCGGGGAAGTCGAAAATTGGGATACCATTAGAGGCGTACCTCCCCTTTAAGATGGTAAAATTTCGTAACGATCGAATGATGCCAAGTATGAAAAAGTGATAATCGAAAGACATTGTCATTCTCGTCTCCTAATGAGCGTTTCTTTCGATTAAGACATGTTTTCAATTTCGATCTAGGGAATCGAAATTCGTCACAAAGGTAGCCCACGTGAAGATAATAAAAGTTTAAAGTGCGATTTTGTAATCTCTTAAGAAATTGCGGCGCCATCTTGGAAAATGGCATATTTTCGCCACCGCGACCTGCACCTACAACCGTAAACACCAGACGGGAGCGGCTCTTGCCGTCGGATCGCGATAACCCCTAACGCAGGTTTGTAGTATAAGGACCCAGGTAGATATCCTGTCGGCAAATTAAAAAGGAGGTCGATTGTTGGAGTCACGGGAAAAGGTTGATTCTCCCCTTGAAATTAGGAGGAAATGCTATAACTTAACGGATTTTTAGGTTTGAATAGAAAATTCAGTTTTGGCTGGAAACTCGCAATATCTTGTTAGAAGGTAGGTGCATCATGCGTCTACAGGAAAACATGCAGGGCGAGGCAAAAGCAAATCCGGAATCTTGACTTTTCTAAGCAAACCCGGGAGCCAGCGCCCTTCTCGCACCTTAATAAGAGCTTCTCGCAACTAAACCGCCTTTTCGTTAAAAGGTATACTTCGGTCTAACCCTTTAAGTGGAAATTTGGGATACCGGTAGAGCCTGACCTCTCCTTTTAGATGGTAAAATTTCGTAACTTTCGAATGAGGCCAACTATGAAAAAGTGATAATCGAAAGACAATGTCATTCTCGTCTCCTAAGGAGCGTTTCTCTCGCCTAAGCCATGTTTTCAATTTCGATCTAGGGAATCGAAATTCGGCACAAATGTAGCCCACGTGAAGATAATAAATACTTCGAATGCGATTTTGAGATTTCTCAAAAACTGCGCCGCCATCTTGGGAAATGGCATATTATCGCCCCCGCAACATGCATTTCCGACGCTAAACACCAGACGGGAGCGGCTCTTGCCGTCGGATCGCGATAACCCCTAACGAAGGTTTGTAAAGGAAAGACCCAGGTAGATATCCTCACGGTAAATTAAAAAGGAGGTCGAGAGTTGGAGTTACGAGAACGGGTTGATTCTCCCCTTGAAATTAGGAGGAAATGCTAAATCTTAACGGATTTTAAAGTTTGAATAAAAAATTAATTTTTGTCGGGAAAATCACAATATCTTGTTAGGAGGTAGCTGCATCATTCGTCTACACGAAAACATGCAGGGTGAGGCAAAAGCAAATCCGGAATCTTGACTTTTCTAAGCAAACAGCGAGTCCGCGTCCTTCTTGCACTTTAATAAGCGTTTCTCGACCCCTAAACCGCCATTTCGTTAAAAGGCGATTAAAGTGTACTTCGGTCTAACCGGGGAAGTCGAAAATTGGGATACCATTAGAGGCGTACCTCCTCTTTAAGATGGTAAACTTTCGTAACGATCGAATGATGCCAAGTATGGAAAAGTGATAATCGAAAGACAATGTCATTCTCGTCTCCTAAGGAGCGTTTCTCTCGATTAAGCCATGTTTTCAATTTCGATCTAGGGAATCGAAATTCGTCACAAAGGCAGCCCACGTGAAGATAATAAAAGTTTAAAGTGCGATTTTGAATGTTCTTAAGAAATTGCGGCGCCCTCTTGGAAAATGGCATATTTTCGCCCCCGCGACCTGCACCTACAACCGTAAACACCAGGCGGGAGCGGCTCCAGCCGTCGGATTGCGCTAACCCCTAACGCAGGGTTGTAGGGGAAGGACCCAGGTTGATATCCTGACGGTAAATTAAAAAGGAGGTGAGTGTTGGAGTCACGGGAAAAGGTTGATTCTCCCCTTGAAATTAGGAGGAAATGCTATAACTTATGTGTATTTTAAGGCTTAAATAGAAAATTCAGTTTGGCTGGAAACTGGAAATATCTTGTTAGAAAGTAGCTGCGTCATTCGCCTTCACGAAAATATGCAGGGCGAGGCAAAAGCAAATCCGGAATCTTGACTTTTCTAAGGAAATCCGCGAGCCCGCGTCCTTCTCGTACCTTAATAGGCGTTTCTCACCCCCCTAAACCGCCATTTCGTTTAAAGGAGGTCAAATGGAACTTCGGTCTAACCGGGGATGTCGAAATCTGGGATACCGGTAGAGCCGGACCTCTCCTTTTACATGGTAAAATTTCGTAATGATCGGATGACGCAAAGTATGAAAAAGTGATAATGGAAAGACAGTGTCATTCTCGTCTAATAAGGAGCGTTTCTCTCGCCTAAGACATGTTTTCAATTTCGATGTAGGGAATCGAAATTCTGCACAAAGCTAGCCCACGTGAAGATAATAAAAGCTTCGAATGCGATTTTGAGATTTCTCAAGAACTGCCGCGCCAACTTGGAAAACGGCATATTTTCGCCCCCGCGACCTCCACCTCCGGCGCTAAACACCAGACGGGAGCGGCTCTTGCCGTCGGATCGCGATAACCCCTAACGCAGGTTTGTAGGGGAAGGACCCAGGTAGATATCATGTCGGCAAATTAAAATGGAGGTCGAGTGTTGGAGTCACGGTAAAGGGTTGATTCTCCCTTTGAAATTAGGAGGAAGTGCTAAATCTTAACGGATTTTAGAGTTTGAATAGAAAATTCAGTTTTGACGGGAAACACACAATGTGTTAGAGAGTAGCTGTATCATTCCGCTACACTAAAACATGCAGGGCGAGACAAAAGCAAATCCGGAATCTTGACTTTTCTAAGCAAATCCGCGAGCCCGTGTCCTTTTCGCACTTTTATAAGCGCTTCTCGCCCCCTAAACCGCCATTTTTTTAAAATGCGGTTAAGTGTACCTCGGTCTAACCGAGGAAGTCGACACTTGGGATACCCTGAGAGCCGGACCTCTCCTTTTAAATGGTAAAATTTCGTAACGATCGAATGACGCCAAGTATGAAAAAGTGATAATCGAAAGACAATGTCATTCTCGTCTCCTAAGGAGCGTTTCTCTCGCCTAAGCCTTGTTTTCAATTTCGATCTAGGGAATCGAAATTCGGCGCAAAGGTAGCCCACGTGAAGATAATAAAAGTTTCGAATGCGATTTTGAGATTTCTCAAAAACTGCCGCCGCCATCTTGGGAAATGGCATATTATCGAACCCGCGACATGCACTTCCGACGATAAACACCAGACGGGAACGGCTCTTACCGTCGGATCGCGATAACCCCTAAGGCAGGGTTGTAGGGGAAGGACCCAAGTAGATATTATCACGGTAAATTAAAAGCGAGGTCGAGTAATGGAGTCACGGGAAAGGGTTGATTCTCCCCTTGAAATTAGGAGGAAATGCTAAATCTTAACGGATTTTAAAATTTGAATAGAAAATTCAGTTTTGTAAGGAAACTCACAATATCTTGTTTGAAGGTAGCTGCATCATTCGTCTACACTAAAACATGCAGGACGAGACAAAAAAAATCCGGAATCTTGATTTTTCTAAGCGAATCCGTGAGACCGCGTCCTTCTCGCACCTTAATAAGCGCTTCTCGCCCACTAAACCGCCATTTCGTTTAAATGACGTCAAATGGTACTTCGGTCACACCGGGGATGTCGAAACTGGGGATACCGGTAGAGCCGAACCTCTCCTTTTACATGGTAAAATTTCGTAACGATCGAATGACGCCAAGTATGAAAAAGTAATAGTCGAAAGACAATGTCATTCTCGTTTCCTAAGGAGCGTTTCTCTCGCCTAAGCCATGTTTTCAATTTCTATCTAGGGAATCGAAATTCGGCACAAATGTAGCCCACGTGAAGATAATAAATGCTTCGAATGCGATTTTGAGATTTCTCAAAAACTGCGCCGCCATCTTGGGAAATGGCATATTGTCGCCCCCGCGACATGCACCTCCGACGCTAAACACCTAACGGGACCTTCTCTTGCCGTCGGATCGCGATAACCCCTAACGCAGGGTTGTAGGGGAAGGTCCCAGGTAGATATCCTCAAGGTAAATTAAAAAGGAGGTCGAGTGTTGGAGTCACGGGAAAGGGTTGATTCTCCCCTTGAAATTAGGAGGAAATGCTAAATCTTAACGGATTTTAAAGTTTGAATAGAGACTTAATATTTGTCGAGAAACTCACAATATCTTGTTAGAAGGTAGCTGCATCATTCGTCTACACGAAAACATGCAGGACGAGGCAAAAGCAAATCCTGAATCTTGACTTTTCTAAGCAAGCAGCGAGTCCGCGTCCTTCTTGAACCTTAATAAGCGTTTCTCGACCCCTAAACCGCCATTTCGTTGAAAGGCGGTTAAAGTGTACTTCGGTCTAACCGGGGAAGTCGAAAATTGGGATACCATTAGAGGCGTACCTCCCCTTTAAGATGGTAAAATTTCGTAACGATCGAATGATGCCAAGTATGAAAAAGTGATAATCGAAAGACATTGTCATTCTCGTCTCCTAATGAGCGTTTCTTTCGATTAAGACATGTTTTCAATTTCGATCTAGGGAATCGAAATTCGTCACAAAGGTAGCCCACGTGAAGATAATAAAAGTTTAAAGTGCGATTTTGTAATCTCTTAAGAAATTGCGGCGCCATCTTGGAAAATGGCATATTTTCGCCACCGCGACCTGCACCTACAACCGTAAACACCAGACGGGAGCGGCTCTTGCCGTCGGATCGCGATAACCCCTAACGCAGGTTTGTAGTATAAGGACCCAGGTAGATATCCTGTCGGCAAATTAAAAAGGAGGTCGATTGTTGGAGTCACGGGAAAAGGTTGATTCTCCCCTTGAAATTAGGAGGAAATGCTATAACTTAACGGATTTTTAGGTTTGAATAGAAAATTCAGTTTTGGCTGGAAACTCGCAATATCTTGTTAGAAGGTAGGTGCATCATGCGTCTACAGGAAAACATGCAGGGCGAGGCAAAAGCAAATCCGGAATCTTGACTTTTCTAAGCAAACCCGGGAGCCAGCGCCCTTCTCGCACCTTAATAAGAGCTTCTCGCAACTAAACCGCCTTTTCGTTAAAAGGTATACTTCGGTCTAACCCTTTAAGTGGAAATTTGGGATACCGGTAGAGCCTGACCTCTCCTTTTAGATGGTAAAATTTCGTAACTTTCGAATGAGGCCAACTATGAAAAAGTGATAATCGAAAGACAATGTCATTCTCGTCTCCTAAGGAGCGTTTCTCTCGCCTAAGCCATGTTTTCAATTTCGATCTAGGGAATCGAAATTCGGCACAAATGTAGCCCACGTGAAGATAATAAATACTTCGAATGCGATTTTGAGATTTCTCAAAAACTGCGCCGCCATCTTGGGAAATGGCATATTATCGCCCCCGCAACATGCATTTCCGACGCTAAACACCAGACGGGAGCGGCTCTTGCCGTCGGATCGCGATAACCCCTAACGAAGGTTTGTAAAGGAAAGACCCAGGTAGATATCCTCACGGTAAATTAAAAAGGAGGTCGAGAGTTGGAGTTACGAGAACGGGTTGATTCTCCCCTTGAAATTAGGAGGAAATGCTAAATCTTAACGGATTTTAAAGTTTGAATAAAAAATTAATTTTTGTCGGGAAAATCACAATATCTTGTTAGGAGGTAGCTGCATCATTCGTCTACACGAAAACATGCAGGGTGAGGCAAAAGCAAATCCGGAATCTTGACTTTTCTAAGCAAACAGCGAGTCCGCGTCCTTCTTGCACTTTAATAAGCGTTTCTCGACCCCTAAACCGCCATTTCGTTAAAAGGCGATTAAAGTGTACTTCGGTCTAACCGGGGAAGTCGAAAATTGGGATACCATTAGAGGCGTACCTCCTCTTTAAGATGGTAAACTTTCGTAACGATCGAATGATGCCAAGTATGGAAAAGTGATAATCGAAAGACAATGTCATTCTCGTCTCCTAAGGAGCGTTTCTCTCGATTAAGCCATGTTTTCAATTTCGATCTAGGGAATCGAAATTCGTCACAAAGGCAGCCCACGTGAAGATAATAAAAGTTTAAAGTGCGATTTTGAATGTTCTTAAGAAATTGCGGCGCCCTCTTGGAAAATGGCATATTTTCGCCCCCGCGACCTGCACCTACAACCGTAAACACCAGGCGGGAGCGGCTCCAGCCGTCGGATTGCGCTAACCCCTAACGCAGGGTTGTAGGGGAAGGACCCAGGTTGATATCCTGACGGTAAATTAAAAAGGAGGTGAGTGTTGGAGTCACGGGAAAAGGTTGATTCTCCCCTTGAAATTAGGAGGAAATGCTATAACTTATGTGTATTTTAAGGCTTAAATAGAAAATTCAGTTTGGCTGGAAACTGGAAATATCTTGTTAGAAAGTAGCTGCGTCATTCGCCTTCACGAAAATATGCAGGGCGAGGCAAAAGCAAATCCGGAATCTTGACTTTTCTAAGGAAATCCGCGAGCCCGCGTCCTTCTCGTACCTTAATAGGCGTTTCTCACCCCCCTAAACCGCCATTTCGTTTAAAGGAGGTCAAATGGAACTTCGGTCTAACCGGGGATGTCGAAATCTGGGATACCGGTAGAGCCGGACCTCTCCTTTTACATGGTAAAATTTCGTAATGATCGGATGACGCAAAGTATGAAAAAGTGATAATGGAAAGACAGTGTCATTCTCGTCTAATAAGGAGCGTTTCTCTCGCCTAAGACATGTTTTCAATTTCGATGTAGGGAATCGAAATTCTGCACAAAGCTAGCCCACGTGAAGATAATAAAAGCTTCGAATGCGATTTTGAGATTTCTCAAGAACTGCCGCGCCAACTTGGAAAACGGCATATTTTCGCCCCCGCGACCTCCACCTCCGGCGCTAAACACCAGACGGGAGCGGCTCTTGCCGTCGGATCGCGATAACCCCTAACGCAGGTTTGTAGGGGAAGGACCCAGGTAGATATCATGTCGGCAAATTAAAATGGAGGTCGAGTGTTGGAGTCACGGTAAAGGGTTGATTCTCCCTTTGAAATTAGGAGGAAGTGCTAAATCTTAACGGATTTTAGAGTTTGAATAGAAAATTCAGTTTTGACGGGAAACACACAATGTGTTAGAGAGTAGCTGTATCATTCCGCTACACTAAAACATGCAGGGCGAGACAAAAGCAAATCCGGAATCTTGACTTTTCTAAGCAAATCCGCGAGCCCGTGTCCTTTTCGCACTTTTATAAGCGCTTCTCGCCCCCTAAACCGCCATTTTTTTAAAATGCGGTTAAGGGTACCTCGGTCTAACCGAGGAAGTCGAAACTTGGGATACCCTGAGAGCCGGACCTCTCCTTTAAATGGTAAAATTTCGTAACGATCGAATGAAGCCAAGTATGAAAAAGTGATAATCGAAAGACAATGTCATTCTCGTCTCCTAAGGAGCGTTTCTCTCGCCTAAGCCATGTTTTCAATTTCGATCTAGGAAATCGAAATTCGGCGCAAAGGTAGCCCACGTAAAGATAATAAAAGCTTCGAATGCGATTTTGAGATTTCTCAAAAACTGCCGCCGCCATCTTGGGAAATGGCATATTATCGCACCGTGACATGCACATCCGACGCTAAACACCAGACGGGAGCGGCTCTTACCGTCGGATCGCGATAACCCCAAAGGCAGGGTTGTAGGGGAAGGACCCAAGTAGATATCCTCACGGTAAATTAAAAGCGAGGTCGAGTAATGGAGTCACGGGAAAGGGTTGATTCTCCCCTTGAAATTAGGAGGAAATGCTAAATCTTAACTGATTTTAAATTTGAATAGAAAATTCAGTTTTGTGGGGAAACTCACAATATCTTGTTAGAAGGTAGCTGCATCATTCGTCTACACTAAAACATTCAGGACGAGACAAAACAATATCCGGAATCTTGACTTTTCTAAGCGAATCCGCGAGACCGCGTCCTTCTCGCACCTTTATAGTCGTTTCTCACCCCCTAAACCGCCATTTCGTTTAAAGGAGGTCAAATGGAACTTCGGTCTAACCGGGGATGTCGAAATATGGGATACCGGTAGAGCCGGACCTCTCCTTTTACATGGTAAAATTTCGTAACGATCGAATGACGCCAAGTATGAAAAAGTGATAGTCGAAAGACAATGTCATTCTCGTCTCCTAAGGAGCGTTTCTCCCGCCTAAGCCATGTTTTCAATTTCGATCTAGGGAATCGAAATTCTGCAAAAAGGTAGCCCCGTGAGGAGAGAAAATTTAGAATGCGATTTTGAGATTTCTCAAGAACTGCGGCGCCATCTTGGAAAACGGCATATTTTCGCCCCAGCGACCTGCACCTCCGGCGCAAAAACCAGACGGGAGCGGCTCTTGCCGTCGGATCGCGCTAACCCCTAACCCGGGGATGTAGGGGAAGGACCCAGGTAGATATCCTGACGGTAAATTAAAAAAGGAGGTGAGTGTTGGAGTCACGGGAAAAGGTTGATTCTCCCCTTGAGATTAGGAGGAAATGCTATAACTTAACGGATTTTTAGATTTGAATAGAAAATTCAAATTTGGCTGGAATCTCGCAATATCTTGTTAGAAGGTAGGTGCATCATTCGTCTACAGGAAAACATGCAGGGCGAGGCAAAAGCAAATCCGGAATCTTGACTTTTCTAAGCAAACCCGCGAGCCCGCGCCCTTCTCGCACCTTAAAAAGAGCTTCTCGCAACAAAACCGCCTTTTCGTTAAAAGGCGGTCAAGGTATACTTCGGTCTAACCCTTTAAGTCGAAACTTGGGATACCGGTAGAGCCTGACCTCTCCTTTTAGATGGTAAAATTTCGTAACGATCGAATGACGCCAAGTATGAAAAAGTGATAATCGAAAGACAATGTCATTCTCGTCTCCTAAGGAGCGTTTCTCTCGCCTAAGCCTTGTTTTCAATTTCGATCAAGGGAATCGAAATTCGGCGCAAAGGTAGCCCACGTGAAGATAATAAAAGCTTCGAATGCGATTTTGAGATTTCACAAAAACTGCGGCCGCCATCTTGGGAAATGGCATATTATCGACCCCGCGACATGCACCTCCGACGCTAAACACCAGACGGGAGCGGCTCTTACCGTCGGATCGCGATAACCCCTAAGGCAGGGTTGTAGGGGAAGGACCCAGGTAGATATCCTCACGGTAAATTAAAAGCGAGGTCGAGTAATGGAGTCACGGGAAAGGGTTGATTCTCCCCTTGAAATTAGGAGGAAATGCTAAATCTTAACTGATTTTAAAATTTGAATAGAAAATTCTGTTTTGTCGGGAAACTCACAATATCTTGTTTGAAGGTATAAGCATCATTCGTCTACACTAAAACATGCAGGACGAGACAAAACAAAATCCGGAATCTTGACTTTTCTAAGCGAATCCGCGAGACGGCGTCCTTCTCGCACCTTAATAAGCGTTTCTCACCCCCTAAACCGCCATTTCGTTTAAAGGAGGTCAAATGGAACTTCGGTCTAACCGGGGATGTCGAAATCTGGGATACCGGTAGAGCCGGACCTCTCCTTTTACATGGTAAAATTTCGTAACGATCGGATGACGAAAAGTATGAAAAAGTGATAATCGAAAGACAGTGTCATTCTCGTCTAATAAGGAGCGTTTCTCTCGCCTAAGCCATGTTTTCAATTTCGATCTAGGGTATCGAAATTCGGCGCAAAGGTAGCCCACGTGAAGATAATAAAAGCTTCGAATGCGATTTTGAGATTTCTCAAAAATTGCGGTAGCCATCTTGGGAAATGGCATATTAACCCTACGCGACATGCACATCCGACGCTAAACACCAGACGGGAGCGGCTCTTACCGTCGGATCGCGATAACCTCTAAGGCAGGGTTGTATGGGAAGGACCCAGGTAGATATCCTCACGGTAAATTAAAGGCGAGGTCAAGTAATGGAGTCACGGGAAAGGGTTGATTCTCCCCTTGAAATTAGGAGGAAATGCTAAATCTTAACTGATATTAAAATTTGAATAGAAAATTCAGTTTTGTCGGGAAACTCACAATATCTTGTCAGAAGGTAGCTGCATCATTCGTCTACACTAAAACATGCAGGACGAGACAAAACAATATCCGGAATCTTGACTTTTTTAAGCGAATCCGCAAGACCGCGTCCTTCTCGCACCTTAATAATCGTTTCTCACCCCCTGAACCGCCATTTCGTTTAAAGGAGGTCAAATGGAACTTCGGTCTAACCGGGGATGTCGAAATTTGGGATACCGGTAGAGCCGGACCTCTCCTTTTACATGGTAAAATTTCGTAACAATCGAATGACGCAAAGTATGAAAAAGTGATAATCGAAAGACAGTGTCATTCTCGTCTAATAAGGAGCGTTTCTCTCGCCTAAGCCATGTTTTCAATTTCGATCTAGGGAATCGAAATTCTGCACAATGGTAGCCCACGAGAAGATAATAAAAGCTTCGAATGCGATTTTGAGATTTCTCAAGAACTGCCGCGCCAACTTGGAAAACGGCATATTTTCGCCCCCGCGACCTCCACCTCCGGCGCTAAACACCAGACGGGAGCGGCTCTTGCCGTCGGATCGCGATAACCCCTAACGCAGGTTTGTAGGGGAAGGACCCAGGTAGATATCATGTCGGCAAATTAAAAAGGAGGTCGAGTGTTGGAGTCACGGTAAAGGGTTGATTCTCCCTTTGAAATTAGGAGGAAGTGCTAAATCTTAACGGATTTTAGAGTTTGAACAGAAAATTCAGTTTTGACGGGAAACACACAATGTGTTAGAGAGTAGCTGTATCATTCCTCTACACTAAAACATGCAGGGCGAGACAAAAGCAAATCCGGAATCTTGACTTTTCTAAGCAAATCCGCGAGCCCGTGTCCTTTTCGCACTTTTATAAGCGCTTCTCGCCCCCTAAACCGGCATTTTTTTAAAATGCGGTTAAGGGTACCTCGGTCTAACCGAGGTAGTCGAAACTTGGGATACTCTGAGAGCCGGACCTCTCCTTTAAATGGTAAAATTTCGTAACGATCGAATGAAGCCAAGTATGAAAAAGTGATAATCGAAAGACAATGTCATTCTCGTCTCCTAAGGAGCGTTTCTCTCGCCTAAGCCATGTTTTCAATTTCGATCTAGGGTATCGAAATTCGGCGCAAAGGTAGCCCACGTGAAGATAATAAAAGCTTCGAATGCGATTTTGAGATTTCTCAAAAACTGCGGTAGCCATCTTGGGAAATGGCATATTAACCCCCCCGCGACATGCACATCCGACGCTAAACACCAGACGGGAGCGGCTCTTACCGTCGGATCGCGATAACCCCTAAGGCAGGGTTGTAGGGGAAGGACCCAGGTAGATATCCTCAAGGTAAATTAAAAGCGAGGTCGAGTAATGGAGTCACGGGAAAGGGTTGATTCTCCCCTTGAAATTAGGAGGAAATGCTAAATCTTAACTGATTTTAAAATTTGAATAGAAAATTCAGTTTTGTCGGGAAACTCACAATATCTTGTTAGAAGGTAGCTGCATCATTCGTCTACACTAAAACATGCAGGACGAGACAAAACAATTTCCGGAATCTTGACTTTTCTAAGCGAATCCGCGAGCCCGTGTCCTTTTCGCACCTTTATAAGCGCTTCTCGCCCCCTAAACCGACCTTTTCGTTAAAATGCGGTTAAGTGTACCTCGGTCTAACCGAGGAAGTCGAAACTTGGGATACTCTGAGAGCCGGACCTCTCCTTTTAATTGTAAAATTTCGTAACGATCGAATGACGCCAAGTATGAAAAGTGATAATCGAAAGACAATGTCATTCTCGTCTCCTAAGGAGCGTTTCTCTCGCCTAAGCCATGTTTTCAATTTCGATCTAAGGAATCGAAATTCTGCACAAAGGTAGCCTACGTGAAGATAATAAAAGCTTCGAATGCGATTTTGAGATTTCTCAAGAACTGCCGCGCCAACTTGGAAAGCGGCATATTTTCGCCCCCGCGACCTGCAACTCTTGTGCTAAACACCAGACGGGAGCGGCTCTTGCCGTCGAATCGCAATAACCCCTAACGCAGGTTTGTAGGGGAAGGACCCAGGTAGATATCCTGTCGGAAAAATTAAAAAGGAGGTCGAGTGTAAGAGTCACGGTAAAGGGTTGATTCTCCCCTTGAAATTAGGAGGAAATGCTAAATCTTAACGGATTTTAAAGTTTGAATAGAAAATTTAATTTTCGACGGGAAACTCACAATGTGTTAGAAAGTAGCTGTATCATTCCTCTACACGAAAATATGGAGGGCGAGACAAAAGCAAATCCGGAATCTTGACTTTTCTAAGCAAATCCGCGAGCCCGTATCCTTTTCGCACCTTTATAAGCGCTTCTCGCCCCCTAAACCGCCATTTCGTTAAAATGCGGTTAAGTGTACCTCGGTCTAACCGAGGAATTCGAAACTTGGGATACCCTGAGAGCCGGACCTTTCCTTTTAAATGGTAAAATTTCGTAACGATCGAATGACGCAAAGTATGAAAAAGTGATAATCGAAAGACAATGTCATTCTCGTCTCCTAAGGAGCGTTTCTCTCGCCTAAGCCTTGTTTTCAATTTCGATCTACGGAATCGAAATTCGGCGCAAAGGTAGCCCACGTGAAGATAATAAAAGCTTCGAATGCGATTTTGAGATTTCACAAAAACTGCGGCCGCCATCTTGGGAAATGGCATATTATCGCCCCCGCGACATGCACCTCCGACGCAAAACACCAAACGGGACCGGCTCTTGCCGTCGGATCGCGATAACTCCTAACGCAGGGTTGTATGGGAAGGACCCACGTAGATATCCTCAAGGTAAATTAAAAAGGAGGTCGAGTGTTGGAATTACGGGAAAGGGTTGATTCTCCCCCTTGAAATTAGGAGGAAATGCTAAATCTTAACGGATTTTAAAGTTTGAATAGAAACTTAATATTTGTCGAGAAACTCACAATATCTTGTTAGAAGGTAGCTGCATCATTCGTCTACACGAAAACATGCAGGACGAGGCAAAAGCAAATGCGGAATCTTGACTTTTCTAAACGAATCTGCTAGCCCGCGTCCTTCTCGCAGCTTAATAAGCGCTTCTCGCCCCTAAACCGCCATTTCGTTTAAAGGAGGTCAAATGGTACTTCGGTCTAACCGGGGATGTCGAAACTGGGGATACCGGTAGACCGGAACCTCTCCTTTTACATGGTAAAATTTCGTAACGATCGAATGACGCCAAGTATGAAAAAGTGATAGTTGAAAGACAATGTCATTCTCGTCTCCTAAGGAGCGTTTCTCTCGCCTAAGCCATGTTTTCAATTTCGATCTAGGGAATCGAAATTCTGCACAAAGGTAGCCCCGTGAGAAGAGAAAATTTAGAATGCGATTTTGAGATTTCTCAAGAATTGCGGCGCCATCTTGGAAAACGGCATATTTTCGCCCCAGCGACCTGCACCTCCGACGCAAAACACCAAACGGGACCGGCTCTTGCCGTCGGATCGCGATAACTCTTATCGCAGGGTTGTATGGGAAGGACCCAGGTAGATATCTTCAAGGTAAATTAAAAAGGAGGTCGAGTGTTGGAATTACGGGAAAGGGTTGATTCTCCCCCTTGAAATTAGGAGGAAATGCTAAATCTTAACGGATTTTAAAGTTTGAATAGAAACTTAATATTTGTATAAGTGTATAAGTATAATATGAAAAAGTTATAATCGAAAGACAATGTCATTCTCGTCTCCTAAGGAGCGTTTCTCTCGCCTAAGCCATGTTTTCAATTTCGATCTAGGGAATCGAAATTCGGAACAAATGTAGCCCACGTGAAGATAATAAATGCTTCGAATGCGATTTTGAGATTTCTCAAAAACTGCGCCGCCATCTTGGGAAATGGCATATTATCGCCCCCGCAACATGCATTTCCGACGCTAAACACCAGACGCGAGCGGCTCTTGCCGTCGGATCGCGATAACCCCTAACGAAGGTTTGTAAAGGAAAGACCCAGGTAGATATCCTGTGGGCAAATTAAAAAGGAGGTCGAGTGTTGGAGTCACGGGAAAAGGTTGATTCTCCCCTTGAAATTAGGAGGAAATGCTATAACTTAACGGATTTTTAGGTTTGAATAGAAAATTCAGTTTTGGCTGGAAACTCGCAATATCTTGTTAGAAGGTAGGTGCGTCATTCGTCTACAAGGAAAACATGCAGGGCGAGGCAAAAGCAAATCCGGAATCTTGACTTTTCTAAGCAAACCCGCGAGCCAGCGCCCTTCTCGCACCTTAATAAGAGCATCTCGCAACTAAACCGCCTTTTCGTTAAAAGGTATACTTCGGTCTAACCCTTTAAGTGGAAACTTGGGATACCGGTAGAGCCTGACCTCTCCTTTTAGATGGTAAAATTTCGTAACTTTCGAATGACGCCAAGTATGAAAAAGTGATTATCGAAAGACAATGTCATTCTCGTCTCCTAAGGAGCGTTTCTCTCGCCTAAGCCATGTTTTCAATATCGATCTAGGGAATCGAAATTCGGCACAAAGGTAGCCCACGTGAAGATAATAAAAGCCTCGAATGCGATTTTGAGATTTCTCAAAAACTGCGGCCGCCATCTTGGGAAATGGCATATTATGGCCCCCGCGACATGCACCTCCGACGCTAAACACCAGACGGGAGCGGCTCTTACCGTCGGATCGCGATAACTCCTAACGCAGGGTTGTATGGGAAGGACCCAGGTAGATATCCTCAAGGTAAATTAAAAAGGAGGTCGAGTGTTGGAATTACGGGAAAGGGTTGATTCTCCCCCTTGAAATTAGGAGGAAATGCTAAATCTTAACTGATTTTAAAATTTGAATAGAAAATTCAGTTTTGTCGGGAAACTCACAATATCTTGTTAGAAGGTAGCTGCATCATTCGTCTACACTAAAACATGCAGGACGAGACAAAACAATATCCGGAATCTTGACTTTTTTAAGCGAATCCGCAAGACCGCGTCCTTCTCGCACCTTAATAATCGTTTCTCACCCCCTGAACCGCCATTTCGTTTAAAGGAGGTCAAATGGAACGTCGGTCTAACCGGGGATGTCGAAATTTGGGATACCGGTAGAGCCGGACCTCTCCTTTTACATGGTAAAATTTCGTAACGATCGAATGACGCAAAGTATGAAAAAGTGATAATAATAATGACAGTGTCATTCTCGTCTAATAAGGAGCGTTTCTCTCGCCTAAGCCATGTTTTCAATTTCGATCTAGGGAATCGAAAATTTGCACAAAGGTAGCCCACGAGAAGATAATAAAAGCTTCGAATGCGATTTTGAGATTTCTCAAGAACTGCCGCGCCAACTTGGAAAACGGCATATTTTCGCCCCCGCGACCTCCACCTCCGGCGCTAAACACCAGACGGGAGCGGCTCTTGCCGTCGGATCGCGATAACCCCTAACGCAGGTTTGTAGGGGAAGGACCCAGGTAGATATCATGTCGGCAAATTAAAAAGGAGGTCGAGTGTTGGAGTCACGGTAAAGGGTTGATTCTCCCTTTGAAATTAGGAGGAAGTGCTAAATCTTAACGGATTTTAGAGTTTGAATAGAAAATTCAGTTTTGACGGGAAACACACAATGTGTTAGAGAGTAGCTGTATCATTCCTCTACACTAAAACATGCAGGGCGAGACAAAAGCAAATCCGGAATCTTGACTTTTCTAAGGAAATCCGCGAGCCCGTGTCCTTTTCTTACTTTTATAAGCGCTTCTCGCCCCCTAAACCGGCATTTTTTTAAAATGCGGTTAAGGGTACCTCGGTCTAACCGAGGTAGTCGAAACTTAGGATACCCTGAGAGCCGGACCTCTCCTTTAAATGGTAAAATTTCGTAACGATCGAATGAAGCCAAGTATGAAAAAGTGATAATCGAAAGACAATGTCATTCTCGTCTCCTAAGGAGCGTTTCTCTCGCCTAAGCCATGTTTTCAATTTCGATCTAGGGTATCGAAATTCGGCGCAAAGGTAGCCCACGTGAAGATAATAAAAGCTTCGAATGCGATTTTGAGATTTCTCAAAAACTGCGGTAGCCATCTTGGGAAATGGCATATTAACCCCCCCGCGACATGCACATCCGACGCTAAACACCAGACGGGAGCGGCTCTTACCGTCGGATCGCGATAACCCCTAAGGCAGGGTTGTAGGGGAAGGACCCAGGTAGATATCCTCAAGGTAAATTAAAAGCGAGGTCGAGTAATGGAGTCACGGGAAAGTGTTGATTCTCCCCTTGAAATTAGGAGGAAATGCTAAATCTTAACTGATTTTAAAATTTGAATAGAAAATTCAGTTTTGTCGGGAAACTCACAATATCTTGTTAGAAGGTAGCGGCATCATTCGTCTACACTAAAACATGCAGGACGAGACAAAACAATTTCCGGAATCTTGACTTTTCTAAGCGAATCCGCGAGCCCGTGTCCTTTTCGCACCTTTATAAGCGCTTCTCGCCCCCTAAACCGACCTTTTCGTTAAAATGCGGTTAAGTGTACCTCGGTCTAACCGAGGAAGTCGAAACTTGGGATACTCTGAGAGCCGGACCTCTCCTTTTAAATGGTAAAATTTCGTAACGATCGAATGACGCCAAGTATGAAAAGTTATTATCGAAAGACAATGTCATTCTCGTCTCCTAAGGAGCGTTTCTCTCGCCTAAGCCATGTTTTCAATTTCGATCTAAGGAATCGAAATTCTGCACAAAGGTAGCCTACGTGAAGATAATAAAAGCTTCGAATGCGATTTTGAGATTTCTCAAGAACTGCCGCGCCAACTTGGAAAGCGGCATATTTTCTCCCCCGCGACCTGCAACTCTTGTGCTAAACACCAGACGGGAGCGGCTCTTGCCGTCGGATCGCAATAACCCCTAACGCAGGTTTGTAGGGGAAGGACCCAGGTAGATATCCTCAAGGTAAATTAAAAAGGAGGTCGAGTGTAAGAGTCACGGTAAAGGGTTGATTCTCCCCCTTGAAATTAGGAGGAAATGCTAAATCTTAACGGATTTTAAAGTTTGAATAGAAAATTTAATTTTCGACGGGAAACTCACAATGTGTTAGAAAGTAGCTGTATCATTCCTCTACACGAAAATATGGAGGGCGAGACAAAAGCAAATCCGGAATCTTGACTTTTCTAAGCAAATCCGCGAGCCCGTATCCTTTTCGCACCTTTATAAGCGCTTCTCGCCCCCTAAACCGCCATTTCGTTAAAATGCGGTTAAGTGTACCTCGGTCTAACCGAGGAATTCGAAACTTGGGATACCCTGAGAGCCGGACCTCTCCTTTTAAATGGTAAAATTTCGTAACGATCGAATGACGCCAAGTATGAAAAAGTGATAATCGAAAGACAATGTCATTCTCGTCTCCTAAGGAGCGTTTCTCTCGCCTAAGCCTTGTTTTCAATTTCGATCTACGGAATCGAAATTCGGCGCAGAGGTAGCCCACGTGAAGATAATAAAAGCTTCGAATGCGATTTTGAGATTTCACAAAAACTGCGGCCGCCATCTTGGGAAATGGCATATTATCTCCCCCGCGACATGCACCTCCGTTGCAAAACACCAAGCGGGACCGCCTCTTGCCGTCGGATCGCGATAACTCCTAACGCAGGGTTGTATGGGAAGGACCCAGGTAGATATCCTCAAGGTAAATTAAAAAGGAGGTCGAGTGTTGGAATTACGGGAAAGGGTTGACTCTCCCCTTGAAATTAGGAGGAAATGCTAAATCTTAACGGATTTTAAAGATTGAATAGAAACTTAATATTTGTCGAGAAACTCACAATATCTTGTTAGAAGGTAGCTGCATCATTCGTCTACACGAAAACATGCAGGACGAGGCAAAAGCAAATGCGGAATCTTGACTTTTCTAAACGAATCTGCTAGCCCGCGTCCTTCTCGCAGCTTAATAAGCGCTTCTCGCCCCTAAACCGCCATTTCGTTTAAAGGAGGTCAAATGGTACTTCGGTCTAACCGGGGATGTCGAAACTGGGGATACCGGTAGACCGGAACCTCTCCTTTTACATGGTAAAATTTCGTAACGATCGAATTACGCCAAGTATGAAAAAGTGATAGTCGAAAACAATGTCATTCTCGTCTCCTAAGGAGCGTTTCTCTCGCCTAAGCCATGTTTTCAATTTCGATCTAGGGAATCGAAATTCTGCACAAAGGTAGCCCCGTGAGGAGAGAAAATTTAGAATGCGATTTTGAGATTTCTCAAGAATTGCGGCGCCATCTTGGAAAACGGCATATTTTCGCCCCAGCGACCTGCACCTCCGACGCAAAACACCAAACGGGACCGGCTCTTGCCGTCGGATCGCGATAACTCCTAACGCAGGGTTGTATGGGAAGGACCCAGGTAGATATCTTCAAGGTAAATTAAAAAGGAGGTCGAGTGTTGGAATTACGGGAAAGGGTTGATTCTCCCCCTTGAAATTAGGAGGAAATGCTAAATCTTAACGGATTTTAAAGTTTGAATAGAAACTTAATATTTGTATAAGTGTATAAGTATAATATGAAAAAGTGATAATCGAAAGACAATGTCATTCTCGTCTCCTAAGGAGCGTTTCTCTCGCCTAAGCCATGTTTTCAATTTCGATCTAGGGAATCGAAATTCGGAACAAATGTAGCCCACGTGAAGATAATAAATGCTTCGAATGCGATTTTGAGATTTCTCAAAAACTGCGCCGCCATCTTGGGAAATGGCATATTATCGCCCCCGCAACATGCATTTCCGACGCTAAACACCAGACGCGAGCGGCTCTTGCCGTCGGATCGCGATAACCCCTAACGAAGGTTTGTAAAGGAAAGACCCAGGTAGATATCCTGTGGGCAAATTAAAAAGGAGGTCGAGTGTTGGAGTCACGGGAAAAGGTTGATTCTCCCCTTGAAATTAGGAGGATATGCTATAACTTAACGGATTTTTAGGTTTGAATAGAAAATTCAGTTTTGGCTGGAAACTCGCAATATCTTGTTAGAAGGTAGGTGCGTCATTCGTCTACAAGGAAAACATGCAGGGCGAGGCAAAAGCAAATCCGGAATCTTGACTTTTCTAAACAAACCCGCGAGCCAGCGCCCTTCTCGCACCTTTATAAGCGCTTCTCGCCCCCTAAACCGCCATTTCGTTAAAATCCGGTTAAGTGTAACTCGGTCTAACCGAGGAAGTCGAAACTTGGGATACTCTGAGAGCCGGACCTCTCCTTTTAAATGGTAAAATTTCGTAACGATCGAATGACGCCAAGTATGAAAAAGTGATAATCGAAAGACAATGTCATTCTCGTCTCCTAAGGAGCGTTTCTCTCGCCTAAGCCTTGTTTTCAATTTCGATCTAGGGAATCGAAATTCGGCGCAAAGGTAGCCCACGTAAAGATAATAAAAGCTTCGAATGCGATTTTGAGATTTCTCAAAAACTGCCGCCGCCATCTTGGGAAATGGCATATTATCGCCCCGCGACATGCACATCCGACGCTAAACACCAGACGGGAGCGGCTCTTACCGTCGGATCGCGATAACCCCTAAGGCAGGGTTGTAGGGGAAGGACCCAAGTAGATATCCTCACGGTAAATTAAAAGCGAGGTCGAGTAATGGAGTCACGGGAAAGTGTTGATTCTCCCCTTGAAATTAGGAGGAAATGCTAAATCTTAACTGATTTTAAAATTTGAATAGAAAATTCAGTTTTGTCGGGAAACTCACAATATCTTGTTAGAAGGTAGCTGCATCATTCGTCTACACTAAAACATGCAGGACGAGACAAAACAATATCCGGAATCTTGACTTTTCTAAGCGAATCCGCGAGAACGCGTCCTTCTCGCACCTTAATAATCGTTTCTCACCCCCTAAACCGCCATTTCGTTTAAAGGAGGTCAAATGGAACTTCGGTCTAACCGGGGATGTCGAAATTTGGGATACCGGTAGAGCCGGACCTCTCCTTTTACATGGTAAAATTTCGTAACGATCGAATGACGCAAAGTATGAAAAAGTGATAATCGAAAGACAGTGTCATTCTCGTCTAATAAGGAGCGTTTCTCTCGCCTAAGCCATGTTTTCAATTTCGATCTAGGGAATCGAAATTCTGCACAAAGGTAGCCCACGTGAAGATAATAAAAGCTTCGAATGCGATTTTGAGATTTCTCAGGAAATGCCGCGCCAACTTGGAAAGCGGCATATTTTCGCCCCCGCGACCTGCAACTCCGGGGCTAAACACCAGACGGGAGCGGCTCTTGCCGTCGGATGGCAATAACCCCTAACGCAGGTTTGTAGGGGAAGGACCCAGGTAGATATCCTGTCGGAAAAATTAAAAAGGAGGTCGAGTGTAGGAGTCACGGTAAAGGGTTGATTCTCCCCTTGAAATTAGGAGGAAATGCTAAATCTTAACGGATTTTAAAGTTTGAATAGAAAATTCAGTTTTGACGGGAAACTCACAATGTGTTAGAAAGTAGCTGTATCATTCCTCTACACGAAAATATGCAGGGCGAGGCAAAAGCAAATCCGAAATCTTGACTTTTTTAAGCAAATCCGCGAGCCCGTATCCTTTTCGCACCTTTATAAGCGCTTCTCGCCCCCTAAACCGCCATTTCGTTAAAATGCGGTTAAGTGTACCTCGGTCTAACCGAGGAAGTCGAAACTTGGGATACCCTGAGAGCCGGACGTCTCCTTTTAAATGGTAAAATTTCGTAACGATCGAATGACGCCAAGTATGAAAAAGTGATAATCGAAAGACAATGTCATTCTCGTCTCCTAAGGAGCGTTTCTCTCGCCTAAGCCTTGTTTTCAATTTCGATCTAAGGAATCGAAATTCGGCGCAAAGGTAGCCCACGTGAAGATAATAAAAGCTTCGAATGCGATTTTGAGATTTCACAAAAACTGCTGCCGCCATCTTGGGAAATGTCATATTATCGCCCCCGCGACATGCACCTCCGACGCTAAACACCAGACGGGCGCGGCTCTTACCGTCGGATCGCGATAACCCCTAAGGCAGGGTTGTAGGGGAAGGACCCAGGTAGATATCCCCACGGTAAATTAAAAGCGAGGTCGAGTAATGGAGTCACGGGAAAGGATTGATTGTCCCCTTGAAATTAGGAGGAAATGCTAAATCTTAACTGATTTTAAAATTTGAATAGAAAATTCAGTTTTGTCGGGAAACTCATAATATCTTGTTTGAAGGTATCTGCATCATTCGTCTACACTAAAACATGCAGAACGAGACAAAACAAAATCCGGAATCTTGACTTTTCTAAGCGAATCCGCGAGACGGCGTCCTTCTCGCACCTTAATAAGCGTTTCTCACCCCCTAAACCGCCATTTCGTTTAAAGGAGGTCAAATGGAACTTCCGTCTAACCGGGGATGTCGAAATCTGGGATTCCGGTAGAGCCGGACCTCTCCTTTTACATGGTAAAATTTCGTAACGATCGGATGACGCAAAGTATGAAAAAGTGATAATGGAAAGACAGTGTCATTCTCGTCTAATAAGGAGCGTTTCTCTCGCCTAAGACATGTTTTCAGTTTCGATGTAGGGAATCGAAATTCTGCACAAAGGTAGCCCACGAGAAGATAATAAAAGCTTCGAATGCGATTTTGAGATTTCTCAAGAACTGCCGCGCCAACTTGGAAAACGGCATATTTTCGCCCCCGCGACCTCCACCTCCGGCGCTAAACACCAGACGGGAGCGGCTCTTGCCGTAGGATCGCGATAACCCCTAACGCAGGTTTGTAGGGGAAGGACCCAGGTAGATATCATGTCGGCAAATTAAAATGGAGGTCGAGTGTTGGAGTCACGGTAAAGGGTTGATTCTCCCGTTGAAATTAGGAGGAAGTGCTAAATCTTAACGGATTTTAGAGTTTGAATAGAAAATTCAGTTTTGACGGGAAACACAATGTGTTAGAAAGTAGCTGTATCATTCCTCTACACTAAAACATGCAGGGTGAGACAAAAGCAAATCCGGAATCTTGACTTTTCTAAGCAAATCCGCGAGCCCGTGTCCATTTCGCACTTTTATAAGCGCTTCTCGGCCCCTAAACCGCCATTTTTTAAAAATGCGGTTAAGGGTACCTCGGTCTAACCGAGGAAGTCGAAACTTGGGATACCCTGAGAGCCGGACCTCTCCTTTAAATGGTAAAATTTCGTAAAGATCGAATGAAGCCAAGTATGAAAAAGTGATAATCGAAAGACAATGTCATTCTCGTCTCCTAAGGAGCGTTTCTCTCGCCTAAGCCATGTTTTCAATTTCGATCTAGGGTATCGAAATTCGACGCAAAGGTAGCCCACGTGAAGATAATAAAAGCTTCGAATGCGATTTTGAGATTTCTCAAAAACTGCGGTAGCCATCTTGGGAAATGGCATATTAACCCCCCCCGCGACATGCACATCCGACGCTAAACACCCGACGGGAGCGGCTCTTACCGTCGGATCGCGATAACCCCTAAGGCAGGGTTGTAGGGGAAGGACCCAGGTAGATATCCTCACGGTAAATTAAAAGCGAGGTCGAGTAATGGAGTCACGGGAAAGGGTTGATTCTCCCCTTGAAATTAGGAGGAAATGCTAAACCTTAACTGATTTTAAAATTTGAATAGAAAATTCAGTTTTGTCGGGAAATTCACAATATCTTGTTAGAAGGTAGCTGCATCATTCGTCTACACTAAAACATGCAGGACGAGACAAAACAATATCCGGAATCTTGACTTTTCTAAGCGAACCCGCGAGCCCGTTTCCTTTTCGCACTTTTATAAGCGCTTCTCGCCCCCTAAACCGCCATTTCGTTAAAATGCGGTTAAGTGTACCTCGGTCTAACCGAGGAAGTCGAAACTTGGGATACTCTGAGAGCCGGACCTCTCCTTTTAAATGGTAAGATTTCGTAACGATCGAATGACGCCAAGTATGAAAAAGTGATAATCGAAAGACAATGTCATTCTCGTCTCCTAAGGAGCGTTTCTCTCGCCTAAGCCTTGTTTTCAATTTCGATCTAGGGAATCGACATTCGGCACAAAGGTAGCCCACGTAAAGATAATAAAAGCTTCGAATGCGATTTTGAGATTTCTCAAAAACTGCGGTAGCCATCTTGGGAAATGGCATATTATCGCCCCGCGACATGCACATCCGACGCTAAACACCAGACGGGAGCGGCTCTTACCGTCGGATCGCGATAACCCCTAAGGCAGGGTTGTAGGGGAAGGACCCAAGTAGATATCCTCACGGTAAATTAAAAGCGAGGTCGAGTAATGGAGTGACGGGAAAGGGTTGATTCTCCCCTTGAAATTAGGAGGAAATGCTAAATCTTAACTGATTTTAAAATTTGAATAGAAAATTCAGTTTTGTCGGGAAACTCACAATATCTTGTTAGAAGGTAGCTGCATCATTCGTCTACACTAAAACATGAAGGACGAGACAAAACAATATCCGGAATCTTGACTTTTCTAAGCGAATCCGCGAGACCGCGTCCTTCTCGCACCTTTATAAGCGCTTCTCGCCCCTAAACCGCCATTTCGTTAAAATGCGGTTAAGTGTACCTCGGTCTAACCGAGGAAGTCGAAACTTGGGATACTCTGAGAGCCGGACCTCTCCTTTTAAATGGTAAAATTTCGTAACGATCGAATGACGCCAAGTATGAAAAAGTGATAATCGAAAGACAGTGTCATTCTCGTCTAATAAGGAGCGTTTCTCTCGCCTAAGCCTTGTTTTCAATTTCGATCTAGGGAATCGAAATTCTGCACAAAGGTAGCCTACGTGAAGATAATAAAAGCTTCGAATGCGATTTTGAGATTTCTCAAAAACTGCGGTAGCCATCTTGGGAAATGGCATATTATCGCCCCGCGACATGCACATCCGACGCTAAACACCAGACGGGAGCGGTTCTTACCGTCGGACCGCGATAACCCCTAAGGCAGGGTTGTAGGGGAAGGACCGAAGTAGATATCCTCACGGTAAATTAAAAGCGAGGTCGAGTAATGGAGTCACGGGAAAGGGTTGATTCTCCCTTTGAAATTAGGAGGAAATGCTAAATCCTAACGGATTTTAGAGTTTGAATAGAAAATTCAGTTTTGACGGGAAACACACAATGTGTTAGATAGTAGCTGTATCATTCCTCTACACTAAAACATGCAGGGTGAGACAAAAGCAAATCCGGAATATTGACTTTTCCAAGCAAATCCGCGAGCCCGTGTCCTTTTCGCACTTTTATAAGCGCTTCTCGGCCCCTAAACCGCCATTTTTAAAAAATGCGGTTAACGGTACCTCGGTCTAACCGAGGAAGTCGAAACTTGGGATACCCTGAGAGCCGGAACTCTCCTTTAAATGGTAAAATTTCGTAACGATCGAATGAAGCCAAGTATGAAAAAGTGATAATCGAAAGACAATGTCATTCTCGTCTCCTAAGGAGCGTTTCTCTCGCCTAAGCCATGTTTTCAATTTCGATCTAGGGTATCGAAATTCGACGCTAGGTAGCCCACGTGAAGATAATAAAAGCTTCGAATGCGATTTTGAGATTTCTCAAAAACTGCGGTAGCCATCTTGGGAAATGGCATATTAACCCTCCCCGCGACATGCACATCCGACGCCAAACACCAGACGGGAGCGCCTCTTACCGTCGGATCGCGATAACCCCTAAGGCAGGGTTGTAGGGGAAGGACCCAGGTAGATATCCTCACGGTAAATTAAAAGCGAGGTCGAGTAATGGAGTCACGGGAAAGGGTTGATTCTCCCCTTGAAATCAGGAGGAAATGCTAAATCTTAACTGATTTTAAAATTTGAATAGAAAATTCAGTTTTGTCGGGAAACTCACAATATCTTGTTAGAAGGTAGCTGCATCATTCGTCTACACTAAAACATGCAGGACGAGAAAAAAAATATCCGGAATCTTGACTTTTCTAAGCGAATCCGCGAGCCCGTGTCCTTTTCGCACCTTTATAAGCGCTTCTCGCCCCCTAAACCGCCATTTCGTTAAAATGCGGTTAAGTGTACCTCGGTCTAACCGAGGAAGTCGAAACTTTGGATACTCTGAGAGCCGGACCTCTCCTTTTAAATAGTAAGATTTCGTAACGATCGAATGACGCCAAGTATGAAAAAGTGATAATCGAAAGACAATGTCATTCTCGTCTCCTAAGGAGCGTTTCTCTCGCCTAAGCCTTGTTTTCAATTTCGATCTAGGGAATCGAAATTCGGCGCAAAGGAAGCCCACGTAAAGATAATAAAAGCTTCGAATGCGATTTTGATATTTCTCAAAAACTGCCGCCGCCATCTTGGGAAATGGCATATTAACCCCCCCGCGACATGCACATCCGACGCCAAACACCAGACGGGAGCGGCTCTTACCGTCGGATCGCGATAACCCCTAAGGCAGGGTTGTAGGGGAGGACCCAGGTAGATATCCTCACGGTAAATTAAAAGCGAGGTCGAGTAATGGAGTCACGGGAAAGGGTTGATTCTCCCCTTGAAATTAGGAGGAAATGCTAAATCTTAACTGATTTTAAAATTTGAATAGAAAATTCAGTTTTGTCGGGAAACTCACAATATCTTGTTAGAAGGTAGCTGCATCATTCGTCTACACTAAAACATGCAGGACGAGACAAAACAATATCCGGAATCTTGACTTTTTTAAGCGAATCCGCGAGCCCGTGTCCTTTTCGCACCTTTATAAGCGCTTCTCGACCCCTAAACCGCCATTTCGTTAAAAGGCGATTAAAGTGTACTTCGGTCTAACCGGGGAAGTCGAAAATTGGGATACCATTAGAGGCGTACCTCCCCTTTAAGATGGTAAAATTTCGTAACGATCGAATGATGCCAAGTATGAAAAAGTGATAATCGAAAGACAATGTCATTCTCGTCTCCTAAGGAGCGTTTCTCTCGATTAAGCCATGTTTTCAATTTCGATCTAGGGAATCCAAATTTGTCACAAAGGTAGCCCACGTGAAGATAATAAAAGTTTAAAGTGCGATTTTGAAATTTCTTAAGAAATTGCGGCGCCCTCTTGGAAAATGGCAAATTTTCGCCCCCGCGACCTGCACCTTCAACCGTAAACACCAGGCGGGAGCGGCTCCAGCCGTCGGATTGCGCTAACCCCTAACGCAGGGTTGTAGGGGAAGGACCCAGGTAGATATCCTGACGGTAAATTAAAAAGGAGGTGAGTGTTGGAGTCACGGGAAAAGGTTGATTCTCCCCTTGAAATTAGGAGGAAATGCTAAATCTTAACGGATTTTAGAGTTTGAATAGAAAATTCAGTTTTGACGGGAAACACACAATGTGTTAGAGAGTAGCTGTATCATTCCTCTACACTAAAACATGCAGGGCGAGACAAAAGCAAATCCGGAATATTGACTTTTCTAAGCAAATCCGCGAGCCCGTGTTCTTTTCGCACTTTTATAAGCGCTTCTCGCCCCCTAAACCGCCATTTTTTTAAAATGCGGTTAAGGGTACCTCGTTCTAACCGAGGAAGTCGAAACTTGGGATACCCTGAGAGCCGGACCTCTGCTTTAAATGGTAAAATTTCGTAACGATCTAATGAAGCCAAGTATGAAAAAGTGATAATCGAAAGACAATGTCATTCTCGTCTCCTAAGGAGCGTTTCTCTCGCCTAAGCCATGTTTTCAATTTCGATCTAGGGTATCGAAATTCGGCGCAAAAGTAGCCCACGTGAAGATAATAAAAGCTTCGAATGCGATTTTGAGATTTCTCAAAAACTGCGCCGCCATCTTGGGAAATGGCATATTATCGCCCCCGCAACATGCATTTCCGACGCTAAACACCAGACGCGAGCGGCTCTTGCCGTCGGATCGCGATAACCCCTAACGAAGGTTTGTAAAGGAAAGACCCAGGTAGATATCCTGTGGGCAAATTAGAAAGGAGGTCGAGTGTTGGAGTCACGGGAAAAGGTTGATTCTCCCCTTGAAATTAGGAGGATATGCTATAACTTAACGGATTTTTAGGTTTGAATAGAAAATTCAGTTTTGGCTGGAAACTCGCAATATCTTGTTAGAAGGTAGGTGCGTCATTCGTCTACAAGGAAAACATGCAGGGCGAGGCAAAAGCAAATCCGGAATCTTGACTTTTCTAAACAAACCCGCGAGCCAGCGCCCTTCTCGCACCTTTATAAGCGCTTCTCGCCCCCTAAACCGCCATTTCGTTAAAATCCGGTTAAGTGTAACTCGGTCTAACCGAGGAAGTCGAAACTTGGGATACTCTGAGAGCCGGACCTCTCCTTTTAAATGGTAAAATTTCGTAACGATCGAATGACGCCAAGTATGAAAAAGTGATAATCGAAAGACAATGTCATTCTCGTCTCCTAAGGAGCGTTTCTCTCGCCTAAGCCTTGTTTTCAATTTCGATCTAGGGAATCGAAATTCGGCGCAAAGGTAGCCCACGTAAAGATAATAAAAGCTTCGAATGCGATTTTGAGATTTCTCAAAAACTGCCGCCGCCATCTTGGGAAATGGCATATTATCGCCCCGCGACATGCACATCCGACGCTAAACACCAGACGGGAGCGGCTCTTACCGTCGGATCGCGATAACCCCTAAGGCAGGGTTGTAGGGGAAGGACCCAAGTAGATATCCTCACGGTAAATTAAAAGCGAGGTCGAGTAATGGAGTCACGGGAAAGTGTTGATTCTCCCCTTGAAATTAGGAGGAAATGCTAAATCTTAACTGATTTTAAAATTTGAATAGAAAATTCAGTTTTGTCGGGAAACTCACAATATCTTGTTAGAAGGTAGCTGCATCATTCGTCTACACTAAAACATGCAGGACGAGACAAAACAATATCCGGAATCTTGACTTTTCTAAGCGAATCCGCGAGAACGCGTCCTTCTCGCACCTTAATAATCGTTTCTCACCCCCTAAACCGCCATTTCGTTTAAAGGAGGTCAAATGGAACTTCGGTCTAACCGGGGATGTCGAAATTTGGGATACCGGTAGAGCCGGACCTCTCCTTTTACATGGTAAAATTTCGTAACGATCGAATGACGCAAAGTATGAAAAAGTGATAATCGAAAGACAGTGTCATTCTCGTCTAATAAGGAGCGTTTCTCTCGCCTAAGCCATGTTTTCAATTTCGATCTAGGGAATCGAAATTCTGCACAAAGGTAGCCCACGTGAAGATAATAAAAGCTTCGAATGCGATTTTGAGATTTCTCAGGAAATGCCGCGCCAACTTGGAAAGCGGCATATTTTCGCCCCCGCGACCTGCAACTCCGGGGCTAAACACCAGACGGGAGCGGCTCTTGCCGTCGGATGGCAATAACCCCTAACGCAGGTTTGTAGGGGAAGGACCCAGGTAGATATCCTGTCGGAAAAATTAAAAAGGAGGTCGAGTGTAGGAGTCACGGTAAAGGGTTGATTCTCCCCTTGAAATTAGGAGGAAATGCTAAATCTTAACGGATTTTAAAGTTTGAATAGAAAATTCAGTTTTGACGGGAAACTCACAATGTGTTAGAAAGTAGCTGTATCATTCCTCTACACGAAAATATGCAGGGCGAGGCAAAAGCAAATCCGAAATCTTGACTTTTTTAAGCAAATCCGCGAGCCCGTATCCTTTTCGCACCTTTATAAGCGCTTCTCGCCCCCTAAACCGCCATTTCGTTAAAATGCGGTTAAGTGTACCTCGGTCTAACCGAGGAAGTCGAAACTTGGGATACCCTGAGAGCCGGACGTCTCCTTTTAAATGGTAAAATTTCGTAACGATCGAATGACGCCAAGTATGAAAAAGTGATAATCGAAAGACAATGTCATTCTCGTCTCCTAAGGAGCGTTTCTCTCGCCTAAGCCTTGTTTTCAATTTCGATCTAAGGAATCGAAATTCGGCGCAAAGGTAGCCCACGTGAAGATAATAAAAGCTTCGAATGCGATTTTGAGATTTCACAAAAACTGCTGCCGCCATCTTGGGAAATGTCATATTATCGCCCCCGCGACATGCACCTCCGACGCTAAACACCAGACGGGCGCGGCTCTTACCGTCGGATCGCGATAACCCCTAAGGCAGGGTTGTAGGGGAAGGACCCAGGTAGATATCCCCACGGTAAATTAAAAGCGAGGTCGAGTAATGGAGTCACGGGAAAGGATTGATTGTCCCCTTGAAATTAGGAGGAAATGCTAAATCTTAACTGATTTTAAAATTTGAATAGAAAATTCAGTTTTGTCGGGAAACTCATAATATCTTGTTTGAAGGTATCTGCATCATTCGTCTACACTAAAACATGCAGAACGAGACAAAACAAAATCCGGAATCTTGACTTTTCTAAGCGAATCCGCGAGACGGCGTCCTTCTCGCACCTTAATAAGCGTTTCTCACCCCCTAAACCGCCATTTCGTTTAAAGGAGGTCAAATGGAACTTCCGTCTAACCGGGGATGTCGAAATCTGGGATTCCGGTAGAGCCGGACCTCTCCTTTTACATGGTAAAATTTCGTAACGATCGGATGACGCAAAGTATGAAAAAGTGATAATGGAAAGACAGTGTCATTCTCGTCTAATAAGGAGCGTTTCTCTCGCCTAAGACATGTTTTCAGTTTCGATGTAGGGAATCGAAATTCTGCACAAAGGTAGCCCACGAGAAGATAATAAAAGCTTCGAATGCGATTTTGAGATTTCTCAAGAACTGCCGCGCCAACTTGGAAAACGGCATATTTTCGCCCCCGCGACCTCCACCTCCGGCGCTAAACACCAGACGGGAGCGGCTCTTGCCGTAGGATCGCGATAACCCCTAACGCAGGTTTGTAGGGGAAGGACCCAGGTAGATATCATGTCGGCAAATTAAAATGGAGGTCGAGTGTTGGAGTCACGGTAAAGGGTTGATTCTCCCGTTGAAATTAGGAGGAAGTGCTAAATCTTAACGGATTTTAGAGTTTGAATAGAAAATTCAGTTTTGACGGGAAACACAATGTGTTAGAAAGTAGCTGTATCATTCCTCTACACTAAAACATGCAGGGTGAGACAAAAGCAAATCCGGAATCTTGACTTTTCTAAGCAAATCCGCGAGCCCGTGTCCTTTTCGCACTTTTATAAGCGCTTCTCGGCCCCTAAACCGCCATTTTTTAAAAATGCGGTTAAGGGTACCTCGGTCTAACCGAGGAAGTCGAAACTTGGGATACCCTGAGAGCCGGACCTCTCCTTTAAATGGTAAAATTTCGTAAAGATCGAATGAAGCCAAGTATGAAAAAGTGATAATCGAAAGACAATGTCATTCTCGTCTCCTAAGGAGCGTTTCTCTCGCCTAAGCCATGTTTTCAATTTCGATCTAGGGTATCGAAATTCGACGCTAGGTAGCCCACGTGAAGATAATAAAAGCTTCGAATGCGATTTTGAGATTTCTCAAAAACTGCGGTAGCCATCTTGGGAAATGGCATATTAACCCCCCCGCGACATGCACATCCGACGCTAAACACCCGACGGGAGCGGCTCTTACCGTCGGATCGCGATAACCCCTAAGGCAGGGTTGTAGGGGAAGGACCCAGGTAGATATCCTCACGGTAAATTAAAAGCGAGGTCGAGTAATGGAGTCACGGGAAAGGGTTGATTCTCCCCTTGAAATTAGGAGGAAATGCTAAACCTTAACTGATTTTAAAATTTGAATAGAAAATTCAGTTTTGTCGGGAAATTCACAATATCTTGTTAGAAGGTAGCTGCATCATTCGTCTACACTAAAACATGCAGGACGAGACAAAACAATATCCGGAATCTTGACTTTTCTAAGCGAACCCGCGAGCCCGTTTCCTTTTCGCACTTTTATAAGCGCTTCTCGCCCCCTAAACCGCCATTTCGTTAAAATGCGGTTAAGTGTACCTCGGTCTAACCGAGGAAGTCGAAACTTGGGATACTCTGAGAGCCGGACCTCTCCTTTTAAATAGTAAGATTTCGTAACGATCGAATGACGCCAAGTATGAAAAAGTGATAATCGAAAGACAATGTTATTCTCGTCTCCTAAGGAGCGTTTCTCTCGCCTAAGCCTTGTTTTCAATTTCGATCTAGGGAATCGAAATTCGGCACAAAGGAAGCCCACGTAAAGATAATAAAAGCTTCGAATTCGATTTTGATATTTCTCAAAAACTGCCGCCGCCATCTTGGGAAATGGCATATTATCGCCCCGCGACATGCACATCCGACGCTAAACACCAGACGGGAGCGGTTCTTACCGTCGGATCGCGATAACCCCTAAGGCAGGGTTGTAGGGGAAGGACCGAAGTAGATATCCTCACGGTAAATTAAAAGCGAGGTCGAGTAATGGAGTCACGGGAAAGGGTTGATTCTCCCTTTGAAATTAGGAGGAAATGCTAAATCCTAACGGATTTTAGAGTTTGAATAGAAAATTCAGTTTTGACGGGAAACACACAATGTGTTAGATAGTAGCTGTATCATTCCTCTACACTAAAACATGCAGGGTGAGACAAAAGCAAATCCGGAATATTGACTTTTCCAAGCAAATCCGCGAGCCCGTGTCCTTTTCGCACTTTTATAAGCGCTTCTCGGCCCCTAAACCGCCATTTTTTAAAAAATGCGGTTAACGGTACCTCGGTCTAACCGAGGAAGTCGAAACTTGGGATACCCTGAGAGCCGGAACTCTCCTTTAAATGGTAAAATTTCGTAACGATCGAATGAAGCCAAGTATGAAAAAGTGATAATCGAAAGACAATGTCATTCTCGTCTCCTAAGGAGCGTTTCTCTCGCCTAAGCCATGTTTTCAATTTCGATCTAGGTTATCGAAATTCGGCGCAAAGGTAGCCCACGTGAAGATAATAAAAGCTTCGAATGCGATTTTGAGATTTCTCAAAAACTGCGGTAGCCATCTTGGGAAATGGCATATTAACCCTCCCCGCGACATGCACATCCGACGCCAAACACCAGACGGGAGCGCCTCTTACCGTCGGATCGCGATAACCCCTAAGGCAGGGTTGTAGGGGAAGGACCCAGGTAGATATCCTCACGGTAAATTAAAAGCGAGGTCGAGTAATGGAGTCACGGGAAAGGGTTGATTCTCCCCTTGAAATCAGGAGGAAATGCTAAATCTTAACTGATTTTAAAATTTGAATAGAAAATTCAGTTTTGTCGGGAAACTCACAATATCTTGTTAGAAGGTAGCTGCATCATTCGTCTACACTAAAACATGCAGGACGAGAAAAAAAATATCCGGAATCTTGACTTTTCTAAGCGAATCCGCGAGCCCGTGTCCTTTTCGCACCTTTATAAGCGCTTCTCGCCCCCTAAACCGCCATTTCGTTAAAATGCGGTTAAGTGTACCTCGGTCTAACCGAGGAAGTCGAAACTTTGGATACTCTGAGAGCCGGACCTCTCCTTTTAAATAGTAAGATTTCGTAACGATCGAATGACGCCAAGTATGAAAAAGTGATAATCGAAAGACAATGTCATTCTCGTCTCCTAAGGAGCGTTTCTCTCGCCTAAGCCTTGTTTTCAATTTCGATCTAGGGAATCGAAATTCGGCGCAAAGGAAGCCCACGTAAAGATAATAAAAGCTTCGAATGCGATTTTGATATTTCTCAAAAACTGCCGCCGCCATCTTGGGAAATGGCATATTAACCCCCCCGCGACATGCACATCCGACGCCAAACACCAGACGGGAGCGGCTCTTACCGTCGGATCGCGATAACCCCTAAGGCAGGGTTGTAGGGGAGGACCCAGGTAGATATCCTCACGGTAAATTAAAAGCGAGGTCGAGTAATGGAGTCACGGGAAAGGGTTGATTCTCCCCTTGAAATTAGGAGGAAATGCTAAATCTTAACTGATTTTAAAATTTGAATAGAAAATTCAGTTTTGTCGGGAAACTCACAATATCTTGTTAGAAGGTAGCTGCATCATTCGTCTACACTAAAACATGCAGGACGAGACAAAACAATATCCGGAATCTTGACTTTTTTAAGCGAATCCGCGAGCCCGTGTCCTTTTCGCACCTTTATAAGCGCTTCTCGACCCCTAAACCGCCATTTCGTTAAAAGGCGATTAAAGTGTACTTCGGTCTAACCGGGGAAGTCGAAAATTGGGATACCATTAGAGGCGTACCTCCCCTTTAAGATGGTAAAATTTCGTAACGATCGAATGATGCCAAGTATGAAAAAGTGATAATCGAAAGACAATGTCATTCTCGTCTCCTAAGGAGCGTTTCTCTCGATTAAGCCATGTTTTCAATTTCGATCTAGGGAATCCAAATTTGTCACAAAGGTAGCCCACGTGAAGATAATAAAAGTTTAAAGTGCGATTTTGAAATTTCTTAAGAAATTGCGGCGCCCTCTTGGAAAATGGCAAATTTTCGCCCCCGCGACCTGCACCTTCAACCGTAAACACCAGGCGGGAGCGGCTCCAGCCGTCGGATTGCGCTAACCCCTAACGCAGGGTTGTAGGGGAAGGACCCAGGTAGATATCCTGACGGTAAATTAAAAAGGAGGTGAGTGTTGGAGTCACGGGAAAAGGTTGATTCTCCCCTTGAAATTAGGAGGAAATGCTAAATCTTAACGGATTTTAGAGTTTGAATAGAAAATTCAGTTTTGACGGGAAACACACAATGTGTTAGAGAGTAGCTGTATCATTCCTCTACACTAAAACATGCAGGGCGAGACAAAAGCAAATCCGGAATATTGACTTTTCTAAGCAAATCCGCGAGCCCGTGTTCTTTTCGCACTTTTATAAGCGCTTCTCGCCCCCTAAACCGCCATTTTTTTAAAATGCGGTTAAGGGTACCTCGTTCTAACCGAGGAAGTCGAAACTTGGGATACCCTGAGAGCCGGACCTCTGCTTTAAATGGTAAAATTTCGTAACGATCTAATGAAGCCAAGTATGAAAAAGTGATAATCGAAAGACAATGTCATTCTCGTCTCCTAAGGAGCGTTTCTCTCGCCTAAGCCATGTTTTCAATTTCGATCTAGGGTATCGAAATTCGGCGCTAGGTAGCCCACGTGAAGATAATAAAAGCTTCGAATGCGATTTTGAGATTTCTCAAAAACTGCGGTAGCCATCTTGGGAAATGGCATATTAACCCCCCCCGCGAGAAGCACATCCGACGCTAAACACCCGACGGGAGCGGCTCTTACCGTCGGATCGCGATAACCCCTAAGGCAGGGTTGTAAGGGAAGGACCCAGGTAGATATCCTCACGGTAAATTAAAAGCGAGGTCGACTAATGGAGTCACGGGAAAGGGTTGATTCTCCCCTTGAAATTAGGAGGAAATGCTAAACCTTAACTGATTTTAAAATTTGAATAGAAAATTCAGTTTTGTCGGGAAACTCACAATATCTTGTTAGAAGGTAGCTGCATCATTCGTCTACAATAAAACATGCAGGACGAGACAAAACAATATCCGGAATCTTGACTTTTCTAAGCGAACCCGCGAGCCCGTGTCCTTTTCGCACTTTTATAAGCGCTTCTCGCCCCCTAAACCGCCATTTCGTTAAAATGCGGTTAAGTGTACCTCGGTCTAACCGAGGAAGTCGAAACTTGGGATACTCTGAGAGCCGGATCTCTCCTTTTAAATAGTAAGATTTCGTAACGATCGAATGACGCCAAGTATGAAAAAGTGATAATCGAAAGACAATGTCATTCTCGTCTCCTAAGGAGCGTTTCTCTCGCCTAAGCCATGTTTTCAATTTCGATCTAGGGTATCGAAATTCGGCGCAAAGGTAGCCCACGTGAAGATAATAAAAGCTTCGAATGCGATTTTGAGATTTCTCAAAAACTGCGGTAGCCATCTTGGGAAATGGCATATTAACCCCCCCGCGACATGCACATCCGACGCCAAACACCAGACGGGAGCGCCTCTTACCGTCGGATCGCGATAACCCCTAAGGCAGGGTTGTAGGGGAAGGACCCAGGTAGATATCCTCACGGTAAATTAAAAGCGAGGTCGAGTAATGGAGTCACGGGAAAGGGTTGATTCTCCCCTTGAAATCAGGAGGAAATGCTAAATCTTAACTGATTTTAAAATTTGAATAGAAAATTCAGTTTTGTCGGGAAACTCACAATATCTTGTTAGAAGGTAGCTGCATCATTCGTCTACACTAAAACATGCAGGACGAGAAAAAAAATATCCGGAATCTTGACTTTTCTAAGCGAATCCGCGAGCCCGTGTCCTTTTCGCACCTTTATAAGCGCTTCTCGCCCCCTAAACCGCCATTTCGTTAAAATGCGATTAAGTGTACCTCGGTCTAACCGAGGAAGTCGAAACTTGGGATACTCTGAGAGCCGGACCTCTCCTTTTAAATAGTAAGATTTCGTAACGATCGAATGAAGCCAAGTATGAAAAAGTGATAATCGAAAGACAATGTCATTCTCGTCTCCTAAGGAGCGTTTCTCTCGCCTAAGCCTTGTTTTCAATTTCGATCTAGGGAATCGAAATTCGGCGCAAAGGAAGCCCACGTAAAGATAATAAAAGCTTCGAATGCGATTTTGATATTTCTCAAAAACTGCCGCCGCCATCTTGGGAAATGGCATATTAACCCCCCGCGACATGCACATCCGACGCCAAACACCAGACGGGAGCGGCTCTTACCGTCGGATCGCGATAACCCCTAAGGCAGGGTTGTAGGGGAAGGACCCAGGTAGATATCCTCACGGTAAATTAAAAGCGAGGTCGAGTAATGGAGTCACGGGAAAGGGTTGATTCTCCCCTTGAAATTAGGAGGAAATGCTAAATCTTAACTGATTTTAAAATTTGAATAGAAAATTCAGTTTTGTCGGGAAACTCACAATATCTTGTTAGAAGGTAGCTGCATCATTCGTCTACACTAAAACATGCAGGACGAGACAAAACAATATCCGGAATCTTTACTTTTCTAAGCGAATCCGCGAGCCCGTGTCCTTTTCGCACCTTTATAAGCGCTTCTCGACCCCTAAACCGCCATTTCGTTAAAAGGCGATTAAAGTGTACTTCGGTCTAACCGGGGAAGTCGAAAATTGGGATACCATTAGAGGCGTACCTCCCCTTTAAGATGGTAAAATTTCGTAACGATCGAATGATGCCAAGTATGAAAAAGTGATAATCGAAAGACAATGTCATTCTCGTCTCCTAAGGAGCGTTTCTCTCGATTAAGCCATGTTTTCAATTTCGATCTAGGGAATCCAAATTTGTCACAAAGGTAGCCCACGTGAAGATAATAAAAGTTTAAAGTGCGATTTTGAAATTTCTTAAGAAATTGCGGCGCCCTCTTGGAAAATGGCAAATTTTCGCCCCCGCGACCTGCACCTTCAACCGTAAACACCAGGCGGGAGCGGCTCCAGCCGTCGGATTGCGCTAACCCCTAACGCAGGGTTGTAGGGGAAGGACCCAGGTAGATATCCTGACGGTAAATTAAAAAGGAGGTGAGTGTTGGAGTCACGGGAAAAGGTTGATTCTCCCCTTGAAATTAGGAGGAAATGCTAAATCTTAACGGATTTTAGAGTTTGAATAGAAAATTCAGTTTTGACGGGAAACACACAATGTGTTAGAGAGTAGCTGTATCATTCCTCTACACTAAAACATGCAGGGCGAGACAAAAGCAAATCCGGAATATTGACTTTTCTAAGCAAATCCGCGAGCCCGTGTTCTTTTCGCACATTTATAAGCGCTTCTCGCCCCCTAAACCGCCATTTTTTTAAAATGCGGTTAAGGGTACCTCGTTCTAACCGAGGAAGTCGAAACTTGGGATACCCTGAGAGCCGGACCTCTGCTTTAAATGGTAAAATTTCGTAACGATCTAATGAAGCCAAGTATGAAAAAGTGATAATCGAAAGACAATGTCATTCTCGTCTCCTAAGGAGCGTTTCTCTCGCCTAAGCCATGTTTTCAATTTCGATCTAGGGTATCGAAATTCGGCGCAAAAGTAGCCCACGTGAAGATAATAAAAGCTTCGAATGCGATTTTGAGATTTCTCAAAAACTGCGGCCGCCATCTTGGGAAATGGCATATTAACCCCCCGCGACGTGCACATCACACGCTAAACACCAGACGGGAGCGGCTCTTACGTCGGATCGCGATAACCCCTAAGGCAGGGTTGTAGGGGAAGGACCTAGGTAGATATCCTCACGGTAAATTAAAAGCGAGGTCGAGTAATGGAGTCACGGGAAAGGTTGATTCTCCCCTTGAAATTAGGAGGAAATGCTAAATCTTAACTGATTTTAAAATTTGAATAGAAAATTCAGTTTTGTCGGGAAACTCACAATATCTTGTTAGAAGGTAGCTGCATCATTCGTCTACTCTAAAACATGCAGGACGAGACAAAACAATATCCGGAATCTTGACTTTTCTGAGCGAATCCGCGAGCCCGTGTCCTTTTCGCACCTTTATAAGCGCTTCTCGCCCCCTAAACCGCCATTTCGTTAAAATCCGGTTAAGTGTAACTCGGTCTAACCGAGGAAGTCGAAACTTGGGAAACTCTGAGAGCCGGACCTCTCCTTTTAAATGGTGAAATTTCGTAACGATCGAATGACGCCAAGTATGAAAAAGTGATAATCGAAAGACAATGTCATTCTCGTCTCCTAAGGAGCGTTTCTCTCGCCTAAGCCTTGTTTTCAATTTCGATCTAGGGAATCGAAATTCGGCGCAAAGGTAGCCCACGTAAAGATAATAAAAGCTTCGAATGCGATTTTGAGATTTCTCAAAAACTGCCGCCGCCATCTTGGGAAATGGCATATTATCGCCCCGCGACATGCACATCCGACGCTAAACACCAGACGGGAGCGGCTCTTACCGTCGGATCGCGATAACCCCTAAGGCAGGGTTGTAGGGGAAGGACCCAAGTAGATATCCTCACGGTAAATTAAAAGCGAGGTCGAGTAATGGAGTCACGGGAAAGTGTTGATTCTCCCCTTGAAATTAGGAGGAAATGCTAAATCTTAACTGATTTTAAAATTTGAATAGAAAATTCAGTTTTGTCGGGAAACTCACAATATCTTGTTAGAAGGTAGCTGCATCATTCGTCTACACTAAAACATGCAGGACGAGACAAAACAATATTCGGAATCTTGACTTTTCTAAGCGAATCCGCGAGAACGCGTCCTTCTTGCACCTTAATAATCGTTTCTCACCCCCTAAACCGCCATTTCGTTTAAAGGAGGTCAAATGGAACTTCGGTCTAACCGGGGATGTCGAAATTTGGGATACCGGTAGAGCCGGACCTCTCCTTTTACATGGTAAAATTTCGTAACGATCGAATGACGCAAAGTATGAAAAAGTGATAATCGAAAGACAGTGTCATTCTCGTCTAATAAGGAGCGTTTCTCTCGCCTAAGCCATGTTTTCAATTTCGATCTAGGGAATCGAAATTCTGCACAAAGGTAGCCCACGTGAAGATAATAAAAGCTTCGAATGCGATTTTGAGATTTCTCAGGAAATGCCGCGCCAACTTGGAAAGCGGCATATTTTCGCCCCCGCGACCTGCAACTCCGGGGCTAAACACCAGACGGGAGCGGCTCTTACCGTCGGATGGCAATAACCCCTAACGCAGGTGTGTAGGGGAAGTACCCAGGTAGATATCCTGTCGGAAAAATTAAAAAGGAGGTCGAGTGTAGGAGTCACGGTAAAGGGTTGATTCTCCCCTTGAAATTAGGAGGAAATGCTAAATCTTAACGGATTTTAAAGTTTGAATAGAAAATTCAGTTTTGACGGGAAACTCACAATGTGTTAGAAAGTAGCTGTATCATTCCTCTACACGAAAATATGCAGGGCGAGGCAAAAGCAAATCCGAAATCTTGACTTTTCTAAGCAAATCCGCGAGCCCGTATCCTTTTCGCACCTTTATAAGCGCTTCTCGCCCCCTAAACCGCCATTTCGTTAAAATGCGGTTAAGTGTACCTCGGTCTAACCGAGGAAGTCGAAACTTGGGATACCCTGAGAGCCGGACGTCTCCTTTTAAATGGTAAAATTTCGTAACGATCGAATGACGCCAAGTATGAAAAAGTGATAATCGAAAGACAATGTCATTCTCGTCTCCTAAGGAGCGTTTCTCTCGCCTAAGCCTTGTTTTCAATTTCGATCTAAGGAATCGAAATTCGGCGCAAAGGTAGCCCACGTGAAGATAATAAAAGCTTCGAATGCGATTTTGAGATTTCACAAAAACTGCTGCCGCCATCTTGGGAAATGGCATATTATCGCCCCCGCGACATGCACCTCCGACGCTAAACACCAGACGGGCGCGGCTCTTACCGTCGGATCGCGATAACCCCTAAGGCAGGGTTGTAGGGGAAGGACCCAGGTAGATATCCTCACGGTAAATTAAAAGCGAGGTCGAGTAATGGAGTCACGGGAAAGGATTGATTGTCCCCTTGAAATTAGGAGGAAATGCTAAATCTTAACTGATTTTAAAATTTGAATAGAAAATTCAGTTTTGTCGGGAAACTCATAATATCTTGTTTGAAGGTATCTGCATCATTCGTCTACACTAAAACATGCAGAACGAGACAAAACAAAATCTGGAATCTTGACTTTTCTAAGCGAATCCGCGAGACGGCGTCCTTCTCGCACCTTAATAAGCGTTTCTCACCCCCTAAACCGCCATTTCGTTTAAAGGAGGTCAAATGGAACTTCGGTCTAACCGGGGATGTCGAAATCTGGGATTCCGGTAGAGCCGGACCTCTCCTTTTACATGGTAAAATTTCGTAACGATCGGATGACGCAAAGTATGAAAAAGTGATAATGGAAAGACAGTGTCATTCTCGTCTAATAAGGAGCGTTTCTCTCGCCTAAGACATGTTTTCAGTTTCGATGTAGGGAATCGAAATTCTGCACAAAGGTAGCCCACGAGAAGATAATAAAAGCTTCGAATGCGATTTTGAGATTTCTCAAGAACTGCCGCGCCAACTTGGAAAACGGCATATTTTCGCCCCCGCGACCTCCACCTCCGGCGCTAAACACCAGACGGGAGCGGCTCTTGCCGTAGGATCGCGATAACCCCTAACGCAGGTTTGTAGGGGAAGGACCCAGGTAGATATCATGTCGGCAAATTAAAATGGAGGTCGAGTGTTGGAGTCACGGTAAAGGGTTGATTCTCCCGTTGAAATTAGGAGGAAGTGCTAAATCTTAACGGATTTTAGAGTTTGAATAGAAAATTCAGTTTTGACGGGAAACACAATGTGTTAGAAAGTAGCTGTATCATTCCTCTACACTAAAACATGCAGGGTGAGACAAAAGCAAATCCGGAATCTTGACTTTTCTAAGCAAATCCGCGAGCCCGTGTCCTTTTCACACTTTTATAAGCGCTTCTCGGCCCCTAAACCGCCATTTTTTAAAAATGCGGTTAAGGGTACCTCGGTCTAACCGAGGAAGTCGAAACTTGGGATACCCTGAGAGCCGGACCTCTCCTTTAAATGGTAAAATTTCGTAAAGATCGAATGAAGCCAAGTATGAAAAAGTGATAATCGAAAGACAATGTCATTCTCGTCTCCTAAGGAGCGTTTCTCTCGCCTAAGCCATGTTTTCAATTTCGATCTAGGGTATCGAAATTCGGCGCTAGGTAGCCCACGTGAAGATAATAAAAGCTTCGAATGCGATTTTGAGATTTCTCAAAAACTGCGGTAGCCATCTTGGGAAATGGCATATTAACCCCCCCCGCGACATGCACATCCGACGCTAAACACCCGACGGGAGCGGCTCTTACCGTCGGATCGCGATAACCCCTAAGGCAGGGTTGTAGGGGAAGGACCCAGGTAGATATCCTCACGGTAAATTAAAAGCGAGGTCGAGTAATGGAGTCACGGGAAAGGGTTGATTCTCCCCTTGAAATTAGGAGGAAATGCTAAACCTTAACTGATTTTAAAATTTGAATAGAAAATTCAGTTTTGTCGGGAAACTCACAATATCTTGTTAGAAGGTAGCTGCATCATTCGTCTACACTAAAACATGCAGGACGAGACAAAACAATATCCGGAATCTTGACTTTTCTAAGCGAACCCGCGAGCACGTGTCCTTTTCGCACTTTTATAAGCGCTTCTCGCCCCCTAAACCGCCATTTCGTTAAAATGCGGTTAAGTGTACCTCGGTCTAACCGAGGAAGTCGAAACTTGGGATACTCTGAGAGCCGGACCTCTCCTTTTAAATAGTAAGATTTCGTAACGATCGAATGACGCCAAGTATGAAAAAGTGATAATCGAAAGACAATGTTATTCTCGTCTCCTAAGGAGCGTTTCTCTCGCCTAAGCCTTGTTTTCAATTTCGATCTAGGGAATCGAAATTCGGCGCAAAGGTAGCCCACGTAAAGATAATAAAAGCTTCGAATGCGATTTTGATATTTCTCAAAAACTGCCGCCGCCATCTTGGGAAATTGCATATTATCCCCCCGCGACATGCACATCCGACGCTAAACACCAGACGGGAGCGGTTCTTACCGTCGGATCGCGATAACCCCTAAGGCAGGGTTGTAGGGGAAGGACCCAAGTAGATATCCTCACGGTGAATTAGAAGCGAGGTCGAGTAATGGAGTCACGGGAAAGGGTTGATTCTCCCTTTGAAATTAGGAGGAAATGCTAAATCCTAACGGATTTTAGAGTTTGAATAGAAAATTCAGTTTTGACGGGAAACACACAATGTGTTAGATAGTAGCTGTATCATTCCTCTACACTAAAACATGCAGGGTGAGACAAAAGCAAATCCGGAATATTGACTTTTCTAAGCAAATCCGCGAGCCCGTGTCCTTTTCGCACTTTTATAAGCGCTTCTCGGCCCCTAAACCGCCATTTTTTAAAAAATGCGGTTAACGGTACCTCGGTCTAACCGAGGAAGTCGAAACTTGGGATACCCTGAGAGCCGGACCTCTCCTTTAAATGGTAAAATTTCGTAACGATCGAATGAAGCCAAGTATGAAAAAGTGATAATCGAAAGACAATGTCATTCTCGTCTCCTAAGGAGCGTTTCTCTCGCCTAAGCCATGTTTTCAATTTCGAACTAGGGTATCGAAATTCGGCGCAAAGGTAGCCCACGTGAAGATAATAAAAGCTTCGAATGCGATTTTGAGATTTCTCAAAAACTGCGGTAGCCATCTTGGGAAATGGCATATTAACCCCCCCGCGACATGCACATCCGACGCCAAACACCAGACGGGAGCGCCTCTTACCGTCGGATCGCGATAACCCCTAAGGCAGGGTTGTAGGGGAAGGACCCAGGTAGATATCCTCAATGTAAATTAAAAGCGAGGTCGAGTAATGGAGTCACGGGAAAGGGTTGATTCTCCCCTTGAAATCAGGAGGAAATGCTAAATCTTAACTGATTTTAAAATTTGAATAGAAAATTCAGTTTTGTCGGGAAACTCACAATATCTTGTTAGAAGGTAGCTGCATCATTCGTCTACACTAAAACATGCAGGACGAGAAAAAAATATCCGGAATCTTGACTTTTCTAAGCGAATCCGCGAGCCCGTGTCCTTTTCGCACCTTTATAAGCGCTTCTCGCCCCCTAAACCGCCATTTCGTTAAAATGCGGTTAAGTGTACCTCGGTCTAACCGAGGAAGTCGAAACTTGGGATACTCTGAGAGCCGGACCTCTCCTTTTAAATAGTAAGATTTCGTAACGATCGAATGACGCCAAGTATGAAAAAGTGATAATCGAAAGACAATGTCATTCTCGTCTCCTAAGGAGCGTTTCTCTCGCCTAAGCCTTGTTTTCAATTTCGATCTAGGGAATCGAAATTCGGCGCAAAGGAAGCCCACGTAAAGATAATAAAAGCTTCGAATGCGATTTTGATATTTCTCAAAAACTGCCGCCGCCATCTTGGGAAATGGCATATTAACCCCCCCGCGACATGCACATCCGACGCCAAACACCAGACGGGAGCGCCTCTTACCGTCGGATCGCGATAACCCCTAAGGCAGGGTTGTAGGGGAAGGACCCAGGTAGATATCCTCACGGTAAATTAAAAGCGAGGTCGAGTAATGGAGTCACGGGAAAGGGTTGATTCTCCCCTTGAAATCAGGAGGAAATGCTAAATCTTAACTGATTTTAAAATTTGAATAGAAAATTCAGTTTTGTCGGGAAACTCACAATATCTTGTTAGAAGGTAGCTGCATCATTCGTCTACACTAAAACATGCAGGACGAGACAAAACAATATCCGGAATCTTGACTTTTCTAAGCGAATCCGCGAGCCCGTGTCCTTTTCGCACCTTTATAAGCGCTTCTCGCCCCCTAAACCGCCATTTCGTTAAAATGCGGTTAAGTGTACCTCGGTCTAACCGAGGAAGTCGAAACTTGGGATACTCTGAGAGCCGGACCTCTCCTTTTAAATAGTAAGATTTCGTAACGATCGAATGACGCCAAGTATGAAAAAGTGATAATCGAAAGACAATGTCATTCTCGTCTCCTAAGGAGCGTTTCTCTCGCCTAAGCCTTGTTTTCAATTTCGATCTAGGGAATCGAAATTCGGCGCAAAGGTAGCCCACGTAAAGATAATAAAAGCTTCGAATGCGATTTTGAGATTTCTCAAAAACTGCCGCCGCCATCTTGGGAAATGGCATATTATCGCCCCGCGACATGCACATTTGACGCTAAACACCAGACGGGAGCGGCTCTTACCGTCGGATCGCGATAACCCCTAAGGCAGGGTTGTAGGGGAAGGACCCAAGTAGATATCCTCACGGTAAATTAAAAGCGAGGTCGAGTAATGGAGTCACGGGAAAGTGTTGATTCTCCCCTTGAAATTAGGAGGAAATGCTAAATCTTAACTGATTTTAAAATTTGAATAGAAAATTCAGTTTTGTCGGGAAACTCACAATATCTTGTTAGAAGGTAGCTGCATCATTCGTATACACTAAAACATGCAGGACGAGACAAAACAATATCCGGAATCTTGACTTTTCTAAGCGAATCCGCGAGAACGCGTCCTTCTCGCACCTTAATAATCGTTTCTCACCCCCTAAACCGCCATTTCGTTTAAAGGAGGTCAAATGGAACTTCGGTCTAACCGGGGATGTCAAAATTTGGGATACCGGTAGAGCCGGACCTCTCCTTTTACATGGTAAAATTTCGTAACGATCGAATGACGCAAAGTATGAAAAAGTGATAATCGAATGACAGTGTCATTCTCGTCTAATAAGGAGCGTTTCTCTCGCCTAAGCCATGTTTTCAATTTCGATCTAGGGAATCGAAATTCTGCACAAAGGTAGCCCACGTGAAGATAATAAAAGCTTCGAATGCGATTTTGAGATTTCTCAGGAAATGCCGCGCCAACTTTGAAAGCGGCATATTTTCGCCCCCGCGACCTGCAACTCCGGGGCTAAACACCAGACGGGAGCGGCTCTTGCCGTCGGATGGCAATAAACCCTAACGCAGGTGTGTAGGGGAAGTACCCAGGTAGATATCCTGTCGGCAAATTAAAAAGGAGGTCGAGTGTAGGAGTCACGGTAAAGGGTTGATTCTCCCCTTGAAATTAGGAGGAAATGCTAAATCTTAACGGATTTTAAAGCTTGAATAGAAAATTCAGTTTTGACGGGAAACTCACAATGTGTTAGAAAGTAGCTGTATCATTCCTCTACACGAAAATATGCAGGGCGAGGCAAAAGCAAATCCGAAATCTTGACTTTTCTAAGCAAATCCGCGAGCCCGTATCCTTTTCGCACCTTTATAAGCGCTTCTCGCCCCCTAAACCGCCATTTCGTTAAAATGCGGTTAAGTGTACCTCGGTCTAACCGAGGAAGTCGAAACTTGGGATACCCTGAGAGCCGGACGTCTCCTTTTAAATGGTAAAATTTCGTAACGATCGAATGACGCCAAGTATGAAAAAGTGATAATCGAAAGACAATGTCATTCTCGTCTCCTAAGGAGCGTTTCTCTCGCCTAAGCCTTGTTTTCAATTTCGATCTAAGGAATCGAAATTCCGCGCAAAGGTAGCCCACGTGAAGATAATAAAAGCTTCGAATGCGATTTTGAGATTTCTCAAAAACTGCTGCCGCCATCTTGGGAAATGGCATATTATCGCCCCCGCGACATGCACCTCGGACGCTAAACACCAGACGGGCGCGGCTCTTACCGTCGGATCGCGATAACCCCTAAGGCAGGGTTGTAGGGGAAGGACACAGGTAGATATCATGTCGGCAAATTAAAATGGAGGTCGAGTGTTGGAGTCACGGTAAAGGGTTGATTCTCCCGTTGAAATTAGGAGGAAGTGCTAAATCTTAACGGATTTTAGAGTTTGAATAGAAAATTCAGTTTTGACGGGAAACACAATGTGTTAGAAAGTAGCTGTATCATTCCTCTACACTAAAACATGCAGGGTGAGACAAAAGCAAATCCGGAATCTTGACTTTTCTAAGCAAATCCGCGAGCCCGTGTCCTTTTCGCACTTTTATAAGCGCTTCTCGGCCCCTAAACCGCCATTTTTTAAAAATGCGGTTAAGGGTACCTCGGTCTAACCGAGGAAGTCGAAACTTGGGATACCCTGAGAGCCGGACCTCTCCTTTAAATGGTAAAATTTCGTAAAGATCGAATGAAGCCAAGTATGAAAAAGTGATAATCGAAAGACAATGTCATTCTCGTCTCCTAAGGAGCGTTTCTCTCGCCTAAGCCATGTTTTCAATTTCGATCTAGGGTATCGAAATTCGGCGCTAGGTAGCCCACGTGAAGATAATAAAAGCTTCGAATGCGATTTTGAGATTTCTCAAAAACTGCGGTAGCCATCTTGGGAAATGGCATATTAACCCCCCCCCGCGACATGCACATCCGACGCTAAACACCCGACGGGAGCGGCTCTTACCGTCGGATCGCGATAACCCCTAAGGCAGGGTTGTAGGGGAAGGACCCAGGTAGATATCCTCACGGTAAATTAAAAGCGAGGTCGAGTAATGGAGTCACGGGAAAGGGTTGATTCTCCCCTTGAAATTAGGAGGAAATGCTAAACCTTAACTGATTTTAAAATTTGAATAGAAAATTCAGTTTTGTCGGGAAACTCACAATATCTTGTTAGAAGGTAGCTGCATCATTCGTCTACACTAAAACATGCAGGACGAGACAAAACAATATCCGGAATCTTGACTTTTCTAAGCGAACAAGCGAGCCCGTGTCCTTTTCGCACTTTTATAAGCGCTTCTCGCCCCCTAAACCGCCATTTCGTTAAAATGCGGTTAAGTGTACCTCGGTCTAACCGAGGAAGTCGAAACTTGGGATACTCTGAGAGCCGGACCTCTCCTTTTAAATAGTAAGATTTCGTAACGATCGAATGACGCCAAGTATGAAAAAGTGATAATCGAAAGACAATGTTATTCTCGTCTCCTAAGGAGCGTTTCTCTCGCCTAAGCCTTGTTTTCAATTTCGATCTAGGGAATCGAAATTCGGCGCAAAGGTAGCCCACGTAAAGATAATAGAAGCTTCGAATGCGATTTTGAGATTTCTCAAAAACTGCCGCCGCCATCTTGGGAAATGGCATATTATCGCCCCGCGACATGCACATCCGACGCTAAACACCAGACGGGAGCGGTTCTTACCTTCGGATCGCGATAACCCCTAAGGCAGGGTTGTAGGGGAAGGACCCAAGTAGATATCCTCACGGTAAATTAAAAGCGAGGTCGAGTAATGAAGTCACGGGAAAGGGTTGATTCTCCCTTTCAAATTAGGAGGAAATGCTAAATCTTAACTGATTTTAAAATTTGAATAGAAAATTCAGTTTTGTCGGGAAACTCACAATATCTTGTTAGAAGGTAGCTGCATCATTCGTCTACACTAAAACATGCAGGACGAGAAAAAAAATATCCGGAATCTTGACTTTTCTAAGCGAATCCGCGAGCCCGTGTCCTTTTCGCACCTTTATAAGCGCTTCTCGACCCCTAAACCGCCATTTCGTTAAAAGGCGATTAAAGTGTACTTCGGTCTAACCGGGGAAGTCGAAAATTGGGATACCATTAGAGGCGTACCTCCCCTTTAAGATGGTAAAATTTCGTAACGATCGAATGATGCCAAGTATGAAAAAGTGATAATCGAAAGACAATGTCATTCTCGTCTCCTAAGGAGCGTTTCTCTCGATTAAGCCATGTTTTCAATTTCGATCTAGGGAATCCAAATTTGTCACAAAGGTAGCCCACGTGAAGATAATAAAAGTTTAAAGTGCGATTTTGAAATTTCTTAAGAAATTGCGGCGCCCTCTTGGAAAATGGCAAATTTTCGCCCCCGCGACCTGCACCTTCAACCGTAAACACCAGGCGGGAGCGGCTCCAGCCGTCGGATTGCGCTAACCCCTAACGCAGGGTTGTAGGGGAAGGACCCAGGTAGATATCCTGACGGTAAATTAAAAAGGAGGTGAGTGTTGGAGTCACGGGAAAAGGTTGATTCTCCCCTTGAAATTAGGAGGAAATGCTATAACTTATGTGTATTTTAAGGTTTAAATAGAAAATTCAGTTTGGCTGGAAACTGGAAATATCTTGTTAGAAGGTAGCTGCGTCATTCGGCTTCACGAAAACATGCAGGGCGAGGCAAAAGCAAATCCGGAATATTGACTTTTCTAAGCAAATCCGCGAGCCCGCGTCCTTCTCGTACCTTAATAGGCGCTTCTAACCCCTAAACCGCCTTTTCGTTCAAAGGAGGTCAAGTTATACTTCGGTCTAACCCTAAAAGTCGAAACTTGGGTTACCGGTAGAGCCGGACCTCTCCTTTTAGATGGTAGAATTTCGTAACGATCGAATGAAGCCAAGTATGAAAAAGTGATAATCGAAAGACAATGTCATTCTCGTCTCCTAAGGAGCGTTTCTCTCGCCTAAGCCATGTTTTCAATTTCGATCTAGGGAATCGAAATTCGTCACAAAGGTAGCCCACATGAAGATAATAAAATCTTTGAATGTGATTTTGAGATTTCTCAAAAACTGCGGCCGCCATCTTGGGAAATGGCTAATTTTCGCTCCCGCGACATGCACCTCCGACGCTAAACACCAGACGGGAGCGGCTTTTACCGTCGGATCGCGATAACCCCTAAGGCAGGGTTGTAGGGGAAGGGCCCATGTAGATATCCTCAAGGTAAATTAAAAAGGAGGTCGAGTGTTGGAGTCACGGGAAAGGGTTGGTTCTCCCCTTGAAATTAGGAGGAAATGCTAAATCTTAACGGATTTTAAAGTTTGAATAGAAAATTAATATTTGTCGAGAAACTCACAATATCTTGTTAGAAGGTAGCAGCATCATTCGTCTACACGAAAACATGCAGAACGAGGCAAAAGCAAATCCGGAATCTTGACTTTTCTAAACGAATCTGCTAGCCCGTGTCCTTTTCGCACCTTTATAAGCGCTTCTCGCCCCCTAAACCGCCATTTCGTTAAAATGCGGTTAAGTGTACCTCGGTCTAACCGAGGAAGTCGAAACTTGGGATACTCTGAGAGCCGGACCTCTCCTTTTAAATAGTAAGATTTCGTAACGATCGAATGACGCCAAGTATGAAAAAGTGATAATCGAAAGACAATGTCATTCTCGTCTCCTAAGGAGCGTTTCTCTCGCCTAAGCCTTGTTTTCAATTTCGATCTAGGGAATCGAAATTCGGCGCAAAGGTAGCCCACGTAAAGATAATAAAAGCTTCGAATGCGATTTTGAGATTTCTCAAAAACTGCCGCCGCCATCTTGGGAAATGGCATATTATCGCCCCGCGACATGCACATTTGACGCTAAACACCAGACGGGAGCGGCTCTTACCGTCGGATCGCGATAACCCCTAAGGCAGGGTTGTAGGGGAAGGACCCAAGTAGATATCCTCACGGTAAATTAAAAGCGAGGTCGAGTAATGGAGTCACGGGAAAGTGTTGATTCTCCCCTTGAAATTAGGAGGAAATGCTAAATCTTAACTGATTTTAAAATTTGAATAGAAAATTCAGTTTTGTCGGGAAACTCACAATATCTTGTTAGAAGGTAGCTGCATCATTCGTATACACTAAAACATGCAGGACGAGACAAAACAATATCCGGAATCTTGACTTTTCTAAGCGAATCCGCGAGAACGCGTCCTTCTCGCACCTTAATAATCGTTTCTCACCCCCTAAACCGCCATTTCGTTTAAAGGAGGTCAAATGGAACTTCGGTCTAACCGGGGATGTCAAAATTTGGGATACCGGTAGAGCCGGACCTCTCCTTTTACATGGTAAAATTTCGTAACGATCGAATGACGCAAAGTATGAAAAAGTGATAATCGAATGACAGTGTCATTCTCGTCTAATAAGGAGCGTTTCTCTCGCCTAAGCCATGTTTTCAATTTCGATCTAGGGAATCGAAATTCTGCACAAAGGTAGCCCACGTGAAGATAATAAAAGCTTCGAATGCGATTTTGAGATTTCTCAGGAAATGCCGCGCCAACTTTGAAAGCGGCATATTTTCGCCCCCGCGACCTGCAACTCCGGGGCTAAACACCAGACGGGAGCGGCTCTTGCCGTCGGATGGCAATAAACCCTAACGCAGGTGTGTAGGGGAAGTACCCAGGTAGATATCCTGTCGGCAAATTAAAAAGGAGGTCGAGTGTAGGAGTCACGGTAAAGGGTTGATTCTCCCCTTGAAATTAGGAGGAAATGCTAAATCTTAACGGATTTTAAAGCTTGAATAGAAAATTCAGTTTTGACGGGAAACTCACAATGTGTTAGAAAGTAGCTGTATCATTCCTCTACACGAAAATATGCAGGGCGAGGCAAAAGCAAATCCGAAATCTTGACTTTTCTAAGCAAATCCGCGAGCCCGTATCCTTTTCGCACCTTTATAAGCGCTTCTCGCCCCCTAAACCGCCATTTCGTTAAAATGCGGTTAAGTGTACCTCGGTCTAACCGAGGAAGTCGAAACTTGGGATACCCTGAGAGCCGGACGTCTCCTTTTAAATGGTAAAATTTCGTAACGATCGAATGACGCCAAGTATGAAAAAGTGATAATCGAAAGACAATGTCATTCTCGTCTCCTAAGGAGCGTTTCTCTCGCCTAAGCCTTGTTTTCAATTTCGATCTAAGGAATCGAAATTCCGCGCAAAGGTAGCCCACGTGAAGATAATAAAAGCTTCGAATGCGATTTTGAGATTTCTCAAAAACTGCTGCCGCCATCTTGGGAAATGGCATATTATCGCCCCCGCGACATGCACCTCGGACGCTAAACACCAGACGGGCGCGGCTCTTACCGTCGGATCGCGATAACCCCTAAGGCAGGGTTGTAGGGGAAGGACACAGGTAGATATCATGTCGGCAAATTAAAATGGAGGTCGAGTGTTGGAGTCACGGTAAAGGGTTGATTCTCCCGTTGAAATTAGGAGGAAGTGCTAAATCTTAACGGATTTTAGAGTTTGAATAGAAAATTCAGTTTTGACGGGAAACACAATGTGTTAGAAAGTAGCTGTATCATTCCTCTACACTAAAACATGCAGGGTGAGACAAAAGCAAATCCGGAATCTTGACTTTTCTAAGCAAATCCGCGAGCCCGTGTCCTTTTCGCACTTTTATAAGCGCTTCTCGGCCCCTAAACCGCCATTTTTTAAAAATGCGGTTAAGGGTACCTCGGTCTAACCGAGGAAGTCGAAACTTGGGATACCCTGAGAGCCGGACCTCTCCTTTAAATGGTAAAATTTCGTAAAGATCGAATGAAGCCAAGTATGAAAAAGTGATAATCGAAAGACAATGTCATTCTCGTCTCCTAAGGAGCGTTTCTCTCGCCTAAGCCATGTTTTCAATTTCGATCTAGGGTATCGAAATTCGGCGCTAGGTAGCCCACGTGAAGATAATAAAAGCTTCGAATGCGATTTTGAGATTTCTCAAAAACTGCGGTAGCCATCTTGGGAAATGGCATATTAACCCCCCCCCGCGACATGCACATCCGACGCTAAACACCCGACGGGAGCGGCTCTTACCGTCGGATCGCGATAACCCCTAAGGCAGGGTTGTAGGGGAAGGACCCAGGTAGATATCCTCACGGTAAATTAAAAGCGAGGTCGAGTAATGGAGTCACGGGAAAGGGTTGATTCTCCCCTTGAAATTAGGAGGAAATGCTAAACCTTAACTGATTTTAAAATTTGAATAGAAAATTCAGTTTTGTCGGGAAACTCACAATATCTTGTTAGAAGGTAGCTGCATCATTCGTCTACACTAAAACATGCAGGACGAGACAAAACAATATCCGGAATCTTGACTTTTCTAAGCGAACAAGCGAGCCCGTGTCCTTTTCGCACTTTTATAAGCGCTTCTCGCCCCCTAAACCGCCATTTCGTTAAAATGCGGTTAAGTGTACCTCGGTCTAACCGAGGAAGTCGAAACTTGGGATACTCTGAGAGCCGGACCTCTCCTTTTAAATAGTAAGATTTCGTAACGATCGAATGACGCCAAGTATGAAAAAGTGATAATCGAAAGACAATGTTATTCTCGTCTCCTAAGGAGCGTTTCTCTCGCCTAAGCCTTGTTTTCAATTTCGATCTAGGGAATCGAAATTCGGCGCAAAGGTAGCCCACGTAAAGATAATAGAAGCTTCGAATGCGATTTTGAGATTTCTCAAAAACTGCCGCCGCCATCTTGGGAAATGGCATATTATCGCCCCGCGACATGCACATCCGACGCTAAACACCAGACGGGAGCGGTTCTTACCTTCGGATCGCGATAACCCCTAAGGCAGGGTTGTAGGGGAAGGACCCAAGTAGATATCCTCACGGTAAATTAAAAGCGAGGTCGAGTAATGAAGTCACGGGAAAGGGTTGATTCTCCCTTTCAAATTAGGAGGAAATGCTAAATCTTAACTGATTTTAAAATTTGAATAGAAAATTCAGTTTTGTCGGGAAACTCACAATATCTTGTTAGAAGGTAGCTGCATCATTCGTCTACACTAAAACATGCAGGACGAGAAAAAAAATATCCGGAATCTTGACTTTTCTAAGCGAATCCGCGAGCCCGTGTCCTTTTCGCACCTTTATAAGCGCTTCTCGACCCCTAAACCGCCATTTCGTTAAAAGGCGATTAAAGTGTACTTCGGTCTAACCGGGGAAGTCGAAAATTGGGATACCATTAGAGGCGTACCTCCCCTTTAAGATGGTAAAATTTCGTAACGATCGAATGATGCCAAGTATGAAAAAGTGATAATCGAAAGACAATGTCATTCTCGTCTCCTAAGGAGCGTTTCTCTCGATTAAGCCATGTTTTCAATTTCGATCTAGGGAATCCAAATTTGTCACAAAGGTAGCCCACGTGAAGATAATAAAAGTTTAAAGTGCGATTTTGAAATTTCTTAAGAAATTGCGGCGCCCTCTTGGAAAATGGCAAATTTTCGCCCCCGCGACCTGCACCTTCAACCGTAAACACCAGGCGGGAGCGGCTCCAGCCGTCGGATTGCGCTAACCCCTAACGCAGGGTTGTAGGGGAAGGACCCAGGTAGATATCCTGACGGTAAATTAAAAAGGAGGTGAGTGTTGGAGTCACGGGAAAAGGTTGATTCTCCCCTTGAAATTAGGAGGAAATGCTATAACTTATGTGTATTTTAAGGTTTAAATAGAAAATTCAGTTTGGCTGGAAACTGGAAATATCTTGTTAGAAGGTAGCTGCGTCATTCGGCTTCACGAAAACATGCAGGGCGAGGCAAAAGCAAATCCGGAATATTGACTTTTCTAAGCAAATCCGCGAGCCCGCGTCCTTCTCGTACCTTAATAGGCGCTTCTAACCCCTAAACCGCCTTTTCGTTCAAAGGAGGTCAAGTTATACTTCGGTCTAACCCTAAAAGTCGAAACTTGGGTTACCGGTAGAGCCGGACCTCTCCTTTTAGATGGTAGAATTTCGTAACGATCGAATGAAGCCAAGTATGAAAAAGTGATAATCGAAAGACAATGTCATTCTCGTCTCCTAAGGAGCGTTTCTCTCGCCTAAGCCATGTTTTCAATTTCGATCTAGGGAATCGAAATTCGTCACAAAGGTAGCCCACATGAAGATAATAAAATCTTTGAATGTGATTTTGAGATTTCTCAAAAACTGCGGCCGCCATCTTGGGAAATGGCTAATTTTCGCTCCCGCGACATGCACCTCCGACGCTAAACACCAGACGGGAGCGGCTTTTACCGTCGGATCGCGATAACCCCTAAGGCAGGGTTGTAGGGGAAGGGCCCATGTAGATATCCTCAAGGTAAATTAAAAAGGAGGTCGAGTGTTGGAGTCACGGGAAAGGGTTGGTTCTCCCCTTGAAATTAGGAGGAAATGCTAAATCTTAACGGATTTTAAAGTTTGAATAGAAAATTAATATTTGTCGAGAAACTCACAATATCTTGTTAGAAGGTAGCAGCATCATTCGTCTACACGAAAACATGCAGAACGAGGCAAAAGCAAATCCGGAATCTTGACTTTTCTAAACGAATCTGCTAGCCCGCGTCCTTCTCGCAGCTTAATAAGCGTTTCTCGTCCCCTAAACCGCCACTTCGTTTAAAGGAGGTCAAAAGGTACTTCGGTCTAACCGTGGATGTCGAAACTGGGGATACCGGTAGAGCCGAACCTCTCCTTTTACATGGTAAAATTTCGTAACGATCGAATGACGCCAAGTATGAAAAAGTGATAGTCGAAAGACAATGTCATTCTTGTCTCCTAAGGAGCGTTTCTCTCGCCTAAGCCATGTTTTCAATTTCGATCTAGGGAATCGAAATTCTGCAAAAAGGTAATCCCGTTAGGAGAGAAAATTTAGAATGCGATTTTGAGATTTCTCAAGAACTGCGGCGCCATCTTGGAAAACGGCATATTTTCGCCCCAGCGACCTGCACCTCCGGCGCAAAAAACAGACGGGAGCGGCTCTTGCCGTCTTATCGCGCTAACCCCTAACCCGGGGTTGTAGGGGAAGGACCCAGGTAGATATCCTCACGGTAAATTAAAAGCGAGGTCGAGTAATGGAGTCACGGGAAAGGGTTGATTCTCCCCTTGAAATTAGGAGGAAATGCTAAATCTTAACTGATTTTAAAATTTGAATAGAAAATTCAGTTTTGTCGGGAAACTCACAATATCTTGTTAGAAGGTAGCTGCATCATTCTTCTACACTAAAACATGCAGGACGAGACAAAACAATATCCGGAATCTTGACTTTTCTAAGCGATTCCGCGAGCCCGTTTCCTTTTCGCACCTTCATAAGCGCTTCTCGCCCCTAAACCGCCATTTCGTTAAAATCCGGTTAAGTGTAACTCGGTCTAACCGAGGAAGTCGAAACTTGGGATACTCTGAGAGCCGGACCTCTCCTTTTAAATGGTAAAATTTCGTAACGATCGAATGACGCCAAGTATGAAAAAGTGATAATCGAAAGACAATGTCATTCTCGTCTCCTAAGGAGCGTTTCTCTCGCCTAAGCCTTGTTTTCAATTTCGATCTAGGGAATCGAAATTCGGCGCAAAGGTAGCCCACGTAAAGATAATAAAAGCTTCGAATGCGATTTTGAGATTTCTCAAAAACTGCCGCCGCCATCTTGGGAAATGGCATATTATCGCCCCGCGACATGCACATCCGACGCTAAACACCAGACGGGAGCGGCTCTTACCGTCGGATCGCGATAACCCCTAAGGCAGGGTTGTAGGGGAAGGACCCAAGTAGATATCCTCACTGTAAATTAAAAGCGAGGTCGAGTAATGGAGTCACGGGAAAGTGTTGATTCTCCCCTTGAAATTAGGAGGAAATGCTAAATCTTAACTGATTTTAAAATTTGAATAGAAAATTCAGTTTTGTCGGGAAACTCACAATATCTTGTTAGAAGGTAGCTGCATCATTCGTCTACACTAAAACATGCAGGACGAGACAAAACAATATCCGGAATCTTGACTTTTCTAAGCGAATCCGCGAGAACGCGTCCTTCTCGCACCTTAATAATCGTTTCTCACCCCCTAAACCGCCATTTCGTTTAAAGGAGGTCAAATGGAACTTCGGTCTAACCGGGGATGTCAAAATTTGGGATACCGGTAGAGCCGGACCTCTCCTTTTACATGGTAAAATTTCGTAACGATCGAATGACGCAAAGTATGAAAAAGTGATAATCGAAAGACAGTGTCATTCTCGTCTAATAAGGAGCGTTTCTCTCGCCTAAGCCATGTTTTCAATTTCGATCTAGGGAATCGAAATTCTGCACAAAGGTAGCCCACGTGAAGATAATAAAAGCTTCGAATGCGATTTTGAGATTTCTCAGGAAATGCCGCGCCAACTTGGAAAGCGGCATATTTTCGCCCCCGCGACCTGCAACTCCGGGGCTAAACACCAGACGGGAGCGGCTCTTGCCGTCGGATGGCAATAAACCCTAACGCAGGTGTGTAGGGGAAGTACCCAGGTAGATATCCTGTCGGCAAATTAAAAAGGAGGTCGAGTGTAGGAGTCACGGTAAAGGGTTGATTCTCCCCTTGAAATTAGGAGGAAATGCTAAATCTTAACCGATTTTAAAGTTAGAATAGAAAATTCAGTTTTGACGGGAAACTCACAATGTGTTAGAAAGTAGCTGTATCATTCCTCTACACGAAAATATGCAGGGCGAGGCAAAAGCAAATCCGAAATCTTGACTTTTCTAAGCAAATCCGCGAGCCCGTATCCTTTTCGCACCTTTATAAGCGCTTCTCGCCCCCTAAACCGCCATTTCGTTAAAATGCGGTTAAGTGTACCTCGGTCTAACCGAGGAAGTCGAAACTTGGGATACCCTGAGAGCCGGACGTCTCCTTTTAAATGGTAAAATTTCGTAACGATCGAATGACGCCAAGTATGCAAAAGTGATAATCGAAAGACAATGTCATTCTCGTCTCCTAAGGAGCGTTTCTCTCGCCTAAGCCTTGTTTTCAATTTCGATCTAAGGAATCGAAATTCCGCGCAAAGGTAGCCCACGTGAAGATAATAAAAGCTTCGAATGCGATTTTGAGATTTCTCAAAAACTGCTGCCGCCATCTTGGGAAATGGCATATTATCGCCCCCGCGACATGCACCTCCGACGCTAAACACCAGACGGGCGCGGCTCTTACCGTCGGATCGCGATAACCCCTAAGGCAGGGTTGTAGGGGAAGGACCCAGGTAGATATCCTCACGGTAAATTAAAAGCGAGGTCGAGTAATGGAGTCACGGGAAAGGATTGATTGTCCCCTTGAAATTAGGAGGAAATGCTAAATCTTAACTGATTTTAAAATTTGAATAGAAAATTCAGTTTTGTCGGGAAACTCATAATATCTTGTTTGAAGGTATCTGCATCATTCGTCTACACTAAAACATGCAGAACGAGACAAAACAAAATCCGGAATCTTGACTTTTCTAAGCGAATCCGCGAGACGGCGTCCTTCTCGCACCTTAATAAGCGTTTCTCACCCCCTAAACCGCCATTTCGTTTAAAGGAGGTCAAATGGAACTTCGGTCTAACCGGGGATGTCGAAATCTGGGATTCCGGTAGAGCCGGACCTCTCCTTTTACATGGTAAAATTTCGTAACGATCGGATGAAGCAAAGTATGAAAAAGTGATAATGGAAAGACAGTGTCATTCTCGTCTAATAAGGAGCGTTTCTCTCGCCTAAGACATGTTTTCAGTTTCGATGTAGGGAATCGAAATTCTGCACAAAGGTAGCCCACGAGAAGATAATAAAAGCTTCGAATGCGATTTTGAGATTTCTCAAAAACTGCCGCGCCAACTTGGAAAACGGCATATTTTCGCCCCCGCGACCTCCACCTCCGGCGCTAAACACCAGACGGGAGCGGCTCTTGCCGTAGGATCGCGATAACCCCTAACGCAGGTTTGTAGGGGAAGGACCCAGGTAGATATCATGTCGGCAAATTAAAATGGAGGTCGAGTGTTGGAGTCACGGTAAAGGGTTGATTCTCCCGTTGAAATTAGGAGGAAGTGCTAAATCTTAACGGATTTTAGAGTTTGAATAGAAAATTCGGTTTTGACGGGAAACACAATGTGTTAGAAAGTAGCTGTATCATTCCTCTACACTAAAACATGCAGGGTGAGACAAAAGCAAATCCGGAATCTTGACTTTTCTAAGCAAATCCGCGAGCCCGTGTCCTTTTCGCACTTTTATAAGCGCTTCTCGGCCCCTAAACCGCCATTTTTTAAAAATGCGGTTAAGGGTACCTCGGTCTAACCGAGGAAGTCGAAACTTGGGATACCCTGAGAGCCGGACCTCTCCTTTAAATGGTAAAATTTCGTAAAGATCGAATGAAGCCAAGTATGAAAAAGTGATAATCGAAAGACAATGTCATTCTCGTCTCCTAAGGAGCGTTTCTCTCGCCTAAGCCATGTTTTCAATTTCGATCTAGGGTATCGAAATTCGGCGCTAGGTAGCCCACGTGAAGATAATAAAAGCTTCGAATGCGATTTTGAGATTTCTCAAAAACTGCGGTAGCCATCTTGGGAAATGGCATATTAACCCCCCCCCGCGACATGCACATCCGACGCTAAACACCCGACGGGAGCGGCTCTTACCGTCGGATCGCGATAACCCCTAAGGCAGGGTTGTAGGGGAAGGACCCAGGTAGATATCCTCACGGTAAATTAAAAGCGAGGTCGAGTAATGGAGTCACGGGAAAGGGTTGATTCTCCCCTTGAAATTAGGAGGAAATGCTAAACCTTAACTGATTTTAAAATTTGAATAGAAAATTCAGTTTTGTCGGGAAACTCACAATATCTTGTTAGAAGGTAGCTGCATCATTCGTCTACACTAAAACATGCAGGACGAGACAAAACAATATCCGGAATCTTGACTTTTCTAAGCGAACCCGCGAGCCCGTGTCCTTTTCGCACTTTTATAAGCGCTTCTCGCCCCCTAAACCGCCATTTCGTTAAAATGCGGTTAAGTGTACCTCGGTCTAACCGAGGAAGTCGAAACTTGGGATATTCTGAGAGCCGGACCTCTCCTTTTAAATAGTAAGATTTCGTAACGATCGAATGACGCCAAGTATGAAAAAGTGATAATCGAAAGACAATGTTATTCTCGTCTCCTAAGGAGCGTTTCTCTCGCCTAAGCCTTGTTTTCAATTTCGATCTAGGGAATCGAAATTCGGCGCAAAGGTAGCCCACGTAAAGATAATAAAAGCTTCGAATGCGATTTTGATATTTCTCAAAAACTGCCGCCGCCATCTTGGGAAATGGCATATTATCGCCCCGCGACATGCACATCCGACGCTAAACACCAGACGGGAGCGGTTCTTACCGTCGGATCGCGATAACCCCTAAGGCAGGGTTGTAGGGGAAGAACCCAAGTAGATATCCTCACGGTAAATTAAAAGCGAGGTCGAGTAATGAAGTCACGGGAAAGGGTTGATTCTCCCTTTGAAATTAGGAGGAAATGCTAAATCCTAACGGATTTTAGAGTTTGAATAGAAAATTCAGTTTTGACGGGAAACACACAATGTGTTAGATAGTAGCTGTATCATTCCTCTACACTAAAACATGCAGGGTGAGACAAAAGCAAATCCGGAATATTGACTTTTCTAAGCAAATCCGCGAGCCCGTGTCCTTTTCGCACTTTTATAAGCGCTTCTCGGCCCCTAAACCGCCATTTTTTAAAAAATGCGGTTAACGGTACCTCGGTCTATCCGAGGAAGTCGAAACTTGGGATACCCTGAGAGCCGGACCTCTCCTTTAAATGGTAAAATTTCGTAACGATCGAATGAAGCCAAGTATGAAAAAGTGATAATCGAAAGACAATGTCATTCTCGTCTCCTAAGGAGCGTTTCTCTCGCCTAAGCCATGTTTTCAATTTCGATCTAGGGTATCGAAATTCGGCGCAAAGGTAGCCCACGTGAAGATAATAAAAGCTTCGAATGCGATTTTGAGATTTCTCAAAAACTGCGGTAGCCATCTTGGGAAATGGCATAATAACCCCCCCGCGACATGCACATCCGACGCCAAACACCAGACGGGAGCGCCTCTTACCGTCGGATCGCGATAACCCCTAAGGCAGGGTTGTAGGGGAAGGACCCAGGTAGATATCCTCACGGTAAATTAAAAGCGAGGTCGAGTAATGGAGTCACGGGAAAGGGTTGATTCTCCCCTTGAAATCAGGAGGAAATGCTAAATCTTAACTGATTTTAAAATTTGAATAGAAAATTCAGTTTTGTCGGGAAACTCACAATATCTTTTTAGAAGGTAGCTGCATCATTCGTCTACACTAAAACATGCAGGACGAGAAAAAAAATATCCGGAATCTTGACTTTTCTAAGCGAATCCGCGAGCCCGTGTCCTTTTCGCACTTTTATAAGCGCTTCTCGACCCCTAAACCGCCATTTCGTTAAAAGGCGATTAAAGTGTACTTCGGTCTAACCGGGGAAGTCGAAAATTGGGATACCATTAGAGGCGTACCTCCCCTTTAAGATGGTAAAATTTCGTAACGATCGAATGATGCCAAGTATGAAAAAGTGATAATCGAAAGACAATGTCATTCTCGTCTCCTAAGGAGCGTTTCTCTCGATTAAGCCATGTTTTCAATTTCGATCTAGGGAATCCAAATTTGTCACAAAGGTAGCCCACGTGAAGATAATAAAAGTTTAAAGTGCGATTTTGAAATTTCTTAAGAAATTGCGGCGCCCTCTTGGAAAATGGCAAATTTTCGCCCCCGCGACCTGCACCTTCAACCGTAAACACCAGGCGGGAGCGGCTCCAGCCGTCGGATTGCGCTAACCCCTAACGCAGGGTTGTAGGGGAAGGACCCAGGTAGATATCCTGACGGTAAATTAAAAAGGAGGTGAGTGTTGGAGTCACGGGAAAAGGTTGATTCTCCCCTTGAAATTAGGAGGAAATGCTATAACTTATGTGTATTTTAAGGTTTAAATAGAAAATTCAGTTTGGCTGGAAACTGGAAATATCTTGTTAGAAGGTAGCTGCGTCATTCGCCTTCACGAAAACATGCAGGGCGAGGCAAAAGCAAATCCGGAATCTTGACTTTTCTAAGCAAATCCGCGAGCCCGCGTCCTTCTCGTACCTTAATAGGCGCTTCTAACCCCTAAACCGCCTTTTCGTTCAAAGGAGGTCAAGTTATACTTCGGTCTAACCCTAAAAGTCGAAACTTGGGTTACCGGTAGAGCCGGACCTCTCCTTTTAGATGGTAGAATTTCGTAACGATCGAATGAAGCCAAGTATGAAAAAGTGATAATCGAAAGACAATGTCATTCTCGTCTCCTAAGGAGCGTTTCTCTCGCCTAAGCCATGTTTTCAATTTCGATCTAGGGAATCGAAATTCGTCACAAAGGTAGCCCACATGAAGATAATAAAATCTTTGAATGTGATTTTGAGATTTCTCAAAAACTGCGGCCGCCATCTTGGGAAATGGCTAATTTTCGCTCCCGCGACATGCACCTCCGACGCTAAACACCAGACGGGAGCGGCTTTTACCGTCGGATCGCGATAACCCCTAAGGCAGGGTTGTAGGGGAAGGGCCCAGGTAGATATCCTCAAGGTAAATTAAAAAGGAGGTCGAGTGTTGGAGTCACGGGAAAGGGTTGGTTCTCCCCTTGAAATTAGGAGGAAATGCTAAATCTTAACGGATTTTAAAGTTTGAATAGAAAATTAATATTTGTCGAGAAACTCACAATATCTTGTTAGAAGGTAGCAGCATCATTCGTCTACACGAAAACATGCAGAACGAGGCAAAAGCAAATCCGGAATCTTGACTTTTCTAAACGAATCTGCTAGCCCGCGTCCTTCTCGCAGCTTAATAAGCGCTTCTCGTCCCCTAAACCGCCATTTCGTTTAAAGGAGGTCAAATGGAACTTCGGTCTAACCGGGGATGTCGAAATTTGGGATACCGGTAGAGCCGGACCTCTCCTTTTACATGGTAAAATTTCGTAACGATCGGGTGACGCAAAGTATGAAAAAGTGATAATCGAAAGACAATGTCATTCTCGTCTCCTAAGGAGCGTTTCTCTCGCCTAAGTCTTGTTTTCAATTTCGATCTAGGGAATCGACATTCGGCGCAAAGGTAGCCCACGTAAAGATAATAAAAGCTTCGAATGCAATTATGAGATTTCTCAAAAACTGCCGCCGCCATCTTGGGAAATGGCATATTATCGCCCCGCGACATGCACATCCGACGCTAAACACCAGACGGGAGCGGCTCTTACCGTCGGATCGCGATAACCCCTAAGGCAGGGTTGTAGGGGAAGGACCCAAGTAGATATCCTCACGGTAAATTAAAAGCGAGGTCGAGTAATGGAATCACGGGAAAGGGTTGATTCTCCCCTTGAAATTAGGAGGAAATGCTAAATCTTAACTGATTTTAAAATTTGAATAGAAAATTCAGTTTTGTCGGGAAACTCACAATATCTTGTTAGAAGGTAGCTGCATCATTCGTCTACACTAAAACATGCAGGACGAGACAAAACAATATCCGGAATCTTGACTTTTCTAAGCGAATCCGCGAGACCGCGTCCTTCTCGCACCTTAATAATCGTTTCTCACCCCCTAAACCGCCATTTCGTTTAAAGGAGGTCAAATGGAACTTCGGTCTAACCGGGGATGTCGAAATTTGGGATACCGGTAGAGCCGGACCTCTCCTTTTACATGTTAAAATTTCGTAACGATCGAATGACGCAAAGTATGAAAAAGTGATAATCGAAAGACAGTGTCATTCTCGTCTAATAAGGAGCGTTTCTCTCGCCTAAGCCATGTTTTCAATTTCGATCTAGGGAATCGAAATTCTGCACAAAGGTAGCCTACGTGAAGATAATAAAAGCTTCGAATGCGATTTTGAGATTTCTCAGGAAATGCCGCGCCAACTTGGAAAGCGGCATATTTTCGCCCCCGCGACCTGCAACTCCGGGGCTAAACACCAGACGGGAGCGGCTCTTGCCGTCGGATGGCAATAACCCCTAACGCAGGTTTGTAGGGGAAGGACCCAGGTAGATATCCTGTCGGAAAAATTAAAAAGGAGGTCGAATGTAGGAGTCACGGTAAAGGGTTGATTCTCCCCTTGAAATTAGGAGGAAATGCTAAATCTTAACGGATTTTAAAGTTTGAATAGAAAATTCAGTTTTGACGGGAAACTCACAATGTTTTAGAAAGTAGATGTATCATTCCTCTACACGAAAATATGCAGGGCGAGGCAAAAGCAAAACCGGAATCTTGACTTTTCTAAGCAAATCCGCGAGCCCGTATCCTTTTCGCACCTTTATAAGCGCTTCTCGCCCCCTAAACCGCCATTTCGTTAAAATGCGGTTAAGTGTACCTCGGTCTAACCGAAAAAGTCGAAACTTGGGATACACTGAGAGCCGGACCTCTCCTTTTAAATGGTAAAATTTCGTAACGATCGAATGACGCCAAGTATAAAAAAGTGATAATCGAAAGACAATGTCATTCTCGTCTCCTAAGGAGCGTTTCTCTCGCCTAAGCCTTGTTTTCAATTTCGATCTAAGGAATCGAAATTCGGCGCAAAGGTAGCCCACGTGAAGATAATAAAAGTTTAAAGTGCGATTTTGAAATTTCTTAAGAAATTGCGGCGCCCTCTTGGAAAATGGCACATTTTCGCCCCCGCGACCTGCACCTACAACCGTAAACACCAGGCGGGAGCGGCTCCAGCCGTCGGATTGCGCTAACCCCTAACGCAGGGTTGTAGGGGAAGGACCCAGGTAGATATCCTGACGGTAAATAAAAAAGGAGGTGAGTGTTGGAGTCACGGGAAAAGGTTGATTCTCCCCTTGAAATTAGGAGGAAATGCTATAACTTATGTGTATTTTAAGGTTTAAATAGAAAATTCAGTTTGGCTGGAAACTGGAAATATCTTGTTAGAAGGTAGCTGCGTCATTCGCCTTCACGAAAACATGCAGGGCGAGGCAAAAGCAAATCCGGAATCTTGACTTTTCTAAGCAAATCCGCGAGCCCGCGTCCTTCTCGTACCTTAATAGGCGCTTCTAACCCCTAAACCGCCTTTTCGTTCAAAGGAGGTCAAGTTATACTTCGGTCTAACCCTAAAAGTCGAAACTTGGGTTACCGGTAGAGCCGGACCTCTCCTTTTAGATGGTAGAATTTCGTAACGATCGAATGACGCCAAGTATGAAAAAGTGATAATCGAAAGACAATGTCATTCTCGTCTCATAAGAAGCGTTTCTCTCGCCTAAGCCATGTTTTCAATTTCGATCTAGGGAATCGAAATTCGTCACAAAGGTAGCCCACATGAAGATAATAAAACCTTTGAATGTGATTTTGAGATTTCTCAAAAACTGCGGCCGCCATCTTGGGAAATGGCTAATTTTCGCTCCCGCGACATGCACCTCCGACGCTAAACACCAGACGGGAGCGGCTCTTGCCGTCGGATAGCGATAACCCATAACGCAGGGTTGTAGGGGAAGGACCCATGTAGATATCCTCACGGTAAATTAAAAAGGAGGTCGAGTGTTGGAGTCACGGGAAAGGGTTAATTCTTCCCTTGAAATTAGGAGGAAATGCTAAATCTTAACGGATATTTAAGTTTGAATAGAAAATTCAGTTTCGTCGGGAAACTCACAATATCTTGTTAGAAGGTAGCTGCATCATTCATCTACACTAAAACATGCAAGACGAGACAAAAGAAAATCCGGAATCTTGACTTTTCTAAGCAAATCAGCGAACCCGCACCCTTCTGGCACCTTAATAAACGCTTCTCGCCCCCTAAACCGCCATTTCGTTAAAATGCGGTTAAGTGTACCTCGGTCTAACCGAGGAAGTCGAAACTTGGGATACCCTTAGAGCCGGACCTCTCCTTTTAAATGGTAAAATTTCGTAACGATCGAATGACGCCAAGTATGAAAAAGTGATAATCGAAAGACAATGTCATTCTCGTCTCCTAAGGAGCGTTTCTCTTGCCTAAGCCATGTTTTCAATTTCAATCTAGGGAATCGAAATTCGGCATAAATGTAGCCCACGTGAAGGTAATAAAAGCTTCGAATGCGATTTTGAGATTTCTCAAAAACTGCGGCCGCCATCTTAGGAAATGTCATATTGTCGCCCCAGCGACATGCACCTCCGACGATAAACACCAAACGGGACCGGCTCTTGCCGTCGGATCGCGATAACCCCTAACGCAGGGTTGTAGGGGAAGGACCCAGGTAGATATCCTCAAGGTAAATTAAAAAGGAGGTCGAGTGTTGGAGTCACGGGAAAGGGTTGGTTCTCCCCTTGAAATTAGGAGGAAATGCTAAATCTTAACGGATTTTAAAGTTTGAATAGAAAATTAATATTTGTCGAGAAACTCACAATATCTTGTTAGAAGGTAGCAGCATCATTTGTCTACACGAAAACATGCAGAACGAGGCAAAAGCAAATCCGGAATCTTGACTTTTCTAAACGAATCTGCTAGCCCGCGTCCTTCTCGCAGCTTAATAAGCGCTTCTCGTCCCCTAAACCGCCATTTCGTTTAAAGGAGGTCAAAAGGTACTTCGGTCTAACCGGGGATGTCGAAACTGGGGATACCGGTAGAGCCGAACCTCTCCTTTTACATGGTAAAATTTCGTAACGATCGAATGACGCCAAGTATGAAAAAGTGATAGTCGAAAGACAATGTCATTCTTGTCTCCTAAGGAGCGTTTCTCTCGCCTAAGCCATGTTTTCAATTTCGATCTAGGGAATCGAAATTCTGCACAAAGGTAGCCCCGTTAGGAGAGAAAATTTAGAATGCGATTTTGAGATTTCTCAAGTACTGCGGCGCCATCTTGGAAAACTGCATATTTTCGCCCCAGCGACATGCACCTCCGGCGCAAAAAACAGACGGGAGCGGCTCTTGCCGTCTTATCGCGCTAACCCCTAACCCGGGGTGGTAGGGGAAGGACCCAGGTAGATATCCTCACGGTAAATTAAAAGCGAGGTCGAGTAATGGAGTGACGGGAAAGGGTTGATTCTCCCCTTGAAATTAGGAGGAAATGCTAAATCTTAACTGATTTTAAAATTTGAATAGAAAATTCAGTTTTGTCGGGAAACTCACAATATCTTGTTAGAAGGTAGCTGCATCATTCGTCTACTCTAAAACATGCAGGACGAGACTAAACAATATCCGGAATCTTGACTTTTCTAAGCGAATCCGCGAGCCCGTGTTCTTTTCGCACCTTTATAAGCGCTTCTCGCCCCCTAAACCGCCATTTCGTTAAAATGCGGTTAAGTGTACCTCGGTCTAACCGTGGAAGTCGAAACTTGGGATACTCTGAGAGCCGGACCTCTCCTTTTAAATGGTAAGATTTTGTAACGATCGAATGACGCCAAGTATGAAAAAGTGATAATCGAAAGACAATGTCATTCTCGTCTCCTAAGGAGCGTTTCTCTCGCCTAAGCCTTGTTTTCAATTTCGATCTAGGGAATCGACATTCGGCGCAAAGGTAGCCCACGTAAAGATAATAAAAGCTTCGAATGCAATTTTGAGATTTCTCAAAAACTGCCGCCGCCATCTTGGGAAATGGCATATTATCGCCCCGCGACATGCACATCCGACGCTAAACACCAGACGGGAGCGGCTCTTACCGTCGGATCGCGATAACCCCTAAGGCAGGGTTGTAGGGGAAGGACCCAAGTAGATATCCTCACGGTAAATTAAAAGCGAGGTCGAGTAATGGAGTCACGGGAAAGGGTTGATTCTCCCCTTGAAATTAGGAGGAAATCCTAAATCTTAACTGATTTTAAAATTTGAATAGAAAATTCAGTTTTGTCGGGAAACTCACAATATCTTGTTAGAAGGTAGCTACATCATTCGTCTACACTAAAACATGCAGGGCGAGACAAAACAATATCCGGAATCTTGACTTTTCTAAGCGAATCCGCGAGACCGCGTCCTTCTCGCACCTTAATAATCGTTTCTCACCCCCTAAACCGCCATTTCGTTTAAAGGAGGTCAAATGGAACTTCGGTCTAACCGGGGATGTCGAAATTTAGGATACCGGTAGAGCCGGACCTCTCCTTTTACATGGTAAAATTTCGTAACGATCGGGTGACGCAAAGTATGAAAAAGTGATAATCGAAAGACAGTGTCATTCTCGTCTAATAAGGAGCGTTTCTCTCGCCTAAGCCATGTTTTCAATTTCGATCTAGGGAATCGAAATTCTGCACAAAGGTAGCCCACGAGAAGATAATAAAAGCTTCGAATGCGATTTTGAAATTTCTCAAGAACTGCCGCGCCAACTTGGAAAACGGCATATTTTCGCCCCCGCGACCTCCACCTCCGGCGCTAAACACCAGACGGGAGCGGCTCTTGCCGTCGGATCGCGATAACCCCTAACGCAGGTTTGTAGGGGAAGGACCCAGGTAGATATCATGTCGGCAAATTAAAAAGGAGGTCGAGTGTTGGAGTCACGGTAAAGGGTTGATTCTCCCTTTGAAATTATGAGGAAGTGCTAAATCTTAACGGATTTTAGAGTTTGAATAGAAAATTCAGTTTTGACGGGAAACACACAATGTGTCAGAGAGTAGCTGTATCATTCCTCTACACTAAAACATGCAGGGCGAGACAAAAGCAAATCCGGAATCTTGACTTTTCTAAGCAAATCGGCGAGCCCGTGTCCTTTTAGCACATTTATAAGCGCTTCTCGCCCCCTAAACCGCCATTTCGTTTAAAGGAGGTCAAATGGAACTTCGGTCTAACCGGGGATGTCGAAATTTGGGATACCGGTAGAGCCGGACCTCTCCTTTTACATGGTAAAATTTCGTAACGATCGGGCGACGCAAGGTATGAAAAAGTGATAATCGAAAGACAATGTCATTCTCGTCTCCTAAGGAGCGTTTCTCTCGCCTAAGTCTTGTTTTCAATTTCGATCTAGGGAATCGACATTCGGCGCAAAGGTAGCCCACGTAAAGATAATAAAAGCTTCGAATGCAATTTTGAGATTTCTCAAAAACTGCCGCCGCCATCTTGGGAAATGGCATATTATCGCCCCGCGACATGCACATCCGACGCTAAACACCAGACGGGAGCGGCTCTTACCGTCGGATCGCGATAACCCCTAAGGCAGGGTTGTAGGGGAAGGACCCAAGTAGATATCCTCACGGTAAATTAAAAGCGAGGTCGAGTAATGGAATCACGGGAAAGGGTTGATTCTCCCCTTGAAATTAGGAGGAAATGCTAAATCTTAACTGATTTTAAAATTTGAATAGAAAATTCAGTTTTGTCGGGAAACTCACAATATCTTGTTAGAAGGTAGCTGCATCATTCGTCTACACTAAAACATGCAGGACGAGACAAAACAATATCCGGAATCTTGACTTTTCTAAGCGAATCCGCGAGACCGCGTCCTTCTCGCACCTTAATAATCGTTTCTCACCCCCTAAACCGCCATTTCGTTTAAAGGAGGTCAAATGGAACTTCGGTCTAACCGGGGATGTCAAAATTTGGGATACCGGTAGAGCTGGACCTCTCCTTTTACATGGTAAAATTTCGTAACGATCGAATGACGCAAAGTATGAAAAAGTGATAATCGAAAGACAGTGTCATTCTCGTCTAATAAGGAGCGTTTCTCTCGCCTAAGCCATGTTTTCAATTTCGATCTAGGGAATCGAAATTCTGCACAAAGGTAGCCTACGTGAAGATAATAAAAGCTTCGAATGCGATTTTGAGATTTCTCAGGAAATGCCGCGCCAACTTGGAAAGCGGCATATTTTCGCCCCCGCGACCTGCAACTCCGGGGCTAAACACCAGACGGGAGCGGCTCTTGCCGTCGGATGGCAATAACCCCTAACGCAGGTTTGTAGGGGAAGGACCCAGGTACATATCATGTCGGCAAATTAAAAAGGAGGTCGAGTGTAGGAGTCACGGTAAAGGGTTGATTCTCCCTTTGAAATTATGAGGAAGTGCTAAATCTTAACGGATTTTAGAGTTTGAATAGAAAATTCAGTTCTGACGGGAAACACACAATGTGTCAGAGAGTAGCTGTATCATTCCTCTACACTAAAACATGCAGGGCGAGAAAAAAGCAAATCCGGAATCTTGACTTTTCTAAGCAAATCCGCGAGCCCGTGTCCTCTTCGCACTTTTATAAGCGCTTCTCGCCCCCTAAACCGCCATTTCTTTAAAATGCGGTTAAGGGTACCTCGGTCTAACCGAGGAAGTCGAAACTTGGGATACCCTGAGAGCCGGACCTCTCCTTTAAATGGTAAAATTTCGTAACGATCGAATGAAGCCAAGTATGAAAAAGTGATAATCGAAAGACAATGTCATTCTCGTCTCCTAAGGAGCGTTTCTCTCGCCTAAGCCATGTTTTCAATTTCGATCTAGGGTATCGAAATTCGGCGCAAAGGTAGCCCACGTGAAGATAATAAAAGCTTCGAATGCGATTTTGAGATTTCTCAAAAACTGCGGTAGCCATCTTGGGAAATGGCATATTAACCCCCCCGCGACATGCACATCCGACGCTAAACACCAGACGGGAGCGGCTCTTACCGACGGATCGCGATAACCCCTAAGGCAGGGTTGTAGGGGAAGGACCCAGGTAGATATCCTCACGGTAAATTAAAAGCGAGGTCGAGTAATGGAGTCACGGGAAAGGGTTGATTCTCCCCTTGAAATTAGACGGGAGCGGCTCTTGCCGTCGGATGGCAATAACCCCTAACGCAGGTTTGTAGGGGAAGGACCCAGGTAGATATCCTGTCGGAAAAATTAAAAAGGATGTCGAGTGTAGGAGTCACGGTAAAGGGTTGATTCTCCCCTTGAAATTAGGAGGAAATGCTAAATCTTAACGGATTTTAAAGTTTGAATAGAAAATTCAGTTTTGACGGGAAACTCACAATGTGTTAGAAAGTAGATGTATCATTCCTCTACACGAAAATATGCAGGGCGAGGCAAAAGCAAATCCGGAATCTTGACTTTTCTATGCAAATCCGCGAGCCCGTATCCTTTTCGCACATTTATAAGCGCTTCTCGCCCCCTAAACCGCCATTTCGTTAAAATGCGGTTAAGTGTACCTCGGTCTAACCGAAAAAGTCGAAACTTGGGATACCCTGAGAGCCGGACATCTCCTTTTAAATGGTAAAATTTCGTAACGATCGAATGAAGCCAAGTATCAAAAAGTGATAATCGAAAGACAATGTCATTCTCGTCTCCTAAGGAGCGTTTCTCTCGCCTAAGCCTTGTTTTCTATTTCGATCTAAGGAATCGAAATTCGGCGCAAAGGTAGCCCACGTGAAGATAATAAAAGCTTCGAATGCGATTTTGAGATTTCACAAAAACTGCGGCCGCCATCTTGGGAAATGGCATATTATCGCCCCCGCGACATGCACCTCCGACGCTAAACACCAGACGGGCGCGGCTCTTACCGTCGGATCGCGATAACCCCTAAGGCAGGGTTTTAGGGGAAGGACCCAGGTAGATATCCTCACGGTAAATTAAAAGCGAGGTCGAGTAATGGAGTCACGGGAAAGGGTTGATTCTCCCCTTGAAATTAGGAGGAAATGCTAAATCTTAACTGATTTTAAAATTTGAATAGAAAATTCAGTTTTGTCGGGAAAATCACAATATCTTGTTAGAGGGTAGCTGCATCATTCGTCTACACTAAAACATGCAGGACGAGACAAAACAATATCCGGAATCTTGACTTTTCTAAGCGAATCCGCGAGCCCGTGTCCTTTTCGCACCTTTATAAGCGCTTCTCGCCCCCTAAACCGCCATTTCGTTAAAATGCGGTTAAGTGTACCTCGGTCTAACCGAGGAAGTCGAAACTTGGGATACTCTGAGAGCCGGACCTCTCCTTTTAAATGGTAAGATTTCGTAACGATCGAATGACGCCAAGTATGAAAAAGTGATAATCGAAAGACAATGTCATTCTCGTCTCCTAAGGAGCGTTTCTCTCGCCTAAGCCTTGTTTTCAATTTCGATCTAGGGAATCGACATTCGGCGCAAAGGTAGCCCACGTAAAGATAATAAAAGCTTCGAATGCGATTTTGAGATTTCTCAAAAACTGCGGTAGCCATCTTGGGAAATGGCATATTATCGCCCCGCGACATGCACATCCGACGCTAAACACCAGACGGGAGCGGCTCTTACCGTCGGATCGCGATAACCCCTAAGGCAGGGTTGTAGGGGAAGGACCCAAGTAGATATCCTCACGGTAAATTAAAAGCGAGGTCGAGTAATGGAGTGACGGGAAAGGGTTGATTCTCCCCTTGAAATTAGGAGGAAATGCTAAATCTTAACTGATTTTAAAATTTGAATAGAAAATTCAGTTTTGTCGGGAAACTCACAATATCTTGTTAGAAGGTAGCTGCATCATTCGTCTACACTAAAACATGCAGGACGAGACAAAACAATATCCGGAATCTTGACTTTTCTAAGCGAATCCGCGAGACCGCGTCCTTCTCGCACCTTAATAATCGTTTCTCACCCCCTAAACCGCCATTCCGTTTAAAGGAGGTCAAATGGAACTTCGGTCTAACCGGGGATGTCGAAATTTGGGATACCGGTAGAGCCGGACCTCTCCTTTTACATGGTAAAATTTCGTAACGATCGGGTGACGCAAAGTATTAAAAAGTGATAATCGAAAGACAGTGTCATTCTCGTCTAATAAGGAGCGTTTCTCTCGCCTAAGCCATGTTTTCAATTTCGATCTAGGGAATCGAAATTCTGCACAAAGGTAGCCCACGAGAACATAATAAAAGCTTCGAATGCGATTTTGAGATTTCTCAAGAACTGCCGCATCAACTTGGAAAACGGCATATTTTCGCCCCCGCGACCTCAACCTCCGGCGCTAAACACCAGACGGGAGCGGCTCTTGCCGTCGGATCGCGATAACCCCTAACGCAGGTTTGTAGGGGAAGAACCCAGGTAGATATCATGTCGGCAAATTAAAAAGGAGGTCGAGTGTTGGAGTCACGGTAAAGGGTTGATTCTCCCTTTGAAATTATGAGGAAGTGCTAAATCTTAACGGATTTTAGAGTTTGAATAGAAAATTCAGTTTTGACGGGAAACACACAATGTGTCAGAGAGTAGCTGTATCATTCCTCTACACTAAAACATGCAGGGCGAGACAAAAGCAAATCCGGAATCTTGACTTTTCTAAGCAAATCCGCGAGCCCGTGTCCTCTTCGCACTTTTATAAGCGCTTCTCGCCCCCTAAACCGCCATTTCTTTAAAATGCGGTTAAGGGTACCTCGGTCTAACCGAGGAAGTCGAAACTTGGGATACCCTGAGAGCCGGACCTCTCCTTTAAATGGTAAAATTTCGTAACGATCGAATGAAGCCAAGTATGAAAAAGTGATAATCGAAAGACAATGTCATTCTCGTCTCCTAAGGAGCGTTTCTCTCGCCTAAGCCATGTTTTCAATTTCGATCTAGGGTATCGAAATTCGGCGCAAAGGTAGCCCACGTGAAGATAATAAAAGCTTCGAATGCGATTTTGAGATTTCTCAAAAACTGCGGTAGCCATCTTGGGAAATGGCATATTAACCCCCCCTCGACATGCACATCCGACGCTAAACACCAGACGGGAGCGGCTCTTACCGACGGATCGCGATAACCCCTAAGGCAGGGTTGTAGGGGAAGGACCCAGGTAGATATCCTCACGGTAAATTAAAAGCGAGGTCGAGTAATGGAGTCACGGGAAAGGGTTGATTCTCCCCTTGAAATTAGGAGGAAATGCTAAATCTTAACTGATTTTAAAATTTGAATAGAAAATTCAGTTTTGTCGGGAAACTCACAATATCTTGTTAGAAGGTAGCTGCATCATTCGTCTACACTAAAACATGCAGGACGAGACAAAACAATATCCGGAATCTTAACGTTTCTAAGCGAATCCGCGAGCCCGTGTAGTTTTCGCACCTTTATAAGCGCTTCTCGCCCCTAAACCGCCATTTCGTTAAAATGCGGTTAAGTGTACCTCGGTCTAACCGAGGAAGTCGAAACTTGGGATACTCTGAGAGCCGGACCTCTCCTTTTAAATGGTAAAATTTCGTAACGATCGAATGACGCCAAGTATGAAAAAGTGATAATCGAAAGACAATGTCATTCTCGTCTCCTAAGGAGCGTTTCTCTCGCCTAAGCCTTGTTTTCAATTTCGATCTAGGGAATCGAAATTCGGCGCAAAGGTAGCCCACGTAAAGATAATAAAAGCTTCGAATGCGATTTTGAGATTTCTCAAAAACTGCCGCGCCAACTTGGAAAACGGCATATTTTCGCCCCCGCGACCTCCACCTCCGGCGCTAAACACCAGACGGGAGCGGCTCTTGCCGTCGGATCGCGATAACCCCTAAAACAGGTTTGTAGGGGAAGGACCCAGGTAGATATCATGTCGGCAAATTAAAAAGGAGGTCGAGTGTTGGAGTCACGGTAAAGGGTTGATTCTCCCTTTGAAATTATGAGGAAGTGCTAAATCTTAACGGATTTTAGAGTTTGAATAGAAAAATCAGTTTTGACGGGAAACACACAATGTGTCAGAGAGTAGCTGTATCATTCCTCTACACTAAAACATGCAGAGCGAGACAAAAGCAAATCCGGAATCTTGACTTTTCTAAGCAAATCCGCGAGCCCGTGTCCTTTTCGCACTTTTATAAGCGCTTCTCGCCCCCTAAACCGCCATTTCTTTAAAATGCGGTTAAGGGTACCTCGGTCTAACCGAGGAAGTCGAAACTTGGGATACCCTGAGAGCCGGACCTCTCCTTTAAATGGTAAAATTTCGTAACGATCGAATGAAGCCAAGTATGAAAAAGTGATAATCGAAAGACAATGTCATTCTCGTCTCCTAAGGAGCGTTTCTCTCGCCTAAGCCATGTTTTCAATTTCGATCTAGGGTATCGAAATTCGGCGCAAAGGTAGCCCACGTGAAGATAATAAAAGCTTCGAATGCGATTTTGAGATTTCTCAAAAACTGCCGCCGCCATCTTGGGAAATGGCATATTATCGTCCCGCGACATGCACATCCGACGCTAAACACCAGACCGGAGCGGCTCTTACCGTCGGATCGCGATAACCCCTAAGGCAGGGTTGTAGGGGAAGGACCCAAGTAGATATCCTCACGGTAAATTAAAAGCGAGGTCGAGTAATGGAGTGACGGGAAAGGGTTGATTCTCTACTTGAAATTAGGAGGAAATGCTAAATCTTAACTGATTTTAAAATTTGAATAGAAAATTCAGTTTTGTCGGGAAACTCACAATATCTTGTTAGAAGGTAGCTGCATCATTCGTCTACACTAAAACATGCAGGACGAGACAAAACAATATCCGGAATCTTGACTTTTCTAAGCGAATCCGCGAGACCGCGTCCTTCTCGCACCTTAATAATCGTTTCTCACCCCCTAAACCGCCATTTCGTTTAAAGGAGGTCAAATGGAACTTCGGTCTAACCGGGGATGTCGAAATTTGGGATACCGGTAGAGCCGGACCTCTCCTTTTACATGGTAAAATTTCGTAACGATCGGGTGACGCAAAGTACGAAAAAGTGATAATCGAAAGACAGTGTCATTCTCGTCTAATAAGGAGCGTTTCTCTCGCCTAAGCCATGTTTTCAATTTCGATCTAGGGAATCGAAATTCTGCACAAAGGTAGCCCACGAGAACATAATAAAAGCTTCGAATGCGATTTTGAGATTTCTCAAGAACTGCCGCGCCAACTTGGAAAACGGCATATTTTCGCCCCCGCGACCTCAACCTCCGGCGCTAAACACCAGACGGGAGCGGCTCTTGCCGTCGGATCGCGATAACCCCTAACGCAGGTTTGTAGGGGAAGAACCCAGGTAGATATCATGTCGGCAAATTAAAAAGGAGGTCGAGTGTTGGAGTCACGGTAAAGGGTTGATTCTCCCTTTGAAATTATGAGGAAGTGCTAAATCTTAACGGATTTTAGAGTTTGAATAGAAAATTCAGTTTTGACGGGAAACACACAATGTGTCAGAGAGTAGCTGTATCATTCCTCTACACTAAAACATGCAGGGCGAGACAAAAGCAAATCCGGAATCTTGACATTTCTAAGCAAATCCGCGAGCCGACATCCGACGCTAAACACCAGACGGGAGCGGCTCTTACCGACGGATCGCGATAACCCCTAAGGCAGGGTTGTAGGGGAAGGACCCAGGTAGATATCCTCACGGTAAATTAAAAGCGAGGTCGAGTAATGGAGTCACGGGAAAGGGTTGATTCTCCCCTTGAAATTAAAAGGAAATGCTAAATCTTAACTGATTTTAAAATTTGAATAGAAAATTCAGTTTTGTCGGGAAACTCACAATATCTTGTTAGAAGGTAGCTGCATCATTCGTCTACACTAAAACATGCAGGACGAGACAAAACAATATCCGGAATTTTAACGTTTCTAAGCGAATCCGCGAGCCCGTGTAGTTTTCGCACCTTTATAAGCGCTTCTCGCCCCTAAACCGCCATTTCGTTAAAATGCGGTTAAGTGTACCTCGGTCTAACCCACGAATTCGAAACTTGGGATACTCTGAGAGCCGGACCTCTCCTTTTAAATGGTAAAATTTCGTAACGATCGAATGACGCCAAGTATGAAAAAGTGATAATCGAAAGACAATGTCATTCTCGTCTCCTAAGGAGCGTTTCTCTCGCCTAAGCCTTGTTTTCAATTTCGATCTAGGGAATCGAAATTCGGCGCAAAGGTAGCCCACGTAAAGATAATAAAAGCTTCGAATGCGATTTTGAGATTTCTCAAAAACTGCCGCCGCCATCTTGGGAAATGGCATATTATCGTCCCGCGACATGCACATCCGACGCTAAACACCAGACCGGAGCGGCTCTTACCGTCGGATCGCGATAACCCCTAAGGCAGGGTTGTAGGGGAAGGACCCACGTAGATATCCTCTTGGTAAATTAAAAGCGAGGTCGAGTAATGGAGTCACGGGAAAGGGTTGATTCTCCCCTTGAAATTAGGAGGAAATGCTAAATCTTAACTGATTTTAAAATTTGAATAGAAAATTCAGTTTTTTCGGGAAACTCACAATATCTTGTTAGAAGGTAGCTGCATCATTCGTCTACACTAAAACATGCAGGACGAGACAAAACAATAGCCGGAATCTTGACTTTTCTAAGCGAATCCGCGAGACCGCGTCCTTCTCGCACCTTAATAATCGTTTCTCACCCCCTAAACCGCCATTTCGTTTTAAGGAGGTCAAATGGAACTTCGGTCTAACCGGGGATGTCGAAATTTGGGATACCGGTAGAGCCGGACCTCTCCTTTTAAATGGTAAAATTTCGTAACGATCGAATGACGCAAAGTATGAAAAAGTGATAATCGAAAGACAGTGTCATTCTCGTCTAATAAGGAGCGTTTCTCTCGCCTAAGCCTTGTTTTCAATTTCGATCTAGGGAATCGAAATTCTGCACAATGGTAGCCTACGTGAAGATAATAAAAGCTTCGAATGCGATTTTGAGATTTCTCAGGAAATGCCGCGCCAACTTGGAAAACGGGATATTTTCGCCCCCGCGACCTCCAACTCCGGGGCTAAACACCAGACGGGAGCGGCTCTTGCCGTCGGATGGCAATAACCCCTAACGCAGGTTTGTAGGGGAAGGACCCAGGTAGATATCCTGTCGGAAAAATTAAAAAGGATGTCGAGTGTAGGAGTCACGGTAAAGGGTTGATTCTCCCCTTGAAATTAGGAGGAAATGCTAAATCTTAACGGATTTTAAAGTTTGAATAGAAAATTCAGTTTTGACGGGAAACTCACAATGTGTTAGAAAGTAGATGTATCATTCCTCTACACGAAAATATGCAGGGCGAGGCAAAAGCAAATCCGGAATCTTGACTTTTCTATGCAAATCCGCGAGCCCGTATCCTTTTCGCACATTTATAAGCGCTTCTCGCCCCCTAAACCGCCATTTCGTTAAAATGCGGTTAAGTGTACCTCGGTCTAACCGAAAAAGTCGAAACTAGGGATACCCTGAGAGCCGGACATCTCCTTTTAAATGGTAAAATTTCGTAACGATCGAATGACGCCAAGTATCGAAAAGTGATAATCGAAAGACAATGTCATTCTCGTCTCCTAGGGAGCGTTTCTCTCGCCTAAGCCTTGTTTTCTATTTCGATCTAAGGAATCGAAATTCGGCGCAAAGGTAGCCCACGTGAAGATAATAAAAGCTTCGAATGCGATTTTGAGATTTCACAAAAACTGCGGCCGCCATCTTGGGAAATGGCATATATACGCCCCCGCGACATGCACCTCCGACGCTAAACACCAGACGGGCGCGGCTCTTACCGTCGGATCGCGATAACCCCTAAGGCAGGGTTTTAGGGGAAGGACCCAGGTAGATATCCTCACGGTAAATTAAAAGCGAGGTCGAGTAATGGAGTCACGGGAAAGGGTTGATTCTCCCCTTGAAATTAGGAGGAAATGCTAAATCTTAACTGATTTTAAAATTTGAATAGAAAATTCAGTTTTGTCGGGAAACTCACAATATCTTGTTAGAAGGTAGCTGCATCATTCGTCTACACTAAAACATGCAGGACGAGACAAAACAATATCCGGAATCTTGACTTTTCTAAGCGAATCCGCGAGCCCGTGTCCTTTTCGCACCTTTATAAGCGCTTCTCGCCCCCTAAACCGCCATTTCGTTAAAATGCGGTTAAGTGTACCTCGGTCTAACCGAGGAAGTCGAAACTTGGGATACTCTGAGAGCCGGACCTCTCCTTTTAAATGGTAAGATTTCGTAACGATCGAATGACGCCAAGTATGAAAAAGTGATAATCGAAAGACAATGTCATTCTCGTCTCCTAAGGAGCGTTTCTCTCGCCTAAGCCTTGTTTTCAATTTCGATCTAGGGAATCGACATTCGGCGCAAAGGTAGCCCACGTAAAGACAATAAAAGCTTCGAATGCGATTTTGAGATTTCTCAAAAACTGCGGTAGCCATCTTGGGAAATGGCATATTATCGCCCCGCGACATGCACATCCGACGCTAAACACCAGACGGGAGCGGCTCTTACCGTCGGATCGCGATAACCCCTAAGGCAGGGTTGTAGGGGAAGGACCCAAGTAGATATCCTCACGGTAAATTAAAAGAGAGGTCGAGTAATGGAGTGACGGGAAAGGGTTGATTCTCCCCTTGAAATTAGGAGGAAATGCTAAATCTTAACTGATTTTAAAATTTGAATAGAAAATTCAGTTTTGTCGGGAAACTCACAATATCTTGTTAGAAGGTAGCTGCATCATTCGTCTACACTAAAACATGCAGGACGAGACAAAACAATATCCGGAATCTTGACTTTTCTAAGCGAATCCGCGAGACCGCGTCCTTCTCGCACCTTAATAATCGTTTCTCACCCCCTAAACCGCCATTCCGTTTAAAGGAGGTCAAATGGAACTTCGGTCTAACCGGGGATGTCGAAATTTGGGATACCGGTAGAGCCGGACCTCTCCTTTTACATGGTAAAATTTCGTAACGATCGGGTGACGCAAAGTATGAAAAAGTGATAATCGAAAGACAGTGTCATTCTCGTCTAATAAGGAGCGTTTCTCTCGCCTAAGCCATGTTTTCAATTTCGATCTAGGGAATCGAAATTCTGCACAAAGGTAGCCCACCAGAACATAACAAAAGCTTTTAATGCGATTTTGAGATTTCTCAAGAACTGCCGCGCCAACTTGGAAAACGGCATATTTTCGCCCCCGCGACCTCAACCTCCGGCGCTAAACACCAGACGGGAGCGGCTCTTGCCGTCGGATCGCGATAACCCCTAACGCAGGTTTGTAGGGGAAGGACCCAGGTAGATATCATGTCGGCAAATTAAAAAGGAGGTCGAGTGTTGGAGTCACGGTAAAGGGTTGATTCTCCCTTTGAAATTATGAGGAAGTGCTAAATCTTAACGGATTTTAGAGTTTGAATAGAAAATTCAGTTTTGACGGGAAACACACAATGTGTCAGAGAGTAGCTGTATCATTCCTCTACACTAAAACATGCAGGGCGAGACAAAAGCAAATCCGGAATCTTGACTTTTCTAAGCAAATCCGCGAGCCCGTGTCCTCTTCGCACTTTTATAAGCGCTTCTCGCCCCCTAAACCGCCATTTCTTTAAAATGCGGTTAAGGGTACCTCGGTCTAACCGAGGAAGTCGAAACTTGGGATACCCTGAGAGCCGGACCTCTCCTTTAAATGGTAAAATTTCGTAACGATCGAATGAAGCCAAGTATGAAAAAGTGATAATCGAAAGACAATGTCATTCTCGTCTCCTAAGGAGCGTTTCTCTCGCCTAAGCCATGTTTTCAATTTCGATCTAGGGTATCGAAATTCGGCGCAAAGGTAGCCCACGTGAAGATAATAAAAGCTTCGAATGCGATTTTGAGATTTCTCAAAAACTGCGGTAGCCATCTTGGGAAATGGCATATTAACCCCCCGCGACATGCACATCCGACGCTAAACACCAGACGGGAGCGGCTCTTACCGACGGATCGCGATAACCCCTAAGGCAGGGTTGTAGGGGAAGGACCCAGGTAGATATCCTCACGGTAAATTAAAAGAGAGGTCGAGTAATGGAGTCACGGGAAAGGGTTGATTCTCCCCTTGAAATTAGGAGGAAATGCTAAATCTTAACTGATTTTAAAATTTGAATAGAAAATTCAGTTTTGTCGGGAAACTCACAATATCTTGTTAGAAGGTAGCTGCATCATTCGTCTACACTAAAACATGCAGGACGAGACAAAACAAAATCCGGAATCTTGACTTTTCTAAGCGAATCCGCGAGACCGCGTCCTTCTCGCACCTTAATAATCGTTTCTCACCCCCTAAACCGCCATTTCGTTTTAAGGAGGTCAAATGGAACTTCGGTCTAACCGGGGATGTCGAAATTTGGGATACCGGTAGAGCCGGACCTCTCCTTTTACATGGTAAAATTTCGTAACGATCGAATGACGCAAAGTATGAAAAAGTGATAATCGAAAGACAGTGTCATTCTCGTCTAATAAGGAGCGTTTCTCTCGCCTAAGCCTTGTTTTCAATTTCGATCTAGGGAATCGAAATTCTGCACAAAGGTAGCCTACGTGAAGATAATAAAAGCTTCGAATGCGATTTTGAGATTTCTCAGGAAATGCCGCGCCAACTTGGAAAACGGGATATTTTCGCCCCCGCGACCTCCAACTCCGGGGCTAAACACCAGACGGGAGCGGCTCTTGCCGTCGGATGGCAATAACCCCTAACGCAGGTTTGTAGGGGAAGGACCCAGGTAGATATCCTGTCGGAAAAATTAAAAAGGATGTCGAGTGTAGGAGTCACGGTAAAGGGTTGATTCTCCCCTTGAAATTAGGAGGAAATGCTAAATCTTAACGGATTTTAAAGTTTGAATAGAAAATTCAGTTTTGACGGGAAACTCACAATGTGTTAGAAAGTAGATGTATCATTCCTCTACACGAAAATATGCAGGGCGAGGCAAAAGCAAATCCGGAATCTTGACTTTTCTATGCAAATCCGCGAGCCCGTATCCTTTTCGCACATTTATAAGCGCTTCTCGCCCCCTAAACCGCCATTTCGTTAAAATGCGGTTAAGTGTACCTCGGTCTAACCGAAAAAGTCGAAACTTGGGATACCCTGAGAGCCGGACCTCTCCTTTTAAATGGTAAAATTTCGTAACGATCGAATGACGCCAAGTATAAAAAAGTGATAATCGAAAGACAATGTCATTCTCGTCTCCTAAGGAGCGTTTCTCTCGCCTAAGCCTTGTTTTCAATTTCGATCTAAGGAATCGAAATTCGGCGCAAAGGTAGCCCACGTGAAGATAATAAAAGCTTCGAATGCGATTTTGAGATTTCACAAAAACTGCGGCCGCCATCTTGGGAAATGGCATATTATCGCCCCCGCGACATGCACCTCCGACGCTAAACACCAGACGGGCGCGGCTCTTACCGTCGGATCGCGATAACCCCTAAGGCAGGGTTTTAGGGGAAGGACCCAGGTAGATATCCTCACGGTAAATTAAAAGCGAGGTCGAGTAATGGAGTCACGGGAAAGGGTTGATTCTCCCCTTGAAATTAGGAGGAAATGCTAAATCTTAACTGATTTTAAAATTTGAATAGAAAATTCAGTTTTGTCGGGAAACTCACAATATCTTGTTGGAAGGTAGCTGCATCATTCGTCTACACTAAAACATGCAGGACGAGACAAAACAATATCCGGAATCTTGACTTTTCTAAGCGAATCCGCGAGCCCGTGTCCTTTTCGCACCTTTATAAGCGCTTCTCGCCCCCTAAACCGCCATTTCGTTAAAATGCGGTTAAGTGTACCTCGGTCTAACCGAGGAAGTCGAAACTTGGGATACTCTGAGAGCCGGACCTCTCCTTTTAAATGGTAAGATTTCGTAACGATCGAATGACGCCAAGTATGAAAAAGTGATAATCGAAAGACAATGTCATTCTCGTCTCCTAAGGAGCGTTTCTCTCGCCTAAGCCTTGTTTTCAATTTCGATCTAGGGAATCGACATTCGGCACAAAGGTAGCCCACGTAAAGATAATAAAAGCTTCGAATGCGATTTTGAGATTTCTCAAAAACTGCGGTAGCCATCTTGGGAAATGGCATATTATCGCCCCGCGACATGCACATCCGACGCTAAACACCAGACGGGAGCGGCTCTTACCGTCGGATCGCGATAACCCCTAAGGCAGGGTTGTAGGGGAAGGACCCAAGTAGATATCCTCACGGTAAATTAAAAGCGAGGTCGAGTAATGGAGTGACGGGAAAGGGTTGATTCTCCCCTTGAAATTAGGAGGAAATGCTAAATCTTAACTGATTTTAAAATTTGAATAGAAAATTCAGTTTTGTCGGGAAACTCACAATATCTTGTTAGAAGGTAGCTGCATCATTCGTCTACACTAAAACATGAAGGACGAGACAAAACAATATCCGGAATCTTGACTTTTCTAAGCGAATCCGCGAGACCGCGTCCTTCTCGCACCTTTATAAGCGCTTCTCGCCCCTAAACCGCCATTTCGTTAAAATGCGGTTAAGTGTACCTCGGTCTAACCGAGGAAGTCGAAACTTGGGATACTCTGAGAGCCGGACCTCTCCTTTTAAATGGTAAAATTTCGTAACGATCGAATGACGCCAAGTATGAAAAAGTGATAATCGAAAGACAGTGTCATTCTCGTCTAATAAGGAGCGTTTCTCTCGCCTAAGCCTTGTTTTCAATTTCGATCTAGGGAATCGAAATTCTGCACAAAGGTAGCCTACGTGAAGATAATAAAAGCTTCGAATGCGATTTTGAGATTTCTCAAAAACTGCGGTAGCCATCTTGGGAAATGGCATATTATCGCCCCGCGACATGCACATCCGACGCTAAACACCAGACGGGAGCGGCTCTTACCGTCGGATCCGGATAACCCCTAAGGCAGGGTTTTAGGGGAAGGACCCAGGTAGATATCCTCACGGTAAATTAAAAGCGAGGTCGAGTAATGGAGTGACGGGAAAGGGTTGATTCTCCCCTTGAAATTAGGAGGAAATGCTAAATCTTAACTGATTTTAAAATTTGAATAGAAAATTCAGTTTTGTCGGGAAACTCACAATATCTTGTTAGAAGGTAGCTGCATCATTCGTCTACACTAAAACATGAAGGACGAGACAAAACAATATCCGGAATCTTGACTTTTCTAAGCGAATCCGCGAGACCGCGTCCTTCTCGCACCTTTATAAGCGCTTCTCGCCCCTAAACCGCCATTTCGTTAAAATGCGGTTAAGTGTACCTCGGTCTAACCGAGGAAGTCGAAACTTGGGATACTCTGAGAGCCGGACCTCTCCTTTTAAATGGTAAAATTTCGTAACGATCGAATGACGCCAAGTATGAAACAGTGATAATCGAAAGACAGTGTCATTCTCGTCTAATAAGGAGCGTTTCTCTCGCCTAAGCCTTGTTTTCAATTTCGATCTAGGGAATCGAAATTCTGTACAAAGGTAGCCTACGTGAAGATAATAAAAGCTTCGAATGCGATTTTGAGATTTCTCAGGAAATGCCGCGCCAACTTGGAAAACGGGATATTTTCGCCCCCGCGACCTCCAACTCCGGGGCTAAACACCAGACGGGAGCGGCTCTTGCCGTCGGATGGCAATAACCCCTAACGCAGGTTTGTAGGGGAAGGACCCAGGTAGATATCCTGTCGGAAAAATTAAAAAGGATGTCGAGTGTAGGAGTCACGGTAAAGGGTTGATTCTCCCCTTGAAATTAGGAGGAAATGCTAAATCTTAACGGATTTTAAAGTTTGAATAGAAAATTCAGTTTTGACGGGAAACTCACAATGTGTTAGAAAGTAGATGTATCATTCCTCTACACGAAAATATGCAGGGCGAGGCAAAACAATATCCGGAATCTTGACTTTTCTATGCAAATCCGCGAGCCCGTATCCTTTTCGCACCTTTATAAGCGCTTCTCGCCCCCTAAACCGCCATTTCGTTAAAATGCGGTTAAGTGTACCTCGGTCTAACCGAGGAAGTCGAAACTTGGGATACTCTGAGAGCCGGACCTCTCCTTTTAAATGGTAAGATTTCGTAACGATCGAATGACGCCAAGTATGAAAAAGTGATAATCGAAAGACAATGTCATTCTCGTCTCCTAAGGAGCGTTTCTCTCGCCTAAGCCTTGTTTTCAATTTCGATCTAGGGAATCGACATTCGGCACAAAGGTAGCCCACGTAAAGATAATAAAAGCTTCGAATGCGATTTTGAGATTTCTCAAAAACTGCGGTAGCCATCTTGGGAAATGGCATATTATCGCCCCGCGACATGCACATCCGACGCTAAACACCAGACGGGAGCGGCTCTTACCGTCGGATCGCGATAACCCCTAAGGCAGGGTTGTAGGGGAAGGACCCAAGTAGATATCCTCACGGTAAATTAAAAGCGAGGTCGAGTAATGGAGTGACGGGAAAGGGTTGATTCTCCCCTTGAAATTAGGAGGAAATGCTAAATCTTAACTGATTTTAAAATTTGAATAGAAAATTCAGTTTTGTCGGGAAACTCACAATATCTTGTTAGAAGGTAGCTGCATCATTCGTCTACACTAAAACATGAAGGACGAGACAAAACAATATCCGGAATCTTGACTTTTCTAAGCGAATCCGCGAGACCGCGTCCTTCTCGCACCTTTATAAGCGCTTCTCGCCCCTAAACCGCCATTTCGTTAAAATGCGGTTAAGTGTACCTCGGTCTAACCGAGGAAGTCGAAACTTGGGATACTCTGAGAGCCGGACCTCTCCTTTTAAATGGTAAAATTTCGTAACGATCGAATGACGCCAAGTATGAAAAAGTGATAATCGAAAGACAGTGTCATTCTCGTCTAATAAGGAGCGTTTCTCTCGCCTAAGCCTTGTTTTCAATTTCGATCTAGGGAATCGAAATTCTGCACAAAGGTAGCCTACGTGAAGATAATAAAAGCTTCGAATGCGATTTTGAGATTTCTCAAAAACTGCGGTAGCCATCTTGGGAAATGGCATATTATCGCCCCGCGACATGCACATCCGACGCTAAACACCAGACGGGAGCGGCTCTTACCGTCGGATCCGGATAACCCCTAAGGCAGGGTTTTAGGGGAAGGACCCAGGTAGATATCCTCACGGTAAATTAAAAGCGAGGTCGAGTAATGGAGTGACGGGAAAGGGTTGATTCTCCCCTTGAAATTAGGAGGAAATGCTAAATCTTAACTGATTTTAAAATTTGAATAGAAAATTCAGTTTTGTCGGGAAACTCACAATATCTTGTTAGAAGGTAGCTGCATCATTCGTCTACACTAAAACATGAAGGACGAGACAAAACAATATCCGGAATCTTGACTTTTCTAAGCGAATCCGCGAGACCGCGTCCTTCTCGCACCTTTATAAGCGCTTCTCGCCCCTAAACCGCCATTTCGTTAAAATGCGGTTAAGTGTACCTCGGTCTAACCGAGGAAGTCGAAACTTGGGATACTCTGAGAGCCGGACCTCTCCTTTTAAATGGTAAAATTTCGTAACGATCGAATGACGCCAAGTATGAAACAGTGATAATCGAAAGACAGTGTCATTCTCGTCTAATAAGGAGCGTTTCTCTCGCCTAAGCCTTGTTTTCAATTTCGATCTAGGGAATCGAAATTCTGTACAAAGGTAGCCTACGTGAAGATAATAAAAGCTTCGAATGCGATTTTGAGATTTCTCAGGAAATGCCGCGCCAACTTGGAAAACGGGATATTTTCGCCCCCGCGACCTCCAACTCCGGGGCTAAACACCAGACGGGAGCGGCTCTTGCCGTCGGATGGCAATAACCCCTAACGCAGGTTTGTAGGGGAAGGACCCAGGTAGATATCCTGTCGGAAAAATTAAAAAGGATGTCGAGTGTAGGAGTCACGGTAAAGGGTTGATTCTCCCCTTGAAATTAGGAGGAAATGCTAAATCTTAACGGATTTTAAAGTTTGAATAGAAAATTCAGTTTTGACGGGAAACTCACAATGTGTTAGAAAGTAGATGTATCATTCCTCTACACGAAAATATGCAGGGCGAGGCAAAACAATATCCGGAATCTTGACTTTTCTATGCAAATCCGCGAGCCCGTATCCTTTTCGCACCTTTATAAGCGCTTCTCGCCCCCTAAACCGCCATTTCGTTAAAATGCGGTTAAGTGTACCTCGGTCTAACCGAGGAAGTCGAAACTTGGGATACTCTGAGAGCCGGACCTCTCCTTTTAAATGGTAAGATTTCGTAACGATCGAATGACGCCAAGTATGAAAAAGTGATAATCGAAAGACAATGTCATTCTCGTCTCCTAAGGAGCGTTTATCTCGCCTAAGCCTTGTTTTCAATTTCGATCTAGGGAATCGACATTCGACACAAAGGTAGCCCACGTAAAGATAATAAAAGCTTCGAATGCAATTTTGAGATTTCTCAAAAACTGCGGTAGCCATCTTGGGAAATGGCATATTATCGCCCCGCGACATGCACATCCGACGCTAAACACCAGACGGGAGCGGCTCTTACCGTCGGATCGCGATAACCCCTAAGGCAGGGTTGTAGGGGAAGGACCCAAGTAGATATCCTCACGGTAAATTAAAAGCGAGGTCGAGTAATGGAGTGACGGGAAAGGGTTGATTCTCCCCTTGAAATTAGGAGGAAATGCTAAATCTTAACTGATTTTAAAATTTGAATAGAAAATTCAGTTTTGTCGGGAAACTCACAATATCTTGTTAGAAGGTAGCTGCATCATTCGTCTACACTAAAACATGAAGGACGAGACAAAACAATATCCGGAATCTTGACTTTTCTAAGCGAATCCGCGAGACCGCGTCCTTCTCGCACCTTTATAAGCGCTTCTCGCCCCTAAACCGCCATTTCGTTAAAATGCGGTTAAGTGTACCTCGGTCTAACCGAGGAAGTCGAAACTTGGGATACTCTGAGAGCCGGACCTCTCCTTTTAAATGGTAAAATTTCGTAACGATCGAATGACGCCAAGTATGAAAAAGTGATAATCGAAAGACAGTGTCATTCTCGTCTAATAAGGAGCGTTTCTCTCGCCTAAGCCATGTTTTCAATTTCGATCTAGGGAATCGAAATTCTGCACAAAGGTAGCCCACGAGAAGATAATAAAAGTTTGGAATGCGATTTTGAGATTTCTCAAGAACTGCCGCGCCAACTTGGAAAACGGCATATTTTCGCCCCCGCGACCTCAACCTCCGGCGCTAAACACCAGACGGGAGCGGCTCTTGCCGTCGGATCGCGATAACCCCTAACGCAGGTTTGTAGGGGAAGGACCCAGGTAGATATCATGTCGGCAAATTAAAAAGGAGGTCGAGTGTTGGAGTCACGGTAAAGGGTTGATTCTCCCTTTGAAATTATGAGGAAGTGCTAAATCTTAACGGATTTTAAAGTTTGAATAGAAAATTCAGTTTTGACGGGAAACTCACAATGTGTTAGAAAGTAGATGTATCATTCCTCTACACGAAAATATGCAGGGCGAGGCAAAAGCAAATCCGGAATCTTGACTTTTCTAAGCAAATCCGCGAGCCCGTATCCTTTTCGCACCTTTATAAGCGATTCTCGCCCCCTAAACCGCCATTTCGTTAAAATGCAGTTAAGTGTACCTCGGTCTAACCGAAAAACTCGAAACTTGGGATACCCTAAGAGCCGGACCTCTCCTTTTAAATAGTAAAATTTCGTAACGATCGAATGAAGCCAAGTATGAAAAAGTGATAATCGAAAGACAATGTCATTCTCGTCTCCTAAGGAGCGTTTCTCTCGCCTAAGCCATGTTTTCAATTTCGATCTAGGGAATCGAAATTCGGCGCAAAGGTAGCCCACGTGAAGATAATAAAAGCTTCGAATGCGATTTTGAGATTTCTCAAAAACTGCGGCCGCCATCTTGGGAAATGGCATATTATCGCCCCTGCGACATGCACCTCCGACGCTAAACACCAGACGGGAGCGGCTCTTACCGTCGGATCGCGATAACCCCTAAGGCAGGGTTGTAGGGGAAGGACCCAGGTAGATATCCTCACGGTAAATTAAAAGCGAGGTCGAGTAATGGAGTCACGGGAAAGGGTTGATTCTCCCCTTGAAATTAGGAGGAAATGCTAAATCTTAACTGATTTTAAAATTTGAATAGAAAATTCAGTTTTGTCGGGAAACCCACAATATCTTGTTTGAAGGTATCTGCATCATTCGCCTACACTAAAACATGCAAAACGAGACAAAACAAAATCCGGAATCTTGACTTTTCTAAGCGAATCCGCGAGACGGCGTACTTCTCGCACCTTAATAAGCGTTTCTCAACCCCTAAACCGCCATTTCGTTTAAAGGAGGTCAAATGGAACTTCGGTCTAACCGGGGATGTCGAAATCTGGGATACCGGTAGAGCCGGACCTCTCCTTTTACATGGTAAAATTTCGTAATTATCGAATGAAGCCAAGTATGAAAAAGTGATAATCGAAAGACAATGTCATTCTCGTCTCCTAAGTAGCGTTTCTTTCGCCTAAGCCATGTTTTCAATTTCGATCTAGGGTATCGAAATTCGGCGCAAAGGTAGCACACATGAAGATAATAAAAGCTTCGAATGCGATTTTGAGATTTCTCAAAAACTGCGGTAACCATCTTGGGAAATGGCATATTAACCCCCTGCGACCTGCACATCCGTTGCTAAACACCAGACGGGAGCGGCTCTTACCGTCGGATCGCGATAACCCCTAAGGCAGGGTTGTAGGGGAAGGACCCAGGTAGATATCCTCACGGTAAATTAAAAGCGAGGTCGAGTAATGGAGTCACGGGAAAGGGTTGATTCTCCCCTTGAAATTAGGAGGAAATGCTAAAACTTAACTGATTTTAAAATTTGAATAGAAAATTCAGTTTTGTAGGGAAACTCACAATATCTTGTTAGAAGGTAGCTGCATCATTCGTCTACACTAAAACATGCAGGAAGAGACAAAACAATATCCGGAATCTTGACTTTTCTAAGCGAATCCGCGAGCCCGTGTCCTTTTCGCACCTTTATAAGCGCTTCTCGCCCCCTAAACCGCCATTTCGTTAAAAAGCGGTTAAGTGTACCTCGGTCTAACCGAAAAAGTCGAAACTTGGGATACCCTGAGAGCCGGACCTCTCCTTTTAAATAGTAAAATTTCGTAACGATCGAATGACGCCAAGTATAAAAAAGTGATAATCGAAAGACAATGTAATTCTCGTCTCCTAAGGAGCGTTTCTCTCGCCTAAGCCATGTTTTCAATTTCGATCTAGGGAATCGAAATTCTGCACAAAGGTAGCCCACGAGAAGATAATAAAAGTTTGGAATGCGATTTTGAGATTTCTCAGGAAATGCCGCGCCAACTTGGAAAACGGGATATTTTCGCCCCCGCGACCTCCAACTCCGGGGCTAAACACCAGACGGGAGCGGCTCTTGCCGTCGGATGGCAATAACCCCTAACGCAGGTTTGTAGGGGAAGGACCCAGGTAGATATCCTGTCGGAAAAATTAAAAAGGATGTCGAGTGTAGGAGTCACGGTAAAGGGTTGATTCTCCCCTTGAAATTAGGAGGAAATGCTAAATCTTAACGGATTTTAAAGTTTGAATAGAAAATTCAGTTTTGACGGGAAACTCACAATGTGTTAGAAAGTAGATGTATCATTCCTCTACACGAAAATATGCAGGGCGAGGCAAAACAATATCCGGAATCTTGACTTTTCTATGCAAATCCGCGAGCCCGTATCCTTTTCGCACCTTTATAAGCGCTTCTCGCCCCCTAAACCGCCATTTCGTTAAAATGCGGTTAAGTGTACCTCGGTCTAACCGAGGAAGTCGAAACTTGGGATACTCTGAGAGCCGGACCTCTCCTTTTAAATGGTAAGATTTCGTAACGATCGAATGACGCCAAGTATGAAAAAGTGATAATCGAAAGACAATGTCATTCTCGTCTCCTAAGGAGCGTTTCTCTCGCCTAAGCCTTGTTTTCAATTTCGATCTAGGGAATCGACATTCGGCACAAAGGTAGCCCACGTAAAGATAATAAAAGCTTCGAATGCGATTTTGAGATTTCTCAAAAACTGCGGTAGCCATCTTGGGAAATGGCATATTATCGCCCCGCGACATGCACATCCGACGCTAAACACCAGACGGGAGCGGCTCTTACCGTCGGATCGCGATAACCCCTAAGGCAGGGTTGTAGGGGAAGGACCCAAGTAGATATCCTCACGGTAAATTAAAAGCGAGGTCGAGTAATGGAGTGACGGGAAAGGGTTGATTCTCCCCTTGAAATTAGGAGGAAATGCTAAATCTTAACTGATTTTAAAATTTGAATAGAAAATTCAGTTTTGTCGGGAAACTCACAATATCTTGTTAGAAGGTAGCTGCATCATTCGTCTACACTAAAACATGAAGGACGAGACAAAACAATATCCGGAATCTTGACTTTTCTAAGCGAATCCGCGAGACCGCGTCCTTCTCGCACCTTTATAAGCGCTTCTCGCCCCTAAACCGCCATTTCGTTAAAATGCGGTTAAGTGTACCTCGGTCTAACCGAGGAAGTCGAAACTTGGGATACTCTGAGAGCCGGACCTCTCCTTTTAAATGGTAAAATTTCGTAACGATCGAATGACGCCAAGTATGAAAAAGTGATAATCGAAAGACAGTGTCATTCTCGTCTAATAAGGAGCGTTTCTCTCGCCTAAGCCTTGTTTTCAATTTCGATCTAGGGAATCGAAATTCTGCACAAAGGTAGCCTACGTGAAGATAATAAAAGCTTCGAATGCGATTTTGAGATTTCTCAAAAACTGCGGTAGCCATCTTGGGAAATGGCATATTATCGCCCCGCGACATGCACATCCGACGCTAAACACCAGACGGGAGCGGCTCTTACCGTCGGATCCGGATAACCCCTAAGGCAGGGTTTTAGGGGAAGGACCCAGGTAGATATCCTCACGGTAAATTAAAAGCGAGGTCGAGTAATGGAGTGACGGGAAAGGGTTGATTCTCCCCTTGAAATTAGGAGGAAATGCTAAATCTTAACTGATTTTAAAATTTGAATAGAAAATTCAGTTTTGTCGGGAAACTCACAATATCTTGTTAGAAGGTAGCTGCATCATTCGTCTACACTAAAACATGAAGGACGAGACAAAACAATATCCGGAATCTTGACTTTTCTAAGCGAATCCGCGAGACCGCGTCCTTCTCGCACCTTTATAAGCGCTTCTCGCCCCTAAACCGCCATTTCGTTAAAATGCGGTTAAGTGTACCTCGGTCTAACCGAGGAAGTCGAAACTTGGGATACTCTGAGAGCCGGACCTCTCCTTTTAAATGGTAAAATTTCGTAACGATCGAATGACGCCAAGTATGAAACAGTGATAATCGAAAGACAGTGTCATTCTCGTCTAATAAGGAGCGTTTCTCTCGCCTAAGCCTTGTTTTCAATTTCGATCTAGGGAATCGAAATTCTGTACAAAGGTAGCCTACGTGAAGATAATAAAAGCTTCGAATGCGATTTTGAGATTTCTCAGGAAATGCCGCGCCAACTTGGAAAACGGGATATTTTCGCCCCCGCGACCTCCAACTCCGGGGCTAAACACCAGACGGGAGCGGCTCTTGCCGTCGGATGGCAATAACCCCTAACGCAGGTTTGTAGGGGAAGGACCCAGGTAGATATCCTGTCGGAAAAATTAAAAAGGATGTCGAGTGTAGGAGTCACGGTAAAGGGTTGATTCTCCCCTTGAAATTAGGAGGAAATGCTAAATCTTAACGGATTTTAAAGTTTGAATAGAAAATTCAGTTTTGACGGGAAACTCACAATGTGTTAGAAAGTAGATGTATCATTCCTCTACACGAAAATATGCAGGGCGAGGCAAAACAATATCCGGAATCTTGACTTTTCTATGCAAATCCGCGAGCCCGTATCCTTTTCGCACCTTTATAAGCGCTTCTCGCCCCCTAAACCGCCATTTCGTTAAAATGCGGTTAAGTGTACCTCGGTCTAACCGAGGAAGTCGAAACTTGGGATACTCTGAGAGCCGGACCTCTCCTTTTAAATGGTAAGATTTCGTAACGATCGAATGACGCCAAGTATGAAAAAGTGATAATCGAAAGACAATGTCATTCTCGTCTCCTAAGGAGCGTTTATCTCGCCTAAGCCTTGTTTTCAATTTCGATCTAGGGAATCGACATTCGACACAAAGGTAGCCCACGTAAAGATAATAAAAGCTTCGAATGCAATTTTGAGATTTCTCAAAAACTGCGGTAGCCATCTTGGGAAATGGCATATTATCGCCCCGCGACATGCACATCCGACGCTAAACACCAGACGGGAGCGGCTCTTACCGTCGGATCGCGATAACCCCTAAGGCAGGGTTGTAGGGGAAGGACCCAAGTAGATATCCTCACGGTAAATTAAAAGCGAGGTCGAGTAATGGAGTGACGGGAAAGGGTTGATTCTCCCCTTGAAATTAGGAGGAAATGCTAAATCTTAACTGATTTTAAAATTTGAATAGAAAATTCAGTTTTGTCGGGAAACTCACAATATCTTGTTAGAAGGTAGCTGCATCATTCGTCTACACTAAAACATGAAGGACGAGACAAAACAATATCCGGAATCTTGACTTTTCTAAGCGAATCCGCGAGACCGCGTCCTTCTCGCACCTTTATAAGCGCTTCTCGCCCCTAAACCGCCATTTCGTTAAAATGCGGTTAAGTGTACCTCGGTCTAACCGAGGAAGTCGAAACTTGGGATACTCTGAGAGCCGGACCTCTCCTTTTAAATGGTAAAATTTCGTAACGATCGAATGACGCCAAGTATGAAAAAGTGATAATCGAAAGACAGTGTCATTCTCGTCTAATAAGGAGCGTTTCTCTCGCCTAAGCCATGTTTTCAATTTCGATCTAGGGAATCGAAATTCTGCACAAAGGTAGCCCACGAGAAGATAATAAAAGTTTGGAATGCGATTTTGAGATTTCTCAAGAACTGCCGCGCCAACTTGGAAAACGGCATATTTTCGCCCCCGCGACCTCAACCTCCGGCGCTAAACACCAGACGGGAGCGGCTCTTGCCGTCGGATCGCGATAACCCCTAACGCAGGTTTGTAGGGGAAGGACCCAGGTAGATATCATGTCGGCAAATTAAAAAGGAGGTCGAGTGTTGGAGTCACGGTAAAGGGTTGATTCTCCCTTTGAAATTATGAGGAAGTGCTAAATCTTAACGGATTTTAAAGTTTGAATAGAAAATTCAGTTTTGACGGGAAACTCACAATGTGTTAGAAAGTAGATGTATCATTCCTCTACACGAAAATATGCAGGGCGAGGCAAAAGCAAATCCGGAATCTTGACTTTTCTAAGCAAATCCGCGAGCCCGTATCCTTTTCGCACCTTTATAAGCGATTCTCGCCCCCTAAACCGCCATTTCGTTAAAATGCAGTTAAGTGTACCTCGGTCTAACCGAAAAACTCGAAACTTGGGATACCCTAAGAGCCGGACCTCTCCTTTTAAATAGTAAAATTTCGTAACGATCGAATGAAGCCAAGTATGAAAAAGTGATAATCGAAAGACAATGTCATTCTCGTCTCCTAAGGAGCGTTTCTCTCGCCTAAGCCATGTTTTCAATTTCGATCTAGGGAATCGAAATTCGGCGCAAAGGTAGCCCACGTGAAGATAATAAAAGCTTCGAATGCGATTTTGAGATTTCTCAAAAACTGCGGCCGCCATCTTGGGAAATGGCATATTATCGCCCCTGCGACATGCACCTCCGACGCTAAACACCAGACGGGAGCGGCTCTTACCGTCGGATCGCGATAACCCCTAAGGCAGGGTTGTAGGGGAAGGACCCAGGTAGATATCCTCACGGTAAATTAAAAGCGAGGTCGAGTAATGGAGTCACGGGAAAGGGTTGATTCTCCCCTTGAAATTAGGAGGAAATGCTAAATCTTAACTGATTTTAAAATTTGAATAGAAAATTCAGTTTTGTCGGGAAACCCACAATATCTTGTTTGAAGGTATCTGCATCATTCGCCTACACTAAAACATGCAAAACGAGACAAAACAAAATCCGGAATCTTGACTTTTCTAAGCGAATCCGCGAGACGGCGTACTTCTCGCACCTTAATAAGCGTTTCTCAACCCCTAAACCGCCATTTCGTTTAAAGGAGGTCAAATGGAACTTCGGTCTAACCGGGGATGTCGAAATCTGGGATACCGGTAGAGCCGGACCTCTCCTTTTACATGGTAAAATTTCGTAATTATCGAATGAAGCCAAGTATGAAAAAGTGATAATCGAAAGACAATGTCATTCTCGTCTCCTAAGTAGCGTTTCTTTCGCCTAAGCCATGTTTTCAATTTCGATCTAGGGTATCGAAATTCGGCGCAAAGGTAGCACACATGAAGATAATAAAAGCTTCGAATGCGATTTTGAGATTTCTCAAAAACTGCGGTAACCATCTTGGGAAATGGCATATTAACCCCCTGCGACCTGCACATCCGTTGCTAAACACCAGACGGGAGCGGCTCTTACCGTCGGATCGCGATAACCCCTAAGGCAGGGTTGTAGGGGAAGGACCCAGGTAGATATCCTCACGGTAAATTAAAAGCGAGGTCGAGTAATGGAGTCACGGGAAAGGGTTGATTCTCCCCTTGAAATTAGGAGGAAATGCTAAAACTTAACTGATTTTAAAATTTGAATAGAAAATTCAGTTTTGTAGGGAAACTCACAATATCTTGTTAGAAGGTAGCTGCATCATTCGTCTACACTAAAACATGCAGGAAGAGACAAAACAATATCCGGAATCTTGACTTTTCTAAGCGAATCCGCGAGCCCGTGTCCTTTTCGCACCTTTATAAGCGCTTCTCGCCCCCTAAACCGCCATTTCGTTAAAAAGCGGTTAAGTGTACCTCGGTCTAACCGAAAAAGTCGAAACTTGGGATACCCTGAGAGCCGGACCTCTCCTTTTAAATAGTAAAATTTCGTAACGATCGAATGACGCCAAGTATAAAAAAGTGATAATCGAAAGACAATGTAATTCTCGTCTCCTAAGGAGCGTTTCTCTCGCCTAAGACTTGTTTTCAATTTCGATCTAAGGAATCGAAATTCGGCGCAATGGTAGCCCACGTGAAGATAATAAAAGCTTCGAATGCCATTTTGAGATTTCACAAAAACTGCGGCCGCCATCTTGGGAAATGGCATATTATCGCCCCCGCGACATGCACCTCCGACGCTAAACACCAGACGGGCGCGGCTCTTACCGTCGGATCGCGATAACCCCTAAGGCAGGGTTGTAGGGGAAGGACCCAGGTAGATATCCTCACGGTAATTTAAAAGCGAGGTCGAGTAATGGAGTCACGGGAAAGGGTTGATTCTCCCCTTGAAATTAGGAGGAAATGCTAAATCTTAACTGATTTTAAATTTTAATAGAAAATTCAGTTTTGTCGGGAAACCCACAATATCTTGTTTGAAGGTATCTGCATCATTCGCCTACACTAAAACATGCAAAACGAGACAAAACAAAATCCGGAATCTTGACTTTTCTAAGCGAATCCGCGAGACGGCGTACTTCTCGCACCTTAATAAGCGTTTCTCAACCCCTAAACCGCCATTTCGTTTAAAGGAGGTCAAATGGAACTTCGGTCTAACCGGGGATGTCGAAATCTGGGATACCGGTAGAGCCGGACCTCTCCTTTTACATGGTAAAATTTCGTAATGATCGAATGAAGCCAAGTATGAAAAAGTGATAATCGAAAGACAATGTCATTCTCGTCTCCTAAGTAGCGTTTCTTTCGCCTAAGCCATGTTTTCAATTTCGATCTAGGGTATCGAAATTCGGCGCAAAGGTAGCACACGTGAAGATAATAAAAGCTTCGAATGCGATTTTGAGATTTCTCAAAAACTGCGGTAACCATCTTGGGAAATGGCATATTAACCCCCCTGCGACCTGCACATCCGTTGCTAAACACCAGACGGGAGCGGCTCTTACCGTCGGATCGCGATAACCCCTAAGGCAGGGTTGTAGGGGAAGGACCCAGGTAGATATCCTCACGGTAAATTAAAAGCGAGGTCGAGTAATGGAGTCACGGGAAAGGGTTGATTCTCCCCTTGAAATTAGGAGGAAATGCTAAATCTTAACTGTTTTTAAAATTTGAATAGAAAATTCAGTTTTGTAGGGAAACTCACAATATCTTGTTAGAAGGTAGCTGCATCATTCGTCTACACTAAAACATGCAGGAAGAGACAAAACAATATCCGGAATCTTGACTTTTCTAAGCGAATCCGCGAGCCCGTGTCCTTTTCGCACCTTTATAAGCGCTTCTCGCCCCCTAAACCGCCATTCCGTTAAAAGGCGATTAAAGTGTACTTCGGTCTAACGGGGAAGTCGAAAATTGGGATACCATTAGAGGCGTACCTCCCATTTAAGATGGTAAAATTTCGTAACGATCGAATGATGCCAAGTATGAAAAAGTGATAATTGAAAGACAATGTCATTCTCGTCTCCTAAGGAGCGTTTCTCTCGATTAAGCCATGTTTTCAATTTCGATCTAGGGAATCGAAATTCGTCACATAGGTAACCCACGTGAAGATAATAAAAGTTTAAAGTGCGATTTTGAAATTTCTTAAGAAATTGCGGCACCCTCTTGGAAAATGGCAAATTTTCGCCCCCGCGACCTGCACCTACAACCGTAAACACCAGGCGGGAGCGGCTCCAGCCGTCGGATTGCGCTAACCCCTAACGCAGGGTTGTAGGGGAAGGACCCAGGTAGATATCCTGACGGTAAATAAAAAAGGAGGTGAGTGTTGGAGTCACGGGAAAAGGTTGATTCTCCCCTTGAAATTAGGAGGAAATGCTATAACTTATGTGTATTTTAAGGTTTAAATAGAAAATTCAGTTTGGCTGGAAACTGGAAATATCTTGTTAGAAGGTAGCTGCGTCATTCGCCTTCACGAAAACATGCAGGGCGAGGCAAAAGCAAATCCGGAATCTTGACTTTTCTAAGCAAATCCGCGAGCCCGCGTCCTTCTCGTACCTTAATAGGCGCTTCTAACCCCTAAACCGCCTTTTCGTTCAAAGGAGGTCAAGGTATACTTCGGTCTAACCCTCGAAGTCGAAACTTGGGTTACCGGTAGAGCCGGACCTCTCCTTTTAGATGGTAGAATTTCGTAACGATCGAATGACGCCAAGTATGAAAAAGTGATAATCGAAAGACAATGTCATTCTCGTCTCCTACGGAGCGTTTCTCTCGCCTAAGCCATGTTTTCAATTTCGATCTAGGGAATCGAAATTCGTCACAAAGGTAGCCCACATGAAGATAATAAAATCTTTGAATGTGATTTTGAGATTTCTCAAAAACTGCGGCCGCCATCTTGGGAAATGGCTAATTTTCGCTCCCGCGACGTGCACCTCCGACGCTAAACACCAGACGGGAGCGGCTCTTGCCGTCGGATAGCGATAACCCATAACGCAGGGTTGTAGGGGAAGGACCCAGGTAGATATCCTCACGGTAAATTAAAAAGGAGGTTGAGTGTTGGAGTCACGGGAAAGGGTTGATTCTTCCCTTGAAATTAGGAGGAAATGCTAAATCTTAACGGATATTAAAGTTTGAATAGAGAATTCAGTTTCGTCGGGAAACTCACAATATCTTGTTAGAAGGTAGCTGCATCATTCATCTACACTAAAACATGCAAGACGAGACAAAAGAAAATCCGGAATCTTGACTTTTCTAAGCAAATCAGCGAACCCGCGCCCTTCAGGCACCTTAATAAACGCTTCTCGCCCCCTAAACCGCCATTTCGTTAAAATGCGGTTAAGTGTACCTCGGTCTAACCGAGGGAGTCGAAACTTCGGATACCCTTAGAGCCGGACCTCTCCTTTTAAATGGTAAAATTTCGTAACGATCGAATGACGCCAAGTATGAAAAAGTGATAATCGAAAGACAATATCATTCTCGTCTCCTAAGGAGCGTTTCTCTCGCCTAAGCCATGTTTTCAATTTCAATCTAGGGAATCGAAATTCGGCATAAATGTAGCCCACGTGAAGGTAATAAAAGCTTCGAATGCGATTTTGAGATTTCTCAAAAACTGCGGCCGCCATCTTAGGAAATGTCATATTGTCGCCCCAGCGACATGCACCTCCGACGATAAACACCAAACGGGACCGGCTCTTGCCGTCGGATCGCGATAACCCCTAACGCAGGGTTGTAGGGGAAGGACCCAGGTAGATATCCTCAAGGTAAATTAAAAAGGAGGTCGAGTGTTGGAGTCACGGGAAAGGGTTGATTCTCCCCTTGAAATTAGGAGGAAATGCTAAATCTTAACGGATTTTAAAGTTTGAATAGAAAATTAATATCTGTCGAGAAACTCACAATATCTTGTTAGATGGTAGCTGCATCATTCGTCTACACGAAAACATGCAGAACGAGGCAAAAGCAAATCCGGAATCTTGACTTTTCTAAACGAATCTGCTAGCCCGCGTACCTCTCGCAGCTTAATAAGCGCTTCTCGTCCCCTAAACCGCCATTTCGTTTAAAGGAGGTCAAAAGGTACTTCGGTCTAACCGGGGATGTCGAGACTGGGGATACCGGTAGAGCCGAACCTCTCCTTTTACATGGTAAAATTTCGTAACGATCGAATGACGCCAAGTATGAAAAAGTGATAATCGAAAGACAATGTCATTCCCGTCTCCTAAGGAGCGTTTCTCTCGCCTAAGCCATGTTTTCAATTTCGATCTAGGGAATCGAAATTCTGCACAAAGGTAGCCCCGTGAGGAGAGAAAATTTAGAATGCGATTTTGAGATTTCTCAAGAACTGCGGCGCCATCTTGGAAAACGGCATATTTTCGCCCCAGCGACCTGCACCACCGGCGCAAAAAACAGACGGGAGCGGCTCTTGCCGTCGGATCGCGCTAACCCCTAACCCGGGGTTGTAGGGGAAGGACCCAGGTAGATATCCTGACGGTAAATTAAAAAAGGAGGTGAGTGTTGGAGTGACGGGAAAGGGTTGATTCTCTCCTTGAAATTAGGAGGAAATGCTATAACTTAACGGATTTTTAGGTTTGAATAGAAAATTCAGTTTTGGGTGGAAACTCGCAATATCTTGTTAGAAGGTAGGTGCATCATTCGTCTACAGGAAAACATGCAGGGCGAGGCAAAAGCAAATCCGGAATCTTGACTTTTCTAAGCAAATCCGCGAGCCCGCGCCCTTCTCGCACCTTAAAAAGAGCTTCTCTCAACAAAACCGCCTTTTCGTTAAAAGGCGGTCAAGGTATACTTCGGTCTAACCCTTTAAGTCGAAACTTGGGATACCGGTAGAGCCTGACCTCTCCTTTTAGATGGTAAAATTTCGTAACGATCGAATGACGCCAAGTATGAAAAAGTGATAATCGAAAGACAATGTCATTCTCGTCTCCTAAGGAGCGTTTCTCTCGCCTAAGCCATGTTTTCAATTTCGATCTAGGGAATCGAAATTCGGAACAAATGTAGCCCACGTGAAGATAATAAATGCTTCGAATGCGATTTTGAGATTTCTCAAAAACTGCGCCGCCATCTTGGGAAATGGCATATTATCGCCCCCGCAACATGCATTTCCGACGCTAAACACCAGACGCGAGCGGCTCTTGCCGTCGGATCGCGATAACCCCTAACTACAGCGCCTTGAATAACGTAGTGTGGAAAACGACCCAAGAAACTGGTTCCCCGAGACGATGACAAGTAGATGGCAGTGCGATCGACACAGCAGCTAATTTTGTTATGAAAGTAATGCGGCTTAGTTAGTTTTTGGAATATATTGTGTAGATTTGTTTCTCTAGAAAGGCGGTAAGTGAATTGATGGAAACAGTTATATTTGTGGAGTGATTTGCAGTCACGAAATGGTATTAATTTACACAGAAAAGTAACATAAATACGTTTTATGTGCAACGCAACACGAGCATCAACATATCGCATGTGAGGCTGGACGTCAAACGTTTGATTGTGTACACAATTTTATTTTTGTATACTAATAAAATTGAAATAGTGTCATGAAGGGGAAAAAATGTTTCGTGGCGTACATATTATGAAGTCATTTTCCCGAAATGCAGATATTCGAAAGAATTTAATTTCATATTCCATGGAGTTGAAATAGCCGATTACGATGTACCTTGTCATCTCTATCAACAAATTGCTTTACATTCGTGTCGATTGGTAAGTAGAACTTTGGTGTTAAGGTCTGTGCATTTTTACTCGTGACTTGCTTGTAAAATGTCTACCTTGTACTTGATGAAAATAAACCGCAAATTAATTAAATTAATTAATAATAAAATAAATTAATTAATTAAAATAAACGAGTATTGTCTGTGTGAATTTCCATAAAAATAATATTTGTGACAATGACAATATTAATGAACCTTTCAGGATAATGCATACACAATACTAATTCTCGCAGCAATTGTCATGTTACGTGTTACAATCCATACCTATGTTTTCTTCCGTATTGTTAATAAAAAACTCAAGGACAGGTCATGATAGACGGTTCATAATATTCTTTAATATTTTCGCGACTACTGTACCAAATATCATAACAATTTTCTGATGCAAAGAAATGTTACAAAGAAAAGAATCAGACGTTGCAGCAAAAACCCCATTTACTTCCATTATAAGCAGTCGAGCGCTTTACCCCGGTGTCAACACCAGCGCCTCTAGCGGATTTCATTTTCGAGTGGAACCAGCGAGAGAGAGCAAAACCATGCCGTTTTCCACACTACGTTATTCTAGGCGCTGTACCCTAACGAAGGTTTGTAAAGGAAAGACCCAAGTAGATATCCTCACGGTAAATTAAAAACGAGGTCGAGTGTTGGAGTCACGGGAAAGGGTTGATTCTTCCCTTGAAATTAGGAGGAAATGCTAAATCTTAACGGATATTAAAGTTTAAATAGAAAATTCAGTTTTGTCGGGAAACTCACAATATCTTGTTAGAAGGTAGCTGCATCATTCGTCTACACTAAAACATGCAGGACGAGACAAAACAATATCCGGAATCTTGACTTTTCTAAGCGAATCCGCGAGACCGCGTCCTTCTCGCACCTTAATAATCGTTTCTCACCCCCTAAACCGCCATTTCGTTTAAAGGAGGTCAAATGGAACTTCGGTCTAACCGGGGATGTCGAAATTTGGGATACCGGTAGAGCCGGACCTCTCCTTTTACATGGTAAAATTTCGTAACGATCGGGTGACGCAAAGTATGAAAAAGTGATAATCGAAAGACAGTGTCATTCTCGTCTAATAAGGAGCGTTTCTCTCGCCTAAGCCATGTTTTCAATTTCGATCTAGGTAATCGAAATTCTGCACAAAGGTAGCCCACGAGAAGATAATAAAAGCTTCGAATGCGATTTTGAGATTTCTCAAGAACTGCCGCGCCAACTTGGAAAACGGCATATTTTCGCCCCCGCGACCTCCACCTTCGGCGCTAAACACCAGACGGGAGCGGCTCTTGCCGTCGGATCGCGATAACCCCTAACGCAGGTTTGTAGGGGAAGGACCCAGGTAGATATCATGTCGGCAAATTAAAAAGGAGGTCGAGTGTTGGAGTCACGGTAAAGGGTTGATTCTCCCTTTGAAATTATGAGGAAGTGCTAAATCTTAACGGATTTTAGAGTTTGAATAGAAAATTCAGTTTTGACGGGAAACACACAATGTGTCAGAGAGTAGCTGTATCATTCCTCTACACTAAAACATGCAGGGCGAGACAAAAGCAAATCCGGAATCTTGACTTTTCTAAGCAAATCCGCGAGCCCGTGTCCTTTTCGCACTTTTATAAGCGCTTCTCGCCCCCTAAACCGGCATTTTTTTAAAGTGCGGTTAAGGGTACCTCGGTCTAACCGAGGAAGTCGAAACTTGGGATACCCTGAGAGCCGGACCTCTCCTTTAAATGGTAAAATTTCGTAACGATCGAATGAAGCCAAGTATGAAAAAGTGATAATCGAAAGACAATGTCATTCTCGTCTCCTAAGGAGCGTTTCCCTCACCTAAGCCATGTTTTCAATTTCGATCTAGGGTATCGAAATTCGGCGCAAAGGTAGCCCACGTGAAGATAATAAAAGCTTCGAATGCGATTTTGAGATTTCTCAAAAACTGCGGTAGCCATTTTGGGAAATGGCATATTAACCCCCCGCGACATGCACATCCGACGCTAAACACCAGACGGGAGCGGCTCTTACCGTCGGATCGCGATAACCCCTAAGGCAGGGTTGTAGGGGAAGGACCCAGGTAGATATCCTCACGGTAAATTAAAAGCGAGGTCGAGTAATGGAGTCACGGGAAAGGGTTGATTCTCCCCTTGAAATTAGGAGGAAATGCTAAATCTTAACTGATTTTAAAAATTGAATAGAAAATTCAGTTTTGTCGGGAAACTCACAATATCTTGTTAGAAGGTAGCTGCATCATTCGTCTACACTAAAACATGCAGGACGAGACAAAACAATATCCGGAATCTTGACTTTTCTAAGCTAATCCGCGAGCCCGTGTCCTTTTCGCACCTTTATAAGCGCTTCTCGCCCCCTAAACCGCCATTTCGTTAAAATGCGGTTAAGTGTACCTCGGTCTAACCGAGGAAGCCGAAACTTGGGATACTCTGAGAGCCGGACCTCTCCTTTTAAATGGTAAGATTTCGTAACGATCGAATGACGCAAAGTATAAAAAAGTGATAATCGAAAAACAATGTCATTCTCGTCTCCTAAGGAGCGTTTCTCTCGCCTAAGCCTTGTTTTCAATTTCGATCTAGGGAATCGAAATTCGGCGCAAAGTTAGCCCACGTAAAGATAAAAGCTTCGAATGCGATTTTGAGATTTCTCAAAAACTGCCGCCGCCATCTTGGGAAATGGCATATTATCGCCCCGCGACATGCACATCCGACGCTAAACACCAGACGGGAGCGGCTCTTACCGTCGGATCGCGATAACCCCTAAGGCAGGGTTGTAGGGGAAGGAACCAAGTAGATATCCTCACGGTAAATTAAAAGCGAGGTCGAGTAATGGAGTCACGGGAGAGGGTTGATTCTCCCCTTGAAATTAGGAGGAAATGCTAAATCTTAACTGATTTCAAAATTTGAATAGAAAATTCAGTTTTGTCTGGAAACTCACAATATCTTGTTAGAAGGTAGCTGCATCATTCGTCTACACTAAAACATGCAGGACGAGACAAAACAATATCCGGAATCTTGACTTTACTAAGCGAATCCGCGAGACCGCGTCCATATCCCACCTTAATAATCGTTTCTCACCCCCTAAACCGTCATTTCGTTTAAAGGAGGTCAAATGGAACTTCGGTCTAACCGGGATGTCGAAATTTGGGATACCGGTAGAGCCGGACCTCTCCTTTTACATGGTAAAATTTCGTAACGATCGGGTGACGCAAAATATGAAAAAGTGATAATCGAAAGACAGTGTCATTCTCGTCTAATAAGGAGCGTTTCTCTCGCCTAAGCCATGTTTCCAATTTCGATCTAGGGAATCGAAATTCTGCACAAAGGTAGCCCACGAGAAGATAATAAAAGCTTCGAATGCGATTTTGATATTTCTCAAGAACTGCCGCGCCAACTTGGAAAACGGCATATTTTCGCCCCCGCGACCTCCACCTCCGGCGCTAAACACCAGACGGGAGCGGCTCTTGCCGTCGAATCGCAATAACCCCTAACGCAGGTTTGTAGGGGAAGGACCCAGGTAGATATTATGTCGGCAAATTAAAAAGGAGGTCGAGTGTTGGAGTCACGGTAAAGGGTTGATTCTCCCTTTGAAATTATGAGGAAGTGCTAAATCTTAACGGATTTTAGAGTTTGAATAGAAAATTCAGTTTTGACGGGAAACACACAATGTGTCAGAGAGTAGCTGTATCATTCCTCTACACTAAAACATGCAGGGCGAGACAAAAGCAAATCCGGAATCTTGACTTTTCTAAGCGAATCCGCGAGCCCGTGTCCTTCTCGCACTTTTATAAGCGCTTCTCGCCCCCTAAACCGCCATTTCGTTAAAATGCGGTTAAGTGTACCTCGGTCTAACCGAGGAAGTCGAAACTTGGGATACTCTGAGAGCCGGACCTCTCCTTTTAAATAGTCAGATTTCGTGACGATCGAATGACGCAAAGTATGAAAAAGTGATAATCGAAAGACAATGTCATTCTCGTCTCCTAAGGAGCGTTTCTCTCGCCTAAGCCTTGTTTTCAATTTCGATCTAGGGAATCGAAATTCGGCGCAAAGGTAGCCCACGTAAAGATAATAGAAGCTTCGAATGCGATTTTGATATTTCTCAAAAACTGCCGCCGCCATCTTGGGAAATGGCATATTATCGCCCCGCGACATGCACATCCGACGCTAAACACCAGACGGGAGGGGCTCTTACCGTCGGATCGCGATAACCCTTAAGGCAGGGTTGTAGGGGAAGGACCCAAGTAGATATCCTCACGGTAAATTAAAAGCGAGGTCGAGTAATGGAGTGACGGGAAAGGGTTGATTCTCTACTTGAAATTAGGAGGAAATGCTAAATCTTAACTGATTTTAAAATTTGAATAGAAAATTCAGTTTTGTCGGGAAACTCACAATATCTTGTTAGAAGGTAGCTGCATCATTCGTCTACACTAAAACATGCAGGACGAGACAAAACAATATCCGGAATCTTGACTTTTCTAAGCGAATCCGCGAGACCGCGTCCTTCTCGCACCTTAGTAATCGTTTCTCACCCCCTAAACCGCCATTTCGTTTAAAGGAGGTCAAATGGAACTTCGGTCTAACCGGGGATGTCGAAATTTGGGATACCGGTAGAGCCGGACCTCTCCTTTTACATGGTAAAATTTCGTAACGATCGAGTGACGCAAAGTATGAAAAAGTGATAATCGAAAGACAGTGTCATTCTCGTCTAATAAGGAGCGTTTCTCTCGCCTAAGCCATGTTTTCAATTTCGATCTAGGGAATCGAAATTCTGCACAAAGGTAGCCCACGAGAACATAATAAAAGCTTCGAATGCGATTTTGAGATTTCTCAAGAACTGCCGCGCCAACTTGGAAAACAGCATATTTTCGCCCCCGCGACCTCAACCTCCGGCGCTAAACACCAGACGGGAGCGGCTCTTGCCGTCGGATCGCGATAACCCCTAACGCAGGTTTGTAGGGGAAGAACCCAGGTAGATATCATGTCGGCAAATTAAAAAGGAGGTCGAGTGTTGGAGTCACGGTAAAGGGTTGATTCTCCCTTTGAAATTATGAGGAAGTGCTAAATCTTAACGGATTTTAGAGTTTGAATAGAAAATTCAGTTTTGACGGGAAACACACAATGTGTCAGAGAGTAGCTGTATCATTCCTCTACACTAAAACATGCAGGGCGAGACAAAAGCAAATCCGGAATCTTGACTTTTCTAAGCAAATCCGCGAGCCCGTGTCCTTTTCGAACTTTTATAAGCGCTTCTCGCCCCCTAAACCGCCATTTCGTTAAAATGCGGTTAAGTGTACCTCGGTCTAACCGAGGAAGTCGAAACTTGGGATACTCTGAGAGCCGGACCTCTCCTTTTAAATAGTCAGATTTCGTGACGATCGAATGACGCAAAGTATGAAAAAGTGATAATCGAAAGACAATGTCATTCTCGTCTCCTAAGGAGCGTTTCTCTCGCCTAAGCCTTGTTTTCAATTTCGATCTAGGGAATCGAAATTCGGCGCAAAGTTAGCCGACGTAAAGATAATAAAAGCTTCGAATGCGATTTTGATATTTCTCAAAAACTGCCGCCGCCATCTTGGGAAATGGCATATTATCGCCCCGCGACATGCACATCCGACGCTAAACACCAGACGGGAGCGGCTCTTACCGTCGGATCGCGATAACCCCTAAGGCAGGGTTGTAGGGGAAGGACCCAAGTAGATATCCTCACGGTAAATTAAAAGCGAGGTCGAGTAATGGAGTCACGGGAAAGGGTTGATTCTCCCCTTGAAATTAGGAGGAAATGCTAAATCTTAACTGATTTTAAAATTTGAATAGAAAATTCAGTTTTGTCGGGAAACTCACAATATCTTGTTAGAAGGTAGCTGCATCATTCGTCTACAATAAAACATGCAGGACGAGACAAAACAATATCCGGAATCTTGACTTTTCTAAGCGAATCCGCGAGACCGCGTCCTTCTCGCACCTTAATAATCGTTTCTCACCCCCTAAACCGCCATTTCGTTTAAAGGCGGTCAAATGGAACTTCGGTCTAACCGGGGATGTCGAAATTTGGGATACCGGTAGGGCCGGACCTCTCCTTTTACAGGGTAAAATTTCGTAACGATCGAATGACGCAAAGTATGAAAAAGTGATAATCGAAAGACAGTGTCATTCTCGTCTAATAAGGAGCGTTTCTCTCGCCTAAGCCATGTTTTCAATTTCGATATAGGGAATCGAAATTCTGCACAAAGGTAGCCCACGAGAAGATAATAAAAGCTTCGAATGCGATTTTGAGATTTCGCAAGAACTGCCGCGTCAACTTGGAAAACGGCATATTTTCGCCCCCGCGACCTCCACCTCCGGCGCTAAACACCAGACGGGAGCGGCTCTTGCCGTCGGATCGCGATAACCCCTAACGCAGGTTTGTAGGGGAAGGAACCAGGTAGATATCCTGTCGGCAAATTAAAAAGGAGGTCGAGTGTTGGAGTCACGGTAAAGGGTTGATTCTCCCTTTGAAATTATGAGGAAGTGCTAAATCTTAACGGATTTTAGAGTTTGAATAGAAAATTCAGTTTTGACGGGAAACACACAATGTGTTAGAGAGTAGCTGTATCATTCCTCTACAATAAAACATGCAGGGCGAGACAAAAGCAAATCCGGAATCTTGACTTTTCTAAGCAAATCCGCGAGCCCGTGTCCATTTCGCACTTTTATAAGCGCTTCTCGCCCCCTAAACCGGCATTTTTTTAAAATGCGGTTAAGGGAACCTCGGTCTAACCGAGGAAGTCGAAACTTGGGATACCCTGAGAGCCGGACCTCTCCTTTAAATGGTAAAATTTCGTAACGATCGAATGAAGCCAAGTATGAAAAAGTGATAATCGAAAGACAATGTCATTCTCGTCTCCTAAGGAGCGTTTCTCTCGCCTAAGCCATGTTTTCAATTTCGATCTAGGGTATCGAAATTCGGCGCAAAGGTAGCCCACGTGAAGATAATAAAATCTTCGAATGGGATTTTGAGATTTCTCAAAAACTGCGGTAGCCATCTTGGGAAATGGCATATTAACCCCCCCGCGAGAAGCACATCCGACGCTAAACACCAGACGGGAGCGGCTCTTACCGTCGGATCGCGATAACCCCTAAGGCAGGGTTGTAGGGGAAGGACCCACGTAGATATCCTCTTGGTAAATTAAAAGCGAGGTCGAGTAATGGAGTCACGGGAAAGGGTTGATTCTCCCCTTGAAATTAGGAGGAAATGCTAAATCTTAACTGATTTTAAAATTTGAATAGAAAATTCAGTTTTGTCGGGAAACTCACAATATCTTGTTAGAAGGTAGCTGCATCATTCGTCTACAATAAAACATGCAGGACGAGACAAAACAATATCCGGAATCTTGACTTTTCTAAGCGAATCCGCGAGCCCGTGTCCTTTTCGCACCTTTATAAGCGCTTCTCGCCCCCTAAACCGGCATTTTTTTAAAATGCGGTTAAGTGTACCTCGGTCTAACCGAGGAAGTCGAAACTTGGGATACTCTGAGAGCCGGACCTCTCCTTTTACATGGTAAGATTTCGTAACGATCGAATGACGCCAAGTATGAAAAAGTGATAATCGAAAGACAATGTCATTCTCGTCTCCTAAGGAGCGTTTCTCTCGCCTAAGCCTTGTTTTCAATTTCGATCTAGGGAATCGAAATTCGGCGCAAAGTTAGCCCACGTAAAGATAATAGAAGCTTCGAATGCGATTTTGAGATTTCTCAAAAACTGCCGCCGCCATCTTGGGAAATGGCATATTATCGCCCCGCGACATGCACATCCGACGCTAAACACCAGACGGGAGCGGCTCTTACCGTCGGATAAGCGATAACCCCTAAGGCAGGGTTGTAGGGGAAGGACCCAAGTAGATATCCTCACGGTAAATTAAAAGCGAGGTCGAGTAATGGAGTCAGGGGAAAGGGTTGATTCTCCCCTTGAAATTAGGAGGAAATGCTAAATCTTAACTGATTTTAAAATTTGAATAGAAAATTCAGTTTTGTCGGGAAACTCACAATATCTTGTTAGAAGGTAGCTGCATCATTCGTCTACACTAAAACATGCAGGACGAGACAAAACAATATCCGGAATCTTGATTTTTCTAAGCAAATCCGCGAGACCGCGTCCTTCTCGCACCTTAATAATCGTTTCTCACCCCCTAAACCGCCATTTCGTTTAAAGGAGGTCAAATGGAACTTCGGTCTAACCGGGGATGTCGAAATTTGGGATACCGGTAGAGCCGGACCTCTCCTTTTACATGGTAAAATTTCATAACGATCGAATGACGCAAAGTATGAAAAAGTGATAATCGAAAGACAGTGTCATTCTCGTCTAATAAGGAGCGTTTCTCTCGCCTAAGCCATGTTTTTAATTTCGATCTAGGGAATCGAAATTATGCACAAATGTAGCCCACGTGAAGATAATAAAAGCTTCGAATGCGATTTTGAGATTTCTCAAGAACTGCCGCGCCAACTTGGAAAGCAGCATATTTTCGCCCCCGCGACCTGCAACTCTTTCGCTAAACACCAGACGGGAGCGGCTCTTGCCGACGGATCGCAATAACCCCTAACGCAGGTTTGTAGGGGAAGGACCCAGGTAGATATCATGTCGGCAAATTAAAAAGGAGGTCGAGTGTTGGAGTCACGGTAAAGGGTTGATTCTCCCTTTGAAATTAGGAGGAAGTTCTAAATCTTAACGGATTTTAGAGTTTGAATAGAAAATTCAGTTTTGACGGGAAACACACAATGTGTTAGAGAGTAGCTGTATCATTCCTCTACACTAAAACATGCAGGGCGAGACAAAAGCAAATCCGGAATCTTGACTTTTCTAAGCAAATCCGCGAGCCCGTGTCCTTTTCGCACTTTTATAAGCGCTTCTCGCCCCCTAAACAAGCATTTTTTTAAAATGCGGTTAAGGGTACCTCGGTCTAACCGAGGAAGTCGAAACTTGGGATACCCTGAGAGCCGGACCTCTCCTTTAAATGGTAAAATTTCGTAACGATCGAATGAAGCCAAGTATGAAAAGTGATAATCGAAAGACAATGTCATTCTCGTCTCCTAAGGAGCGTTTCTCTCGCCTAAGAGATGTTTTCAATTTCGATCTAGGGTATCGAAATTGGGCGCAAAGGTAGCCCACGTGAAGATAACAAAAGCTTCGAATGCGATTTTGAGATTTCTCAAAAACTGCGGTAGCCATCTTGGGAAATGGCATATTAACCCCCCCCCCGACATGCACATCCGACGCTAAACACCAGACGGGAGCGGCTATTGCCGTCGGATCGCGATAACCCCTAACGCAGGGTTGTAGGGGAAGGACCCAGGTAGATATCCTCAAGGTAAATTAAAAAGGAGGTCGAGTGTTGGAGTCACGGGAAAGGGTTGATTCTCCCCTTGAAATTAGAAGGAAATGCTAAATCTTAACGGATTTTAAAGTTTGAATAGAAAATTAATATTTGTCGAGAAACTCACAATATCTTGTTAGAAGGTAGCTGCATCATTCGTCTACACGAAAATATGCAGAACGAGGCAGAAGCAAATCCGGAATCTTGACTTTTCTAAACGAATCTGCTAGCCCGCGTCCATCTCGCAGCTTAATAAGCGCTTCTCGTCCCCTAAACCGCCATTTCGTTTAAAGGAGGTCAAAAGGTACTTCGGTCTAACCGGGGATGTCGAAACTGGGGATACCGGTAGAGCCGAACCTCTCCTTTTACATGGTAAAATTTCGTAACATTCGAATGACGCCAAGTATGAAAAAGTGATAGTCGAAAGACAATGTCATTCTCGTCTCCTAAGGAGCGTTTCTCTCGTTTAAGCCATGTTTTCAATTTCGATCTAGGGAATCGAAATTCTGCACAAAGGTAGCCCCGTGAGGAGAGAAAATTTAGAATGCGATTTTGAGATTTCTCAAGAACTGCGGCGCCATCTTGGAAAACGGCATATTTTCGCCCCAGCGACCTGCACCTCCGGCGCAAAAACCAGACGGGAGCGGCTCTTCCCGTCGGATCGCGCTAACCCCTAACCCGGGGTTGTAGGGGAAGGACCCAGGTAGATATCCTGACGGTAAATTAAAAAAGGAGGTGAGTGTTGGAGTCACGGGAAAAGGTTGATTCTCCCCTTGAAATTAGGAGGAAATGCTATAACTTAACGGATTTTTAGATTTGAATAGAAAATTCAGTTTTGGCTGGAAACTCGCAATATCTTGTTGGAAGGTAGGTGCATCATTCGTCTACAGGAAAACATGCAGGGCGAGGCAAAAGCAAATCCGGAATCTTGACTTTTCTAAGCAAACCCGCGAGCCCGTGTCCTTTTCGAACTTTTATAAGCGCTTCTCGCCCCCTAAACCGGCATTTTTTTAAAATGCGGTTAAGGGTACCTCGGTCTAACCGAGGAAGTCGAAACTTGGGATACCCTGAGAGCCGGACCTCTCCTTTAAATGGTAAAATTTCGTAACGATCGAATGAAGCCAAGTATGAAAAAGTGATAATCGAAAGACAATGTCATTCTCGTCTCCTAAGGAGCGTTTCTCTCGCCTAAGCCATGTTTTCAATTTCGATCTAGGGTATCGAAATTCGGCGCAAAGGTAGCCCACGTGAAGATAATAAAAGCTTCGAATGCGATTTTGAGATTTCTCAAGAACTGCCGCGCCAACTTGGAAAACGGCATATTTTCGCCCCCGCGACCTCCACCTCCGGCGCTAAACACCAGACGGGAGCGGCTCTTGCCGTCGGATCGCGATAACCCCTAACGCAGGTTTGTAGGGGAAGGACCCAGGTAGATATCATGTCGGCAAATTAAAAAGGAGGTCGAGTGTTGGAGTCACGGTAAAGGGTTGATTCTCCCTTTGAAATTATGAGGAAGTGCTAAATCTTAACGGATTTTAGAGTTTGAATAGAAAATTCAGTTTTGACGGGAAACACACAATGTGTCAGAGAGTAGCTGTATCATTCCTCTACACTAAAACATGCAGGGCGAGACAAAAGCAAATCCGGAATCTTGACTTTTCTAAGCAAATCCGCGAGCCCGTGTCCTTTTCAAACTTTTATAAGCGCTTCTCGCCCCCTAAACCGGCATTTTTTTAAAATGCGGTTAAGGGTACCTCGGTCTAACCGAGGAAGTCGAAACTTGGGATACCCTGAGAGCCGGACCTCTCCTTTAAATGGTAAAATTTCGTAACGATCGAATGAAGCCAAGTATGAAAAAGTGATAATCGAAAGACAATGTCATTCTCGTCTCCTAAGGAGCGTTTCTCTCGCCTAAGCCATGTTTTCAATTTCGATCTAGGGTATCGAAATTCGGCGCAAAGGCAGCCCACGTGAAGATAATAAAAGCTTCGAATGCGATTTTGAGATTTCTCAAAAACTGCGGTAGCCATCTTGGGAAATGGCATATTAACCAACCGCGACATGCACATCCGACGCTAAACACCAGACGGGAGCGGCTCTTACCGTCGGATCGCGATAACCCCTAAGGCAGGGTTTTAGGGGAAGGGCCCAGGTAGATATCCTCAAGGTAAATTAAAAAGGAGGTCGAGTGTTGGAGTCACGGGAAAGGGTTGGTTCTCCCCTTGAAATTAGGAGGAAATGCTAAATCTTAACGGATTTTAAAGATTGAATAGAAAATTAATATTTGTCGAGAAACTCACAATATCTTGTTAGAAGGTAGCAGCATCATTCGTCTACACGAAAACATGCAGAACGAGGCAAAAGCAAATCCGGAATCTTGACTTTTCTAAACGAATCTGCTAGCCCGCGTCCTTCTCGCAGCTTAATAAGCGCTTCTCGTCCCCTAAACCGCCACTTCGTTTAAAGGAGGTCAAAAGGTACTTCGGTCTAACCGTGGATGTCGAAACTGGGGATACCGGTAGAGCCGAACCTCTCCTTTTACATGGTAAAATTTCGTAACGATCGAATGACGCCAAGTATGAAAAAGTGATAGTCGAAAGACAATGTCATTCTTGTCTCCTAAGGAGCGTTTCTCTCGCCTAAGCCATGTTTTTCAATTTCGATCTAGGGAATCGAAATTCTGCAAAAAGGTAATCCCGTTAGGAGAGAAAATTTAGAATGCGATTTTGAGATTTCTCAAGAACTGCGGCGCCATCTTGGAAAACGGCATATTTTCGCCCCAGCGACCTGCACCTCCGGCGCAAAAAACAGACGGGAGCGGCTCTTGCCGTCTTATCGCGCTAACCCCTAACCCGGGGTTGTAGGGGAAGGACCCAGGTAGATATCCTCAAGGTAAATTAAAAGCGAGGTCGAGTAATGGAGTCACGGGAAAGGGTTGATTCTCCCCTTGAAATTAGGAGGAAATGCTAAATCTTAACTGATTTTAAAATTTGAATAGAAAATTCAGTTTTGTCGGGAAACTCACAATATCTTGTTAGAAGGTAGCTGCATCATTCTTCTACACTAAAACATGCAGGACGAGACAAAACAATATCCGGAATCTTGACTTTTCTAAGCGAATCCGCGAGCCCGTGTCCTTTTCGCACCTTTATAAGCGCTTCTCGCCCCCTAAACCGCCATTTCGTTTAAAGGAGGTCAAATGGAACTTCGGTCTAACCGGGGATGTCGAAATTTGGGATACCGGTAGAGCCGGACCTCTCCTTTTACATGGTAAAATTTCGTAACGATCGGGTGACGCAAAGTATGAAAAAGTGATAATCGAAAGACAATGTCATTCTCGTCTCCTAAGGAGCGTTTCTCTCGCCTAAGCCTTGTTTTCAATTTCGATCTAGGGAATCGACATTCGGCGCAAAGGTAGCCCACGTAAAGATAATAAAAGCTTCGAATGCAATTTTGAGATTTCTCAAAAACTGCCGCCGCCATCTTGGGAAATGGCATATTATCGCCCCGCGACATGCACATCCGACGCTAAACACCAGACGGGAGCGGCTCTTACCGTCGGATCGCGATAACCCCTAACGCAGGTTTGTAGGGGAAAAACCCAGGTAGATATCCTGTCGGAAAAATTAAAAAGGAGGTCGAGTGTAGGAGTCACGGTAAAGGGTTGATTCTCCCCTTGAAATTAGGAGGAAATGCTAAATCTTAACGGATTTTAAAGTTTGAATAGAAAATTCAGTTTTGACGGGAAACTCACAATGTGTTAGAAAGTAGATGTATCATTCCTCTACACGAAAATATGCAGGGCGAGGCAAAAGCAAATCCGGAATCTTGACTTTTCTAAGCAAATCCGCGAGCCCGTAACCTTTTCGCACCTTTATAAGCGCTTCTCGCCCCCTAAACCGCCATTTCGTTAAAATGCGGTTAAGTGTACCTCGGTCTAACCGAAAAAGTCGAAACTTGGGATACCCTGAGAGCCGGACATCTCCTTTTAAATGGTAAAATTTCGTAACGATCGAATGACGCCAAGTATAAAAAAGTGATAATCGAAAGACAATGTCATTCTCGTCTCCTAAGGAGCGTTTCTCTCGCCTAAGCCTTGTTTTCAATTTCGATCTAAGGAATCGAAATTCGGCGCAAAGGTAGCCCACGTGAAGATAATAAAAGTTTAAAGTGCGATTTTGAAATTTCTTAAGAAATTGCGGCGCCCTCTTGGAAAAAGGCAAATTTTCGCCCCCGCGACCAGCACCTACAACCGTAAACACCAGGCGGGAGCGGCTCCAGCCGTCGGATTGCGCTAACCCCTAACGCAGGGTTGTAGGGGAAGGACCCAGGTAGATATCCTGACGGTAAATTAAAAAGGAGGTGAGTGTTGGAGTCACGGGAAAAGGTTGATTCTCCCCTTGAAATTAGTAGGAAATGCTATAACTTATGTGTATTTTAAGGTTTAAATAGAAAATTCAGTTTGGCTGGAAACTGGAAATATCTTGTTAGAAGGTAGCTGCGTCATTCGCCTTCACGAAAACATGCAGGGCGAGGCAAAAGCAAATCCGGAATCTTGACTTTTCTAAGCAAATCCGCGAGCCCGTGTCCTTTTCGCACTTTTATAAGCGCTTCTCGCCCCCTAAACCGGCATTTTTTTAAAATGCGGTTAAGGGTACCTCGGTCTAACCGAGGAAGTCGAAACTTGGGATACCCTGAGAGCCGGACCTCTCCTTTAAATGGTAAAATTTCGTAACGATCGAATGAAGCCAAGTATGAAAAAGTGATAATCGAAAGACAATGTCATTCTCGTCTCCTAAGGAGCGTTTCTCTCGCCTAAGCCATGTTTTCAATTTCGATCTAGGGTATCGAAATTCGGCGCAAAGGTAGCCCACGTGAAGATAATAAAAGCTTCGAATGCGATTTTGAGATTTCTCAAAAACTGCGGTAGCCATCTTGGGAAATGGCATATTAACCCCCCAACGACATGCACATCCGACGCTAAACACCAGACGGGAGCGGCTCTTACCGACGGATCGCGATAACCCCTAAGGCAGGGTCGTAGGGGAAGGACCCAGGTAGATATCCTCACGGTAAATTAAAAGCGAGGTCGAGTAATGGAGTCACGGGAAAGGGTTGATTCTCCCCTTGAAATTAGGAGGAAATGCTAAATCTTAACTGATTTTAAAATTTGAATAGAAAATTCAGTTTTGTCGGGAAACACACAATATCTTGTTAGAAGGTAGCTGCGTCATTCGTCTACACTAAAACATGCAGGACGAGACAAAACAATATCCGGAATCTTGACTTTTCTAAGCGAATCCGCGAGACCGCGTCCTTCTCGCACCTTAATAATCGTTTCTCACCCCCTAAACCGCCATTTCGTTTAAAGGCGGTCAAATGGAACTTCGGTCTAACCGGGGATGTCGAAATTTGGGATACCGGTAGGGCCGGACCTCTCCTTTTACAGGGTAAAATTTCGTAACGATCGAATGACGCAAAGTATGAAAAAGTGATAATCGAAAGACAGTGTCATTCTCGTCTAATAAGGAGCGTTTCTCTCGCCTAAGCCATGTTTTCAATTTCGATCTAGGGAATCGAAATTCTGCACAAAGGTAGCCCACGAGAAGATAATAAAAGCTTCGAATGCGATTTTGAGATTTCGCAAGAACTGCCGCGTCAACTTGGAAAACGGCATATTTTCGCCCCCGCGACCTCCACCTCCGGCGCTAAACACCAGACGGGAGCGGCTCTTGCCGTCGGATGGCAATAACCCCTAACGCAGGTTTGTAGGGGAAGGACCCAGGTAGATATCCTGTCGGAAAAATTAAAAAGGATGTCGAGTGTAGAAGTCACGGTAAAGGGTTGATTCTCCCCTTGAAATTAGGAGGAAATGCTAAATCTTAACGGATTTTAAAGTTTGAATAGAAAATTCAGTTTTGACGGGAAACTCACAATGTGTTAGAAAGTAGATGTATCATTCCTCTACACGAAAATATGCAGGGCGAGGCAAAAGCAAATCCGGAATCTTGACTTTTCTATGCAAATCCGCGAGCCCGTATCCTTTTCGCACATTTATAAGCGCTTCTCGCCCCCTAAACCGCCATTTCGTTAAAATGCGGTTAAATGTACCTCGGTCTAACCGAAAAAGTCGAAACTTGGGATACCCTGAGAGCCGGACCTCTCCTTTAAATGGTAAAATTTCGTAACGATCGAATGACGCCAAGTATCAAAAAGTGATAATCGAAAGACAATGTCATTCTCGTCTCCTAAGGAGCGTTTCTCTCGCCTAAGCCTTGTTTTCAATTTCGATCTAAGGAATCGAAATTCGGCGCAAAGGTAGCCCACGTGAAGATAATAAAAGCTTCGAATGCGATTTTGAGATTTCACAAAAACTGCGGCCGCCATCTTGGGAAATGGCATATATACGCCCCCGCGACATGCACCTCCGACGCTAAACACCAGACGGGCGCGGCTCTTACCGTCGGATCGCGATAACCCCTAAGGCAGGGTTTTAGGGGAAGGACCCAGGTAGATATCCTCACGGTAAATTAAAAGCGAGGTCGAGTAATGGAGTCACGGGAAAGGGTTGATTCTCCCCTTGAAATTAGGAGGAAATGCTAAATCTTAACTGATTTTAAAATTTGAATAGAAAATTCAGTTTTGTCGGGAAACTCACAATATCTTGTTAGAAGGTAGCTGCATCATTCGTCTATACTAAAACATGCAGGACGAGACAAAACAATATCCGGAATCTTGACTTTTCTAAGCAAATCCGCGAGCCCGTGTCCTTTTCGCACTTTTATAAGCGCTTCTCGCCCCCTAAACCGGCATTTTTTTAAAATGCGGTTAAGGGTACATCGGTCTAACCGAGGAAGTCGAAACTTGGGATACCCTGAGAGCCGGACCTCTCCTTTAAATGGTAAAATTTCGTAACGATCGAATGAAGCCAAGTATGAAAAAGTGATAATCGAAAAACAATGTCATTCTCGTCTCCTAAGGAGCGTTTCTCTCGCCTAAGCCATGTTTTCAATTTCGATCTAGGGTATCGAAATTCGGCGCAAAGGTAGCCCACGTGAAGATAATAAAAGCTTCGAATGCGATTTTGAGATTTCTCAGGAAATGCCGCGCCAACTTGGAAAACGGGATATTTTCGCCCCCGCGACCTCCAACTCCGGGGCTAAACACCAGACGGGAGCGGCTCTTGCCGTCGGATGGCAATAACCCCTAACGCAGGTTTGTAGGGGAAGGACCCAGGTAGATATCCTGTCGGAAAAATTCAAAAGGATGTCGAGTGTAGGAGTCACGGTAAAGGGTTGATTCTCCCCTTGAAATTAGGAGGAAATGCTAAATCTTAACGGATTTTAAAGTTTGAATAGAAAATTCAGTTTTGACGGGAAACTCACAATGTGTTAGAAAGTAGATGTATCATTCCTCTACACGAAAATATGCAGGGCGAGGCAAAAGCAAATCCGGAATCTTGACTTTTCTATGCAAATCCGCGAGCCCGTATCCTTTTCGCACATTTATAAGCGCTTCTCGCCCCCTAAACCGCAATTTCGTTAAAATGCGGTTAAGTGTACCTCGGTCTAACCGAAAAAGTCGAAACTTGGGACACCCTGAGAGCCGGACCTCTCCTTTTAAATGGTAAAATTTCGTAACGATCGAATGACGCCAAGTATAAAAAAGTGATAATCGAAAGACAATGTCATTCTCGTCTCCTAAGGAGCGTTTCTCTCGCCTAAGCCTTGTTTTCAATTTCGATCTAAGGAATCGAAATTCGGCGCAAAGGTAGCCCACGTGAAGATAATAAAAGCTTCGAATGCGATTTTGAGATTTCACAAAAACTGCGGCCGCCATCTTGGGAAATGGCATATTATCGCCCCCGCGACATGCACCTCCGACGCTAAACACCAGACGGGCGCGGCTCTTACCGTCGGATCGCGATAACCCCTAAGGCAGGGTTTTAGCGGAAGGACCCAGGTAGATATCCTCACGGTAAATTAAAAGCGAGGTCGAGTAATGGAGTCACGGGAAAGGGTTGATTCTCCCCTTGAAATTAGGAGGAAATGCTAAATCTTAACTGATTTTAAAATTTGAATAGAAAATTCAGTTTTGTCGGGAAACTCACAATATCTTGTTAGAAGGTAGCTGCATCATTCGTCTACACTAAAACATGCAGGACGAGACAAAACAATATACGGAATCTTGACTTTTCTAAGCGAATCCGCGAGCCCGTGTCCTTTTCGCACCTTTATAAGCGCTTCTCGCCCCCTAAACCGCCATTTCGTTAAAATGCGGTTAAGTGTACCTCGGTCTAACCGAGGAAGTCGAAACTTGGGATACTCTGAGAGCCGGACCTCTCCTTTTAAATGGTAAGATTTCGTAACGATCGAATGACGCCAAGTATGAAAAAGTGATAATCGAAAGACAATGTCATTCTCGTCTCCTAAGGAGCGTTTCTCTCGCCTAAGCCTTGTTTTCAATTTCGATCTAGGGAATCGACATTCGGCACAAAGGTAGCCCACGTAAAGATAATAAAAGCTTCGAATGCGATTTTGAGATTTCTCAAAAACTGCGGTAGCCATCTTGGGAAATGGCATATTATCGCCCCGCGACATGCACATCCGACGCTAAACACCAGACGGGAGCGGCTCTTACCGTCGGATCGCGATAACCCCTAAGGCAGGGTTGTAGGGGAAGGACCCAAGTAGATATCCTCACGGTAAATTAAAAGCGAGGTCGAGTAATGGAGTGACGGGAAAGGGTTGATTCTCCCCTTGAAATTAGGAGGAAATGCTAAATCTTAACTGATTTTAAAATTTGAATAGAAAATTCAGTTTTGTCGGGAAACTCACAATATCTTGTTAGAAGGTAGCTGCATCATTCGTCTACACTAAAACATGAAGGACGAGACAAAACAATATCCGGAATCTTGACTTTTCTAAGCGAATCCGCGAGACCGCGTCCTTCTCGCACCTTTATAAGCGCTTCTCGCCCCTAAACCGCCATTTCGTTAAAATGCGGTTAAGTGTACCTCGGTCTAACCGAGGAAGTCGAAACTTGGGATACTCTGAGAGCCGGACCTCTCCTTTTAAATGGTAAAATTTCGTAACGATCGAATGACGCCAAGTATGAAAAAGTGATAATCGAAAGACAGTGTCATTCTCGTCTAATAAGGAGCGTTTCTCTCGCCTAAGCCATGTTTTCAATTTCGATCTAGGGAATCGAAATTCTGCACAAAGGTAGCCCACGAGAAGATAATAAAAGCTTCGAATGCGATTTTGAGATTTCTCAAGAACTGCCGCGCCAACTTGGAAAACGGCATATTTTCGCCCCCGCGACCTCAACCTCCGGCGCTAAACACCAGACGGGAGCGGCTCTTGCCGTCGGATCGCGATAACCCCTAACGCAGGTTTGTAGGGGAAGGACCCAGGTAGATATCATGTCGGCAAATTAAAAAGGAGGTCGAGTGTTGGAGTCTCGGTAAAGGGTTGATCCTCCCTTTGAAATTATGAGGAAGTGCTAAATCTTAACGGATTTTAGAGTTTGAATAGAAAATTCAGTTTTGACGGGAAACACACAATGTGTCAGAGAGTAGCTGTATCATTCCTCTACACTAAAACATGCAGGGCGAGACAAAAGCAAATCCGGAATCTTGACTTTTCTAAGCAAATCCGCGAGCCCGTGTCCTCTTCGCACTTTTATAAGCGCTTCTCGCCCCCTTAACCGCCATTTTTTTAAAATGCGGTTAAGGGTACCTCGGTCTAACCGAGGAAGTCGAAACTTGGGATACCCTGAGAGCCGGACCTCTCCTTTAAATGGTAAAATTTCGTAACGATCGAATGAAGCCAAGTATGAAAAAGTGATAATCGAAAGACAATGTCATTCTCGTCTCCTAAGGAGCGTTTCTCTCGCCTAAGCCATGTTTTCAATTTCGATCTAGGGTATCGAAATTCGGCGCAAAAGTAGCCCACGTGAAGATAATAAAAGCTTCGAATGCGATTTTGAGATTTCTCAAAAACTGCGGTAGCCATCTTGGGAAATGGCATATGAACCCCCCCGCGACATGCACATCCGACGCTAAACACCAGACGGGAGCGGCTCTTACCGACGGATCGCGATAACCCCTAAGGCAGGGTTGTAGGGGAAGGACCCAGGTAGATATCCTCACGGTAAATTAAAAGCGAGGTCGAGTAATGGAGTCACGGGAAAGGGTTGATTCTCCCCTTGAAATTAGGAGGAAATGCTAAATTTTAACTGATTTTAAAATTTGAATAGGAAATTCAGTTTTGTCGGGAAACTCACAATATCTTGTTAGAAGGTAGCTGCATCATTCCTCTACACTAAAACATGCAGGACGAGACAAAACAATATCCGGAATCTTGACTTTTCTAAGCGAATCCGCGAGCCCGTGTCCTTTTCGCACCTTTATAAGCGCTTCTCGCCCCTAAACCGCCATTTCGTTAAAATGCGGTTAAGTGTACCTCGGTCTAACCGAGGAAGTCGAAACTTGGGATACTCTGAGAGCCGGACCTCTCCTTTTAAATGGTAAAATTTCGTAACGATCGAATGACGCCAAGTATGAAAAAGTGATAATCGAAAGACAATGTCATTCTCGTCTCCTAAGGAGCGTTTCTCTCGCCTAAGCCTTGTTTTCAATTTCGATCTAGGGAATCGAAATTCGGCGCAAAGGTAGCCCACGTAAAGATAATAAAACTTCGAATGCGATTTTCAGATTTCTCAGGAAATGCCGCGCCAACTTGGAAAGCGGCATATTTTCGCCCCCGCGACCTGCAACTCCGGGGCTAAACACCAGACGGGAGCGGCTCTTGCCGTCGGATGGCAATAACCCCTAACGCAGGTTTGTAGGGGAAGGACCCAGGTAGATATCCTGTCGGAAAAATTGAAAAGGAGGTCCAGTGTAGGAGTCACGGTAAAGGGTTGATTCTCCCCTTGAAATTAGGAGGAAATGCTAAATCTTAACGGATTTTAAAGTTTGAATAGAAAATTCAGTTTTGACGGGAAACTCACAATGTGTTAGAAAGTAGATGTATCATTCCTCTACACGAAAATATGCAGGGCGAGGCAAAAGCAAATCCGGAATCTTGACTTTTCTAAGCAAATCCGCGAGCCCGTATCCTTTTCGCACCTTTATAAGCGATTCTCGCCCCCTAAACCGCCATTTCGTTAAAATGCAGTTAAGTGTACCTCGGTCTAACCGAAAAACTCGAAACTTGGGATACCCTAAGAGCCGGACCTCTCCTTTTAAATAGTAAAATTTCGTAACGATCGAATGACGCCAAGTATAAAAAAGTGATAATCGAAAGACAATGTCATTCTCGTCTCCTAAGGAGCGTTTCTCTCGCCTAAGACTTGTTTTCAATTTCGATCTAAGGAATCGAAATTCGGCGCAAAGGTAGCCCACGTGAAGATAATAAAAGCTTCGAATGCGATTTTGAGATTTCACAAAAACTGCGGCCGCCATCTTGGGAAATGGCATATTATCGCCCCCGCGACATGCACCTCCGACGCTAAACACCAGACGGGCGCGGCTCTTACCGTCGGATCGCGATAACCCCTAAGGCAGGGTTGTAGGGGAAGGACCCAGGTAGATATCCTCACGGTTAATTAAAAGCGAGGTCGAGTAATGGAGTCACGGGAAAGGGTTGATTCTCCCCTTGAAATTAGGAGGAAATGCTAAATCTTAACTGATTTTAAAATTTGAATAGAAAATTCAGTTTTGTCGGGAAACCCACAATATCTTGTTTGAAGGTATCTGCATCATTCGCCTACACTAAAACATGCAAAACGAGACAAAACAAAATCCGGAATCTTGACTTTTCTAAGCGAATCCGCGAGACGGCGTACTTCTCGCACCTTAATAAGCGTTTCTCAACCCCTAAACCGCCATTTCGTTAAAGGAGGTCAAATGGAACTTCGGTCTAACCGGGGATGTCGAAATCTGGGATACCGGTAGAGCCGGACCTCTCCTTTTACATGGTAAAATTTCGTAACGATCGAATGAAGCCAAGTATGAAAAAGTGATAATCGAAAGACAATGTCATTCTCGTCTCCTAAGTAGCGTTTCTCTCGCCTAAGCCATGTTTTCAATTTCGATCTAGGGTATCGAAATTCGGCGCAAAGGTAGCACACGTGAAGATAATAAAAGCTTCGAATGCGATTTTGAGATTTCTCAAAAACTGCGGTAACCATCTTGGGAAATGGCATATTAACCCCCCTGCGACATGCACATCCGTTGCTAAACACCAGACGGGAGCGGCTCTTACCGTCGGATCGCGATAACCCCTAAGGCAGGGTTGTAGGGGAAGGACCCAGGTAGATATCCTCACGGTAAATTAAAAGCGAGGTCGAGTAATGGAGTCACGGGAAAGGGTTGATTCTCCCCTTGAAATTAGGAGGAAATGCTAAAACTTAACTGATTTTAAAATTTGAATAGAAAATTCAGTTTTGTAGGGAAACTCACAATATCTTGTTAGAAGGTAGCTGCATCATTCGTCTACACTAAAACATGCAGGAAGAGACAAAACAATATCCGGAATCTTGACTTTTCTAAGCGAATCCGCGAGCCCGTGTCCTTTTCGCACCTTTATAAGCGCTTCTCGCCCCCTAAACCGCCATTTCGTTAAAAAGCGGTTAAGTGTACCTCGGTCTAACCGAGGAAGTCGAAACTTGGGATACTCTGAGAGCCGGACCTCTCCTTTTAAATAGTAAGATTTCGTAACGATCGAATGAAGCCAAGTATGAAAAAGTGATAATCGAAAGACAATGTCATTCTCGTCTCCTAAGGAGCGTTTCTCTCGCCTAAGCCTTGTTTTCAATTTCGATCTAGGGAATCGAAATTCGGCGCAAAGGTAGCCCACGTAAAGATAATAAAAGCTTCGAATGCGATTTTGATATTTCTCAAAAACTGCCGCCGCCATCTTTGGAAATGGCATATTATCGCCCCGCGACATGCACATCCGACGCTAAACACCAGACGGGAGCGGCTCTTACCGTCGGATCGCGATAACCCCTAAGGCAGGGTTGTAGGGGAAGGAACCAAGTAGATATCCTCACGGTAAATTAAAAGCGAGGTCGAGTAATGGAGTCACGGGAAAGGGTTGATTCTCCCCTTGAAATTAGGAGGAAATGCTAAATCTTAACTGATTTTAAAATTTGAATAGAAAATTCAGTTTTGTCGGGAAACTCACAATATCTTGTTAGAAGGTAGCTGCATCATTCGTCTACACTAAAACATGCAGGACGAGACAAAACAATATCCGGAATTTTGACTTTTCTAAGCGAATTTGCGAGCCCGTGTCCTTTTCACACCTTTATAAGCGCTTCTCGCCCCCTAAACCGCCATTCCGTTAAAAGGCGATTAAAGTGTACTTGGGTCTAACGGGGAAGTCGAAAATTGGGATACCATTAGAGGCGTACCTCCCCTTTAAGATGGTAAAATTTCGTAACGATCGAATGATGCCAAGTATGAAAAAGTGATAATTGAAAGACAATGTCATTCTCGTCTCCTAAGGAGCGTTTCTCTCGATTAAGCCATGTTTTCAATTTCGATCTAGGGAATCGAAATTCGTCACATAGGTAACCCACGTGAAGATAATAAAAGTTTAAAGTGCGATTTTGAAATTTCTTAAGAAATTGCGGCACCCTCTTGGAAAATGGCAAATTTTCGCCCCCGCGACCTGCACCTACAACCGTAAACACCAGGCGGGAGCGGCTCCAGCCGTCGGATTGCGCTAACCCCTAACGCAGGGTTGTAGGGGAAGGACCCAGGTAGATATCCTGACGGTAAATTAAAAAGGAGGTGAGTGTTGGAGTCACGGGAAAAGGTTGATTCTCCCCTTGAAATTAGGAGGAAATGCTATAACTTATGTGTATTTTAAGGTTTAAATAGAAAATTCAGTTTCGCTGGAAACTGGAAATATCTCTTTAGAAGGTAGCTGCGTCATTCGCCTTCACGAAAACATGCAGGGCGAGGCAAAAGCAAATCCGGAATCTTGACTTTTCTAAGCAAATCCGCGAGCTCGCGTCCTTCTCGTACCTTAATAGGCGCTTCTAACCCCTAAACCGCCTTTTCGTTCAAAGGAGGTCAAGGTATACTTCGGTCTAACCCTCGAAGTCGAAACTTGGGTTACCGGTAGAGCCGGACCTCTCCTTTTAGATGGTAGAATTTCGTAACGATCGAATGACGCCAAGTATGAAAAAGTGATAATCGAAAGACAATGTCATTCTCGTCTCCTAAGGAGCGTTTCTGTCGCCTAAGCCATGTTTTCAATTTCGATCTAGGGAATCGAAATTCGTCACAAAGGTAGCCCACATGAAGATAATAAAATCTTTGAATGTGATTTTGAGATTTCTCAAAAACTGCGGCCGCCATCTTGGGAAATGGCTAATTTTCGCTCCCACGACATGCACCTCCGACGCTAAACACCAGACGGGAGCGGCTCTTGCCGTCGGATAGCGATAACCCATAACGCAGGGTTGTAGGGGAAGGACCCAGGTAGATATCCTCACGGTAAATTAAAAAGGAGGTTGAGTGTTGGAGTCACGGGAAAGGGTTGATTCTTCCCTTGAAATTAGGAGGAAATGCTAAATCTTAACGGATATTAAAGTTTGAATAGAGAATTCTGTTTCGTCGGGAAACTCACAATATCTTGTTAGAAGGTAGCTGCATCATTCATCTACACTAAAACATGCAAGACGAGACAAAAGAAAATCCGGAATCTTGACTTTTCTAAGCAAATCAGCGAACCCGCGCCCTTCTGGCACCTTAATAAACGCTTCTCGCCCCCTAAACCGCCATTTCGTTAAAATGCGGTTAAGTGTACCTCGGTCTAACCGAGGAAGTCGAAACTTGGGATACCCTTAGAGCCGGACCTCTCCTTTTAAATGGTAAAATTTCGTAACGATCGAATGACGCCAAGTATGAAAAAGTGATAATCGAAAGACAATGTCATTCTCGTCTCCTAAGGAGCGTTTCTCTCGCCTAAGCCATGTTTTCAATTTCAATCTAGGGAATCGAAATTCGGCATAAATGTAGCCCACGTGAAGGTAATAAAAGCTTCGAATGCGATTTTGAGATTTCTCAAAAACTGCGGCCGCCATCTTAGGAAATGTCATATTGTCGCCCCAGCGACATGCACCTCCGACGATAAACACCAAACGGGACCGGCTCTTGCCGTCGGATCGCGATAACCCCTAACGCAGGGTTGTAGGGGAAGGACCCAGGTAGATATCCTCAAGGTAAATTAAAAAGGAGGTCGAGTGTTGGAGTCACGGGAAAGGGTTGATTCTCCCCTTGAAATTAGGAGGAAATGCTAAATCTTAACGGATTTTAAAGTTTGAATAGAAAATTAATATCTGTCGAGAAACTCACAATATCTTGTTAGATGGTAGCTGCATCATTCGTCTACACGAAAACATGCAGAACGAGGCAAAAGCAAATCCGGAATCTTGACTTTTCTAAACGAATCTGCTAGCCCGCGTCCCTCTCGCAGCTTAATAAGCGCTTCTCGTCCCCTAAACCGCCATTTCGTTTAAAGGAGGTCAAAAGGTACTTCGGTCTAACCGGGGATGTCGAAACTGGGGATACCGGTAGAGCCGAACCTCTCCTTTTACATGGTAAAATTTCGTAACGATCGAATGACGCCAAGTATGAAAAAGTGATAATCGAAAGACAATGTCATTCCCGTCTCCTAAGGAGCGTTTCTCTCGCCTAAGCCATGTTTTCAATTTCGATCTAGGGAATCGAAATTCTGCACAAAGGTAGCCCCGTGAGGAGAGAAAATTTAGAATGCGATTTTGAGATTTCTCAAGAACTGCGGCGCCATCTTGGAAAACGGCATATTTTCGCCCCAGCGACCTGCACCACCGGCGCAAAAAACAGACGGGAGCGGCTCTTGCCGTCGGATCGCGCTAACCCCTAACCCGGGGTTGTAGGGGAAGGACCCAGGTAGATATCCTGACGGTAAATTAAAAAAGGAGGTGAGTGTTGGAGTGACGGGAAAGGGTTGATTCTCTCCTTGAAATTAGGAGGAAATGCTATAACTTAACGGATTTTTAGGTTTGAATAGAAAATTCAGTTTTGGGTGGAAACTCGCAATATCTTGTTAGAGGGTAGGTGCATCATTCGTCTACAGGAAAACATGCAGGGCGAGGCAAAAGCAAATCCGGAATCTTGACTTTTCTAAGCAAATCCGCGAGCCCGCGCCCTTCTCGCACCTTAAAAAGAGCTTCTCTCAACAAAACCGCCTTTTCGTTAAAAGGCGGTCAAGGTATACTTCGGTCTAACCCTTTAAGTCGAAACTTGGGATACCGGTAGAGCCTGACCTCTCCTTTTAGATGGTAAAATTTCGAAACGATCGAATGACGCCAAGTATGAAAAAGTGATAATCGAAAGACAATGTCATTCTCGTCTCCTAAGGAGCGTTTCTCTCGCCTAAGCCATGTTTTCAATTTCGATCTAGGGAATCGAAATTCGGAACAAATGTAGCCCACGTGAAGATAATAAATGCTTCGAATGCGATTTTGAGATTTCTCAAAAACTGCGCCGCCATCTTGGGAAATGGCATATTATCGCCCCCGCAACATGCATTTCCGACGCTAAACACCAGACGCGAGCGGCTCTTGCCGTCGGATCGCGATAACCCCTAACTACAGCGCCTTGAATAACGTAGTGTGGAAAACGACCCAAGAAACTGGTTCCCCGAGACGATGACAAGTAGATGGCAGTGCGATCGACACAGCAGCTAATTTTGTTATGAAAGTAATGCGGCTTAGTTAGTTTTTGGATTATATTGTGTAGATTTGTTTCTCTAGAAAGGCGGTAAGTGAATTGATGGAAACAGTTATATTTGTGGAGTGATTTGCAGTCACGAAATGGTATTAATTTACACAGAAAAGTAACATAAATACGTTTTATGTGCAACGCAACACGAGTATCAACATATCGCATGTGAGGCTGGACGTCAAACGTTTGATTGTGTACACAATTTTATTTTTGTATACTAATAAAATTGAAATAGTGTCATGAAGGGGAAAAAATGTTTCGTGGCGTACATATTATGAAGTCATTTTCCCGAAATGCAGATATTCGAAAGAATTTAATTTCATATTCCATGGAGTTGAAATAGCCGATTACGATGTACCTTGTCATCTCTATCAACAAATTGCTTTACATTCGTGTCGATTGGTAAGTAGAACTTTGGTGTTAAGGTCTGTGCATTTTTACTCGTGACTTGGCTGTAAAATGTCTACCTTGTACTTGATGAAAATAAACCGCAAATTAATTAAATTAATTAATAATAAAATAAATTAATTAATTAAAATAAACGAGTATTGTCTGTGTGAATTTCCATAAAAATAATATTTGTGACAATGACAATATTAATGAACCTTTCAGGATAATGCATACACAATACTAATTCTCGCAGCAATTGTCATGTTACGTGTTACAATCCATACCTATGTTTTCTTCCGTATTGTTAATAAAAAACTCAAGGACAGGTCATGATAGACGGTTCATAATATTCTTTAATATTTTCGCGACTACTGTACCAAATATCATAACAATTTTCTGATGCAAAGAAATGTTACAAAGAAAAGAATCAGACGTTGCAGCAAAAACCCCATTTACTTCCATTATAAGCAGTCGAGCGCTTTACCCCGGTGTCAACACCAGCGCCTCTAGCGGATTTCATTTTCGAGTGGAACCAGCGAGAGAGAGCAAAACCATGCCGTTTTCCACACTACGTTATTCTAGGCGCTGTACCCTAACGAAGGTTTGTAAAGGAAAGACCCAAGTAGATATCCTCACGGTAAATTAAAAACGAGGTCGAGTGTTGGAGTCACGGGAAAGGGTTGATTCTTCCCTTGAAATTAGGAGGAAATGCTAAATCTTAACGGATATTAAAGTTTAAATAGAAAATTCAGTTTTGTCGGGAAACTCACAATATCTTGTTAGAAGGTAGCTGCATCATTCGTCTACACTAAAACATGCAGGACGAGACAAAACAATATCCGGAATCTTAACTTTTCTAAGCGAATCCGCGAGACCGCGACCTTCTCGCACCTTAATAATCGTTTCTCACCCCCTAAAACGCCATTTCGTTTAAAGGAGGTCAAATGGAACTTCGGTCTAACCGGGGATGTCGAAATTTGGGATACCGGTAGAGCCGGACCTCTCCTTTTACATGGTAAAATTTCGTAACGATCGGGTGACGCAAAGTATGAAAAAGTGATAATCGAAAGACAGTGTCATTCTCGTCTAATAAGGAGCGTTTCTCTCGCCTAAGCCATGTTTTCAATTTCGATATAGGTAATCGAAATTCTGCACAAAGGTAGCCCACCAGAAGATAATAAAAGCTTCGAATGCGATTTTGAGATTTCTCAAGAACTGCCGCGCCAACTTGGAAAACGGCATATTTTCGCCCCCGCGACCTCCACCTCCGGCGCTAAACACCAGACGGGAGCGGCTCTTGCCGTCGGATCGCGATAACCCCTAACGCAGGTATGTAGGGGAAGGACCCAGGTAGATATCATGTCGGCAAATTAAAAAGGAGGTCGAGTGTTGGAGTCACGGTAAAGGGTTGATTCTCCCTTTGAAATTATGAGGAAGTGCTAAATCTTAACGGATTTTAGAGTTTGAATAGAAAATTCAGTTTTGACGGGAAACACACAATGTGTCAGAGAGTAGCTGTATCATTCCTCTACACTAAAACATGCAGGGCGAGACAAAAGCAAATCCGGAATCTTGACTTTTCTAAGCAAATCCGCGAGCCCGTGTCCTTTTCGCACTTTTATAAGCGCTTCTCGCCCCCTAAACCGGCATTTTTTTAAAATGCGGTTAAGGGTACCTCGGTCTAACCGAGGAAGTCGAAACTTGGGATACCCTGAGAGCCGGACCTCTCCTTTAAATGGTAAAATTTCGTAACGATCGAATGAAGCCAAGTATGAAAAAGTGATAATCGAAAGACAATGTCATTCTCGTCTCCTAAGGAGCGTTTCCCTCACCTAAGCCATGTTTTCAATTTCGATCTAGGGTATCGAAATTCGGCGCAAAGGTAGCCCACGTGAAGATAATAAAAGCTTCGAATGCGATTTTGAGATTTCTCAAAAACTGCGGTAGCCATTTTGGGAAATGGCATATTAACCCCCCCCGCGACATGCACATCCGACGCTAAACACCAGACGGGAGCGGCTCTTACCGTCGGATCGCGATAACCCCTAAGGCAGGGTTGTAGGGGAAGGACCCAGGTAGATATCCTCACGGTAAATTAAAAGCGAGGTCGAGTAATGGAGTCACGGGAAAGGGTTGATTCTCCCCTTGAAATTAGGAGGAAATGCTAAATCTTAACTGATTTTAAAAATTGAATAGAAAATTCAGTTTTGTCGGGAAACTCACAATATCTTGTTAGAAGGTAGCTGCATCATTCGTCTACACTAAAACATGCAGGACGAGACAAAACAATATCCGGAATCTTGACTTTTCTAAGCTAATCCGCGAGCCCGTGTCCTTTTCGCACCTTTATAAGCGCTTCTCGCCCCCTAAACCGCCATTTCGTTAAAATGCGGTTAAGTGTACCTCGGTCTAACCGAGGAAGCCGAAACTTGGGATAATCTGAGAGCCGGACCTCTCCTTTTAAATGGTAAGATTTCGTAACGATCGAATGACGCAAAGTATGAAAAAGTGATAATCGAAAAACAATGTCATTCTCGTCTCCTAAGGAGCGTTTCTCTCGCCTAAGCCTTGTTTTCAATTTCGATCTAGGGAATCGAAATTCGGCGCAAAGTTAGCCCACGTAAAGATAATAAAAGCTTCGAATGCGATTTTGAGATTTCTCAAAAACTGCCGCCGCCATCTTGGAAAATGGCATATTATCGCCCCGCGACATGCACATACGACGCTAAACACCAGACGGGAGCGGCTCTTACCGTCGGATCGCGATAACCCCTAAGGCAGGGTTGTAGGGGAAGGACCCAAGTAGATATCCTCACGGTAAATTAAAAGCGAGGTCGAGTAATGGAGTCTGGGGAGAGGGTTGATTCTCCTCTTGAAATTAGGAGGAAATGCTAAATCTTAACTGATTTCAAAATTTGAATAGAAAATTCAGTTTTGTCTGGAAACTCACAATATCTTGTTAGAAGGTAGCTGCATCATTCGTCTACACTAAAACATGCAGGACGAGACAAAACAATATCCGGAATCTTGACTTTACTAAGCGAATCCGCGAGACCGCGTCCATCTCCCACCTTAATAATCGTTTCTCACCCCCTAAACCGTCATTTAGTTTAAAGGAGGTCAAATGGAACTTCTTTCTAACCGGGGATGTCGAAATTTGGGATACCGGTAGAGCCGGACCTCTCCTTTTACATGGTAAAATTTCGTAACGATCGGGTGACGCAAAATATGAAAAAGTGATAATCGAAAGACAGTGTCATTCTCGTCTAATAAGGAGCGTTTCTCTCGCCTAAGCCATGTTTCCAATTTCGATCTAGGGAATCGAAATTCTGCACAAAGGTAGCCCACGAGAAGATAATAAAAGCTTCGAATGCGATTTTGATATTTCTCAAGAACTGCCGCGCCAACTTGGAAAACGGCATATTTTCGCCCCCGCGACCTCCACCTCCGGCGCTAAACACCAGACGGGAGCGGCTCTTGCCGTCGGATCGCAATAACCCCTAACGCAGGTTTGTAGGGGAAGGACCCAGGTAGATATTATGTCGGCAAATTAAAAAGGAGGTCGAGTGTTGGAGTCACGGTAAAGGGTTGATTCTCCCTTTGAAATTATGAGGAAGTGCTAAATCTTAACGGATTTTAGAGTTTGAATAGAAAATTCAGTTTTGACGGGAAACACACAATGTGTCAGAGAAAAGCTGTATCATTCCTCTACACTAAAACATGCAGGGCGAGACAAAAGCAAATCCGGAATCTTGACTTTTCTAAGCAAATCCGCGAGCCCGTGTCCTTTTCGCACTTTTATAAGCGCTTCTCGCCCCCTAAACCGGCATTTTTTAAAAATGCGGTTAAGGGTACCTCGGTCTAACCGAGGAAGTCGAAACTTGGGATACCCTGAGAGCCGGACCTCTCCTTTAAATGGTAAAATTTCGTAACGATCGAATGAAGCCAAGTATGAAAAAGTGATAATCGAAAGACAATGTCATTCTCGTCTCCTAAGGAGCGTTTCTCTCGCCTAAGCCATGTTTTCAATTTCGATCTAGGGTATCGAAATTTGGCGCAAAGGTAGCCCACGTGAAGATAAAAAAAGCTTCGAATGCGATTTTGAGATTTCTCAAAAACTGCGGTAGCCATCTTGGGAAATGGCATATTAACCCCCCCGCGACATGCACATCCGACGCTAAACACCAGACGGGAGCGGCTCTTACCGTCGGATCGCGATAACCCCTAAGGCAGGGTTGTAGGGGAAGGACCCAGGTAGATATCCTCACGGTAAATTAAAAGCGAGGTCGAGTAATGGAGTCACGGGAAAGGGTTGATTCTCCCCTTGAAATTAGGAGGAAATGCTAAATCTTAACTGATTTTAAAATTTGAATAGAAAATTCAGTTTTGTCGGGAAACTCACAATATCTTGTTAGAAGGTAGCTGCATCATTCGTCTACACTAAAACATGCAGGACGAGACAAAACAATATCCGGAATCTTGAATTTTCTGAGCGAATCCGCGAGCCCGTGTCCTTTTCGCACCTTTATAAGCGCTTCTCGCCCCCTAAACCGCCATTTCGTTAAAATGCGGTTAAGTGTACCTCGGTCTAACCGAGGAAGTCGAAACTTGGGATACTCTGAGAGCCGGACCTCTCCTTTTAAATGGTAAGATTTCGTAACGATCGAATGACGCAAAGTATGAAAAAGTGATAATCGAAAGACAATGTCATTCTCGTCTCCTAAGTAGCGTTTCTCTCGCCTAAGCCTTGTTTTCAATTTCGATCTAGGGAATCGAAATTCGGCGCAAAGGTAGCCCACGTAAAGATAATAGAAGCTTCGAATGCGATTTTGATATTTCTCAAAAACTGCCGCCGCCATCTTGGGAAATGGCATATTATCGCCCCGCGACATGCACATCCGACGCTAAACACCAGACGGGAGGGGCTCTTACCGTCGGATCGCGATAACCCTTAAGGCAGGGTTGTAGGGGAAGGACCCAAGTAGATATCCTCACGGTAAATTAAAAGCGAGGTCGAGTAATGGAGTGACGGGAAAGGGTTGATTCTCTACTTGAAATTAGGAGGAAATGCTAAATCTTAACTGATTTTAAAATTTGAATAGAAAATTCAGTTTTGTCGGGAAACTCACAATATCTTGTTAGAAGGTAGCTGCATCATTCGTCTACACTAAAACATGCAGGACGAGACAAAACAATATCCGGAATCTTGACTTTTCTAAGCGAATCCGCGAGACCGCGTCCTTCTCGCACCTTAATAATCGTTTCTCAACCCCTAAACCGCCATTTCGTTTAAAGGAGGTCAAATGGAACTTCGGTCTAACCGGGGATGTCGAAATTTGGGATACCGGTAGAGCCGGACCTCTCCTTTTACATGGTAAAATTTCGTAACGATCGGGTGACGCAAAGTATGAAAAAGTGATAATCGAAAGACAGTGTCATTCTCGTCTAATAAGGAGCGTTTCTCTCGCCTAAGCCATGTTTTCAATTTCGATCTAGGGAATCGAAATTCTGCACAAAGGTAGCCCACGAGAACATAATAAAAGCTTCGAATGCGATTTTGAGATTTCTCAAGAACTGCCGCGCCAACTTGGAAAACGGCATATTTTCGCCCCCGCGACCTCAACCTCCGGCGCTAAACACCAGACGGGAGCGGCTCTTGCCGTCGGATCGCGATAACCCCTAACGCAGGTTTGTAGGGGAAGAACCCAGGTAGATATCATGTCGGCAAATTAAAAAGGAGGTCGAGTGTTGGAGTCACGGTAAAGGGTTGATTCTCCCTTTGAAATTATGAGGAAGTGCTAAATCTTAACGGATTTTAGAGTTTGAATAGAAAATTCAGTTTTGACGGGAAACACACAATGTGTCAGAGAGTAGCTGTATCATTCCTCTACACTAAAACATGCAGGGCGAGACAAAAGCAAATCCGGAATCTTGACTTTTCTAAGCAAATCCGCGAGCCCGTGTCCTTTTCGAACTTTTATAAGCGCTTCTCGCCCCCTAAACCGGCATTTTTTTAAAATGCGGTTAAGGGTACCTCGGTCTAACCGAGGAAGTCGAAACTTGGGATACCCTGAGAGCCGGACCTCTCCTTTAAATGGTAAAATTTCGTAACGATCGAATGAAGCCAAGTATGAAAAAGTGATAATCGAAAGACAATGTCATTCTCGTCTCCTAAGGAGCGTTTCTCTCGCCTAAGCCATGTTTTCAATTTCGATCTAGGGTATCGAAATTCGGCGCAAAGGTAGCCCACGTGAAGATAATAAAAGCTTCGAATGCGATTTTGAGATTTCTCAAAAACTGCGGTAGCCATCTTGGGAAATGGCATATTAACCCCCCCGCGACATGCACATCCGACGCTAAACACCAGACGGGAGCGGCTCTTACCGTCGGATCGCGAAGGAAGGGGAAGGACCCAGGTAGATATCCTCACGGTAAATTAAAAGCGAGGTCGAGTAATGGAGTCACGGGAAAGGGTTGATTCTTCCCTTGAAATTAGGAGGAAATGCTAAATTTTAACTGATTTTAAAATTTGAATAGAAAATTCAGTTTTGTTGGGAAACTCACAATATCTTGTTAGAAGGTAGCTGCATCATTCGTCTACACTAAAACATGCAGGACGAGACAAAACAATATCCGGAATCTTGACTTTTCTAAGCGAATCCGCGAGCCCGTGTCCTTCTCGCACTTTTATAAGCGCTTCTCGCCCCCTAAACCGCCATTTCGTTAAAATGCGGTTAAGTGTACCTCGGTCTAACCGAGGAAGTCGTAACTTGGGATACTCTGAGAGCCGGACCTCTCCTTTTAAATAGTAAGATTTCGTGACGATCGAATGACGCAAAGTATGAAAAAGTGATAATCGAAAGACAATGTCATTCTCGTCTCCTAAGGAGCGTTTCTCTCGCCTAAGCCTTGTTTTCAATTTCGATCTAGGGAATCGAAATTCGGCGCAAAGTTAGCCCACGTAAAGATAATAAAAGCTTCGAATGCGATTTTGATATTTCTCAAAAACTGCGGTAGCCATCTTGGGAAATGGCATATTAACCCCCCCGCGACATGCACATCCGACGCTAAACACCAGACGGGAGCGGCTCTTACCGTCGGATCGCGATAACCCCTAAGGCAGGGTTGTAGGGGAAGGACCCAGGTAGATATCCTCACGGTAAATTAAAAGCGAGGTCGAGGAATGGAGTCACGGGAAAGGGTTGATTCTCCCCTTGAAATTAGGAGGAAATGCTAAATCTTAACTGATTTTAAAATTTGAATAGAAAATTCAGTTTTGTCGGGAAACTCAGAATATCTTGTTAGAAGGTAGCTGCATCATTCGTCTACACTAAAACATGCAGGACGAGACAAAACAATATCCGGAATCTTGAATTTTCTGAGCGAATCCGCGAGCCCGTGTCCTTTTCGCACCTTTATAAGCGCTTCTTGCCCCCTAAACCGCCATTTCGTTAAAATGCGGTTAAGTGTACCTCGGTCTAACCGAGGAAGTCGAAACTTGGGATACTCTGAGAGCCGGACCTCTCCTTTTAAATGGTAAGATTTCGTAACGATCGAATGACGCAAAGTATGAAAAAGTGATAATCGAAAGACAATGTCATTCTCGTCTCCTAAGGAGCGTTTCTCTCGCCTAAGCCTTGTTTTCAATTTCGATCTAGGGAATCGAAATTCGGCGCAAAGGTAGCCCACGTAAAGATAATAGAAGCTTCGAATGCGATTTTGATATTTCTCAAAAACTGCCGCCGCCATCTTGGGAAATGGCAAATTATCGCCCCGCGACATGCACATCCGACGCTAAACACCAGACGGGAGGGGCTCTTACCGTCGGATCGAGATAACCCCTGAGGCAGGGTTGTAGGGGAAGGACCCAAGTAGATATCCTCACGGTAAATTAAAAGCGAGGTCGAGTAATGGAGTGACGGGAAAGGGTTGATTCTCTACTTGAAATTAGGAGGAAATGCTAAATCTTAACTGATTTTAAAATTTGAATAGAAAATTCAGTTTTGTCGGGAAACTCACAATATCTTGTTAGAAGGTAGCTGCATCATTCGTCTACACTAAAACATGCAGGACGAGACAAAACAATATCCGGAATCTTGACTTTTCTAAGCGAATCCGCGAGACCGCGTCCATATCCCACCTTAATAATCGTTTCTCACCCCCTAAACCGCCATTTCGTTTAAAGGCGGTCAAATGGAACTTCGGTCTAACCGGGGATGTCGAAATTTGGGATACCGGTAGGGCCGGACCTCTCCTTTTACAGGGTAAAATTTCGTAACGATCGAATGACGCAAAGTATGAAAAAGTGATAATCGAAAGACAGTGTCATTCTCGTCTAATAAGGAGCGTTTCTCTCGCCTAAGCCATGTTTTCAATTTCGATCTAGGGAATCGAAATTCTGCACAAAGGTAGCCCACGAGAAGATAATAAAAGCTTCGAATGCGATTTTGAGATTTCGCAAGAACTGCCGCGTCAACTTGGAAAACGGCATATTTTCGCCCCCGCGACCTCCACCTCCGGCGCTAAACACCAGACGGGAGCGGCTCTTGCCGTCGGATCGCGATAACCCCTAACGCAGGTTTGTAGGGGAAGGAACCAGGTAGATATCCTGTCGGCAAATTAAAAAGGAGGTCGAGTGTTGGAGTCACAGTAAAGGGTTGATTCTCAATTTGAAATTAGGAGGAAGTGCTAAATCTTAACGGATTTTAGAGTTTGAATAGAAAATTCAGGTTTGACGGGAAACACACAATGTGTTAGAGAGTAGCTGTATCATTCCTCTACAATAAAACATGCAGGGCGAGACAAAAGCAAATCCGGAATCTTGACTTTTCTAAGCAAATCCGCGAGCCCGTGTCCATTTCGCACTTTTATAAGCGCTTCTCGCCCCCTAAACCGGCATTTTTTTAAAATGCGGTTAAGGGAACCTCGGTCTAACCGAGGAAGTCGAAACTTGGGATACCCTGAGAGCCGGACCTCTCCTTTAAATGGTAAAATTTCGTAACGATCGAATGAAGCCAAGTATGAAAAAGTGATAATCGAAAGACAATGTCATTCTCGTCTCCTAAGGAGCGTTTCTCTCGCCTAAGCCTTGTTTTCAATTTCGATCTAGGGAATCGAAATTCGGCGCAAAGTTAGCCCACGTAAAGATATTAGAAGCTTCGAATGCGATTTTGAGATTTCTCAAAAACTGCCGCCGCCATCTTGGGAAATGGCATATTATCGCCCCGCGACATGCACATCCGACGCTAAACACCAGACGGGAGCGGCTCTTACCGTCGGATAAGCGATAACCCCTAAGGCAGGGTTGTAGGGGAAGGACCCAAGTAGATATCCTCACGGTAAATTAAAAGCGAGGTCGAGTGTTGGAGTCACGGGAAAGGGTTGATTCTCCCCTTGAAATTAGGAGGAAATGCTAAATCTTAACTGATTTTAAAATTTGAATAGAAAATTCAGTTTTGTCGGGAAACTCACAATATCTTGTTAGAAGGTAGCTGCATCATTCGTCTACACTAAAACATGCAGGACGAGACAAAACAATATCCGGAATCTTGATTTTTCTAAGCAAATCCGCGAGACCGCGTCCTTCTCGCACCTTAATAATCGTTTCTCACCCCCTAAACCGCCATTTCGTTTAAAGGAGGTCAAATGGAACTTCGGTCTAACCGGGGATGTCGAAATTTGGGATACCGGTAGAGCCGGACCTCTCCTTTTACATGGTAAAATTTCATAACGATCGAATGACGCAAAGTATGAAAAAGTGATAATCGAAAGACAGTGTCATTCTCGTCTAATAAGGAGCGTTTCTCTCGCCTAAGCCATGTTTTTAATTTCGATCTAGGGAATCGAAATTATGCACAAATGTAGCCCACGTGAAGATAATAAAAGCTTCGAATGCGATTTTGAGATTTCTCAAGAACTGCCGCGCCAACTTGGAAAGCAGCATATTTTCGCCCCCGCGACCTGCAACTCTTGCGCTATACACCAGACGGGAGCGGCTCTTGCCGACGGATCGCAATAACCCCTAACGCAGGTTTGTAGGGGAAGGACCCAGGTAGATATCATGTCGGCAAATTAAAAAGGAGGTCGAGTGTTGGAGTCACGGTAAAGGGTTGATTCTCCCTTTGAAATTAGGAGGAAGTTCTAAATTTTAACGGATTTTAGAGTTTGAATAGAAAATTCAGTTTTGACGGGAAACACACAATGTGTTAGAGAGTAGCTGTATCATTCCTCTACACTAAAACATGCAGGGCGAGACAAAAGCAAATCCGGAATCTTGACTTTTCTAAGCAAATCCGCGAGCCCGTGTCCTTTTCGCACTTTTATAAGCGCTTCTTGCCCCCTAAACAAGCATTTTTTTAAAATGCGGTTAAGGGTACCTCGGTCTAACCGAGGAAGTCGAAACTTGGGATACCCTGAGAGCCGGACCTCTCCTTTAAATGGTAAAATTTCGTAAAGATCGAATGAAGCCAAGTATGAAAAAGTGATAATCGAAAGACAATGTCATTCTCGTCTCCTAAGGAGCGTTTCTCTCGCCTAAGAGATGTTTTCAATTTCGATCTAGGGTATCGAAATTGGGCGCAAAGGTAGCCCACGTGAAGATAATAAAAGCTTCGAATGCGATTTTGAGATTTCTCAAAAACTGCGGTAGCCATCTTGGGAAATGGCATATTAACCCCCCCGCGACATGCACATCCGACGCTAAACACCAGACGGGAGCGGCTCTTGCCGTCGGATCGCGATAACCCCTAACGCAGGGTTGTAGGGGAAGGACCCAGGTAGATATCCTCACGGTAAATTAAAAGCGAGGTCGAGTAATGGAGTCACGGGAAAGGGTTGATTCTCCCCTTGAAATTAGGAGGAAATGCTAAATCTTAACTGATTTTAAAAATTGAATAGAAAATTCAGTTTTGTCGGGAAACTCACAATATCTTGTTAGAAGGTAGCTGCATCATTCGTCTACACTAAAACATGCAGGACGAGACAAAACAATATCCGGAATCTTGACTTTTCTAAGCTAATCCGCGAGCCCGTGTCCTTTTCGCACCTTTATAAGCGCTTCTCGCCCCCTAAACCGCCATTTCGTTAAAATGCGGTTAAGTGTACCTCGGTCTAACCGAGGAAGCCGAAACTTGGGATACTCTGAGAGCCGGACCTCTCCTTTTAAATGGTAAGATTTCGTAACGATCGAATGACGCAAAGTATGAAAAAGTGATAATCGAAAAACAATGTCATTCTCGTCTCCTAAGGAGCGTTTCTCTCGCCTAAGCCTTGTTTTCAATTTCAATCTAGGGAATCGAAATTCGGCGCAAAGTTAGCCCACGTAAAGATAATAAAAGCTTCGAATGCGATTTTGAGATTTCTCAAAAACTGCCGCCGCCATCTTGGGAAATGGCATATTATCGCCCCGCGACATGCACATCCGACGCTAAACACCAGACGGGAGCGGCTCTTACCGTCGGATCGCGATAACCCCTAAGGCAGGGTTGTAGGGGAAGGACCCAAGTAGATATCCTCACGGTAAATTAAAAGCGAGGTCGAGTAATGGAGTCTGGGGAGAGGGTTGATTCTCCTCTTGAAATTAGGAGGAAATGCTAAATCTTAACTGATTTCAAAATTTGAATAGAAAATTCAGTTTTGTCTGGAAACTCACAATATCTTGTTAGAAGGTAGCTGCATCATTCGTCTACACTAAAACATGCAGGACGAGACAAAACAATATCCGGAATCTTGACTTTACTAAGCGAATCCGCGAGACCGCGTCCATCTCCCACCTTAATAATCGTTTCTCACCCCCTAAACCGTCATTTAGTTTAAAGGAGGTCAAATGGAACTTCTTTCTAACCGGGGATGTCGAAATTTGGGATACCGGTAGAGCCGGACCTCTCCTTTTACATGGTAAAATTTCGTAACGATCGGGTGACGCAAAATATGAAAAAGTGATAATCGAAAGACAGTGTCATTCTCGTCTAATAAGGAGCGTTTCTCTCGCCTAAGCCATGTTTCCAATTTCGATCTAGGGAATCGAAATTCTGCACAAAGGTAGCCCACGAGAAGATAATAAAAGCTTCGAATGCGATTTTGATATTTCTCAAGAACTGCCGCGCCAACTTGGAAAACGGCATATTTTCGCCCCCGCGACCTCCACCTCCGGCGCTAAACACCAGACGGGAGCGGCTCTTGCCGTCGGATCGCAATAACCCCTAACGCAGGTTTGTAGGGGAAAGACCCAGGTAGATATTATGTCGGCAAATTAAAAAGGAGGTCGAGTGTTGGAGTCACGGTAAAGGGTTGATTCTCCCTTTGAAATTATGAGGAAGTGCTAAATCTTAACGGATTTTAGAGTTTGAATAGAAAATTCAGTTTTGACGGGAAACACACAATGTGTCAGAGAGTAGCTGTATCATTCCTCTACACTAAAACATGCAGGGCGAGACAAAAGCAAATCCGGAATCTTGACTTTTCTAAGCAAATCCGCGAGCCCGTGTCCTTTTCGCACTTTTATAAGCGCTTCTCGCCCCCTAAACCGGCATTTTTTTAAAATGCGGTTAAGGGTACCTCGGTCTAACCGAGGAAGTCGAAACTTGGGATACCCTGAGAGCCGGACCTCTCCTTTAAATGGTAAAATTTCGTAACGATCGAATGAAGCCAAGTATGAAAAAGTGATAATCGAAAGACAATGTCATTCTCGTCTCCTAAGGAGCGTTTCTCTCGCCTAAGCCATGTTTTCAATTTCGATCTAGGGTATCGAAATTTGGCGCAAAGGTAGCCCACGTGAAGATAAAAAAAGCTTCGAATGCGATTTTGAGATTTCTCAAAAACTGCGGTAGCCATCTTGGGAAATGGCATATTAACCCCCCCGCGACATGCACATCCGACGCTAAACACCAGACGGGAGCGGCTCTTACCGTCGGATCGCGATAACCCCTAAGGCAGGGTTGTAGGGGAAGGACCCAGGTAGATATCCTCACGGTAAATTAAAAGCGAGGTCGAGTAATGGAGTCACGGGAAAGGGTTGATTCTCCCCTTGAAATTAGGAGGAAATGCTAAATCTTAACTGATTTTAAAATTTGAATAGAAAATTCAGTTTTGTCGGGAAACTCACAATATCTTGTTAGAAGGTAGCTGCATCATTCGTCTACACTAAAACATGCAGGACGAGACAAAACAATATCCGGAATCTTGAATTTTCTGAGCGAATCCGCGAGCCCGTGTCCTTTTCGCACCTTTATAAGCGCTTCTCGCCCCCTAAACCGCCATTTCGTTAAAATGCGGTTAAGTGTACCTCGGTCTAACCGAGGAAGTCGAAACTTGGGATACTCTGAGAGCCGGACCTCTCCTTTTAAATGGTAAGATTTCGTAACGATCGAATGACGCAAAGTATGAAAAAGTGATAATCGAAAGACAATGTCATTCTCGTCTCCTAAGTAGCGTTTCTCTCGCCTAAGCCTTGTTTTCAATTTCGATCTAGGGAATCGAAATTCGGCGCAAAGGTAGCCCACGTAAAGATAATAGAAGCTTCGAATGCGATTTTGATATTTCTCAAAAACTGCCGCCGCCATCTTGGGAAATGGCATATTATCGCCCCGCGACATGCACATCCGACGCTAAACACCAGACGGGAGGGGCTCTTACCGTCGGATCGCGATAACCCTTAAGGCAGGGTTGTAGGGGAAGGACCCAAGTAGATATCCTCACGGTAAATTAAAAGCGAGGTCGAGTAATGGAGTGACGGGAAAGGGTTGATTCTCTACTTGAAATTAGGAGGAAATGCTAAATCTTAACTGATTTTAAAATTTGAATAGAAAATTCAGTTTTGTCGGGAAACTCACAATATCTTGTTAGAAGGTAGCTGCATCATTCGTCTACACTAAAACATGCAGGACGAGACAAAACAATATCCGGAATCTTGACTTTTCTAAGCGAATCCGCGAGACCGCGTCCTTCTCGCACCTTAATAATCGTTTCTCACCCCCTAAACCGCCATTTCGTTTAAAGGAGGTCAAATGGAACTTCGGTCTAACCGGGGATGTCGAAATTTGGGATACCGGTAGAGCCGGACCTCTCCTTTTACATGGTAAAATTTCGTAACGATCGGGTGACGCAAAGTATGAAAAAGTGATAATCGAAAGACAGTGTCATTCTCGTCTAATAAGGAGCGTTTCTCTCGCCTAAGCCATGTTTTCAATTTCGATCTAGGGAATCGAAATTCTGCACAAAGGTAGCCCACGAGAACATAATAAAAGCTTCGAATGCGATTTTGAGATTTCTCAAGAACTGCCGCGCCAACTTGGAAAACGGCATATTTTCGCCCCCGCGACCTCAACCTCCGGCGCTAAACACCAGACGGGAGCGGCTCTTGCCGTCGGATCGCGATAACCCCTAACGCAGGTTTGTAGGGGAAGAACCCAGGTAGATATCATGTCGGCAAATTAAAAAGGAGGTCGAGTGTTGGAGTCACGGTAAAGGGTTGATTCTCCCTTTGAAATTATGAGGAAGTGCTAAATCTTAACGGATTTTAGAGTTTGAATAGAAAATTCAGTTTTGACGGGAAACACACAATGTGTCAGAGAGTAGCTGTATCATTCCTCTACACTAAAACATGCAGGGCGAGACAAAAGCAAATCCGGAATCTTGACTTTTCTAAGCAAATCCGCGAGCCCGTGTCCTTTTCGAACTTTTATAAGCGCTTCTCGCCCCCTAAACCGGCATTTTTTTAAAATGCGGTTAAGGGTACCTCGGTCTAACCGAGGAAGTCGAAACTTGGGATACCCTGAGAGCCGGACCTCTCCTTTAAATGGTAAAATTTCGTAACGATCGAATGAAGCCAAGTATGAAAAAGTGATAATCGAAAGACAATGTCATTCTCGTCTCCTAAGGAGCGTTTCTCTCGCCTAAGCCATGTTTTCAATTTCGATCTAGGGTATCGAAATTCGGCGCAAAGGTAGCCCACGTGAAGATAATAAAAGCTTCGAATGCGATTTTGAGATTTCTCAAAAACTGCGGTAGCCATCTTGGGAAATGGCATATTAACCCCCCCGCGACATGCACATCCGACGCTAAACACCAGACGGGAGCGGCTCTTACCGTCGGATCGCGAAGGAAGGGGAAGGACCCAGGTAGATATCCTCACGGTAAATTAAAAGCGAGGTCGAGTAATGGAGTCACGGGAAAGGGTTGATTCTTCCCTTGAAATTAGGAGGAAATGCTAAATTTTAACTGATTTTAAAATTTGAATAGAAAATTCAGTTTTGTCGGGAAACTCACAATATCTTGTTAGAAGGTAGCTGCATCATTCGTCTACACTAAAACATGCAGGACGAGACAAAACAATATCCGGAATCTTGACTTTTCTAAGCGAATCCGCGAGCCCGTGTCCTTCTCGCACTTTTATAAGCGCTTCTCGCCCCCTAAACCGCCATTTCGTTAAAATGCGGTTAAGTGTACCTCGGTCTAACCGAGGAAGTCGTAACTTGGGATACTCTGAGAGCCGGACCTCTCCTTTTAAATAGTAAGATTTCGTGACGATCGAATGACGCAAAGTATGAAAAAGTGATAATCGAAAGACAATGTCATTCTCGTCTCCTAAGGAGCGTTTCTCTCGCCTAAGCCTTGTTTTCAATTTCGATCTAGGGAATCGAAATTCGGCGCAAAGTTAGCCCACGTAAAGATAATAAAAGCTTCGAATGCGATTTTGATATTTCTCAAAAACTGCGGTAGCCATCTTGGGAAATGGCATATTAACCCCCCCGCGACATGCACATCCGACGCTAAACACCAGACGGGAGCGGCTCTTACCGTCGGATCGCGATAACCCCTAAGGCAGGGTTGTAGGGGAAGGACCCAGGTAGATATCCTCACGGTAAATTAAAAGCGAGGTCGAGGAATGGAGTCACGGGAAAGGGTTGATTCTCCCCTTGAAATTAGGAGGAAATGCTAAATCTTAACTGATTTTAAAATTTGAATAGAAAATTCAGTTTTGTCGGGAAACTCACAATATCTTGTTAGAAGGTAGCTGCATCATTCGTCTACACTAAAACATGCAGGACGAGACAAAACAATATCCGGAATCTTGAATTTTCTGAGCGAATCCGCGAGCCCGTGTCCTTTTCGCACCTTTATAAGCGCTTCTTGCCCCCTAAACCGCCATTTCGTTAAAATGCGGTTAAGTGTACCTCGGTCTAACCGAGGAAGTCGAAACTTGGGATACTCTGAGAGCCGGACCTCTCCTTTTAAATGGTAAGATTTCGTAACGATCGAATGACGCAAAGTATGAAAAAGTGATAATCGAAAGACAATGTCATTCTCGTCTCCTAAGGAGCGTTTCTCTCGCCTAAGCCTTGTTTTCAATTTCGATCTAGGGAATCGAAATTCGGCGCAAAGGTAGCCCACGTAAAGATAATAGAAGCTTCGAATGCGATTTTGATATTTCTCAAAAACTGCCGCCGCCATCTTGGGAAATGGCAAATTATCGCCCCGCGACATGCACATCCGACGCTAAACACCAGACGGGAGGGGCTCTTACCGTCGGATCGAGATAACCCCTAAGGCAGGGTTGTAGGGGAAGGACCCAAGTAGATATCCTCACGGTAAATTAAAAGCGAGGTCGAGTAATGGAGTGACGGGAAAGGGTTGATTCTCTACTTGAAATTAGGAGGAAATGCTAAATCTTAACTGATTTTAAAATTTGAATAGAAAATTCAGTTTTGTCGGGAAACTCACAATATCTTGTTAGAAGGTAGCTGCATCATTCGTCTACACTAAAACATGCAGGACGAGACAAAACAATATCCGGAATCTTGACTTTTCTAAGCGAATCCGCGAGACCGCGTCCATATCCCACCTTAATAATCGTTTCTCACCCCCTAAACCGCCATTTCGTTTAAAGGCGGTCAAATGGAACTTCGGTCTAACCGGGGATGTCGAAATTTGGGATACCGGTAGGGCCGGACCTCTCCTTTTACAGGGTAAAATTTCGTAACGATCGAATGACGCAAAGTATGAAAAAGTGATAATCGAAAGACAGTGTCATTCTCGTCTAATAAGGAGCGTTTCTCTCGCCTAAGCCATGTTTTCAATTTCGATCTAGGGAATCGAAATTCTGCACAAAGGTAGCCCACGAGAAGATAATAAAAGCTTCGAATGCGATTTTGAGATTTCGCAAGAACTGCCGCGTCAACTTGGAAAACGGCATATTTTCGCCCCCGCGACCTCCACCTCCGGCGCTAAACACCAGACGGGAGCGGCTCTTGCCGTCGGATCGCGATAACCCCTAACGCAGGTTTGTAGGGGAAGGAACCAGGTAGATATCCTGTCGGCAAATTAAAAAGGAGGTCGAGTGTTGGAGTCACGGTAAAGGGTTGATTCTCCCTTTGAAATTAGGAGGAAGTGCTAAATCTTAACGGATTTTAGAGTTTGAATAGAAAATTCAGGTTTGACGGGAAACACACAATGTGTTAGAGAGTAGCTGTATCATTCCTCTACAATAAAACATGCAGGGCGAGACAAAAGCAAATCCGGAATCTTGACTTTTCTAAGCAAATCCGCGAGCCCGTGTCCATTTCGCACTTTTATAAGCGCTTCTCGCCCCCTAAACCGGCATTTTTTTAAAATGCGGTTAAGGGAACCTCGGTCTAACCGAGGAAGTCGAAACTTGGGATACCCTGAGAGCCGGACCTCTCCTTTAAATGGTAAAATTTCGTAACGATCGAATGAAGCCAAGTATGAAAAAGTGATAATCGAAAGACAATGTCATTCTCGTCTCCTAAGGAGCGTTTCTCTCGCCTAAGCCTTGTTTTCAATTTCGATCTAGGGAATCGAAATTCGGCGCAAAGTTAGCCCACGTAAAGATATTAGAAGCTTCGAATGCGATTTTGAGATTTCTCAAAAACTGCCGCCGCCATCTTGGGAAATGGCATATTATCGCCCCGCGACATGCACATCCGACGCTAAACACCAGACGGGAGCGGCTCTTACCGTCGGATAAGCGATAACCCCTAAGGCAGGGTTGTAGGGGAAGGACCCAAGTAGATATCCTCACGGTAAATTAAAAGCGAGGTCGAGTGTTGGAGTCACGGGAAAGGGTTGATTCTCCCCTTGAAATTAGGAGGAAATGCTAAATCTTAACTGATTTTAAAATTTGAATAGAAAATTCAGTTTTGTCGGGAAACTCACAATATCTTGTTAGAAGGTAGCTGCATCATTCGTCTACACTAAAACATGCAGGACGAGACAAAACAATATCCGGAATCTTGATTTTTCTAAGCAAATCCGCGAGACCGCGTCCTTCTCGCACCTTAATAATCGTTTCTCACCCCCTAAACCGCCATTTCGTTTAAAGGAGGTCAAATGGAACTTCGGTCTAACCGGGGATGTCGAAATTTGGGATACCGGTAGAGCCGGACCTCTCCTTTTACATGGTAAAATTTCATAACGATCGAATGACGCAAAGTATGAAAAAGTGATAATCGAAAGACAGTGTCATTCTCGTCTAATAAGGAGCGTTTCTCTCGCCTAAGCCATGTTTTTAATTTCGATCTAGGGAATCGAAATTATGCACAAATGTAGCCCACGTGAAGATAATAAAAGCTTCGAATGCGATTTTGAGATTTCTCAAGAACTGCCGCGCCAACTTGGAAAGCAGCATATTTTCGCCCCCGCGACCTGCAACTCTTGCGCTATACACCAGACGGGAGCGGCTCTTGCCGACGGATCGCAATAACCCCTAACGCAGGTTTGTAGGGGAAGGACCCAGGTAGATATCATGTCGGCAAATTAAAAAGGAGGTCGAGTGTTGGAGTCACGGTAAAGGGTTGATTCTCCCTTTGAAATTAGGAGGAAGTTCTAAATTTTAACGGATTTTAGAGTTTGAATAGAAAATTCAGTTTTGACGGGAAACACACAATGTGTTAGAGAGTAGCTGTATCATTCCTCTACACTAAAACATGCAGGGCGAGACAAAAGCAAATCCGGAATCTTGACTTTTCTAAGCAAATCCGCGAGCCCGTGTCCTTTTCGCACTTTTATAAGCGCTTCTTGCCCCCTAAACAAGCATTTTTTTAAAATGCGGTTAAGGGTACCTCGGTCTAACCGAGGAAGTCGAAACTTGGGATACCCTGAGAGCCGGACCTCTCCTTTAAATGGTAAAATTTCGTAACGATCGAATGAAGCCAAGTATGAAAAAGTGATAATCGAAAGACAATGTCATTCTCGTCTCCTAAGGAGCGTTTCTCTCGCCTAAGAGATGTTTTCAATTTCGATCTAGGGTATCGAAATTGGGCGCAAAGGTAGCCCACGTGAAGATAATAAAAGCTTCGAATGCGATTTTGAGATTTCTCAAAAACTGCGGTAGCCATCTTGGGAAATGGCATATTAACCCCCCCGCGACATGCACATCCGACGCTAAACACCAGACGGGAGCGGCTCTTGCCGTCGGATCGCGATAACCCCTAACGCAGGGTTGTAGGGGAAGGACCCAGGTAGATATCCTCAAGGTAAATTAAAAAGGAGGTCGAGTGTTGGAGTCACGGGAAAGGGTTGATTCTCCCCTTGAAATTAGGAGGAAATGCTAAATCTTAACGGATTTTAAAGTTTGAATAGAAAATTAATATTTGTCGAGAAACTCACAATATCTTGTTAGAAGGTAGCTGCATCATTCGTCTACACGAAAATATGCAGAACGAGGCAAAAGCAAATCCGGAATCTTGACTTTTCTAAACGAATCTGCTAGCCCGCGTCCATCTCGCAGCTTAATAAGCGCTTCTCGTCCCCTAAACCGCCATTTCGTTTAAAGGAGGTCAAAAGGTACTTCGGTCTAACCGTTGATGTCGAAACTGGGGTAACCGGTAGAGCCGAACCTCTCCTTTTACATGGTAAAATTTCGTAACATTCGAATGACGCCAAGTATGAAAAAGTGATAGTCGAAAGACAATGTCATTCTCGTCTCCTAAGGAGCGTTTCTCTCGTTTAAGCCATGTTTTCAATTTCGATCTAGGGAATCGAAATTCTGCACAAAGGTAGCCCCGTGAGGAGAGAAAATTTAGAATGCGATTTTGAGATTTCTCAAGAACTGCGGCGCCATCTTGGAAAACGGCATATTTTCGCCCCAGCGACCTGCACCTCCGGCGCAAAAACCAGACGGGAGCGGCTCTTCCCGTCGGATCGCGCTAACCCCTAACCCGGGGTTGTAGGGGAAGGACCCAGGTAGATATCCTGACGGTAAATTAAAAAAGGAGGTGAGTGTTGGAGTCACGGGAAAGGGTTGATTCTCCCCTTGAAATTAGGAGGAAATGCTAAATCTTAACTGATTTTAAAGTTTGAATAGAAAATTCAGTTTTGACGGGAAACTCACAATGTGTTAGAGAGTAGCTGTATCATTCCTCTACACGAAAATATGCAGGGCGAGACAAAAGCAAATCCGGAATCTTGACTTTTCTAAGCAAATCCGCGAGCCCGTGACCTTTTCGCACCTTTATAAGCGCTTCTCGCCCCCAAAACCGCCTTTTCGTTAAAAGGCGGTCAAGGTATACTTCGGTCTAACCCTTTAAGTCGAAACTTGGGATACCGGTAGAGCCTGACCTCTCCTTTTAGATGGTAAAATTTCGTAACGATCGAATGACGCCAAGTATGAAAAAGTGATAATCGAAAGACAGTGTCATTCTCGTCTAATAAGGAGCGTTTCTCTCGCCTAAGCCATGTTTTCAATTTCGATCTAGGGAATCGAAATTCGGCATAAAGGTAGCCCACGTGAAGGTAATAAAAGCTTCGAATGCGATTGTGAGATTTCTCAAAAACTGCGGTAGCCATCTTGGGAAATGGCATATTAACCCCCCCGCGACATGCACATCCGACGCTAAACACCAGACGGGAGCGGCTCTTACCGTCGGATCGCGATAACCCCTAAGGCAGGGTTGTAGGGGAAGGACCCAGGTAGATATCCTCACGGTAAATTAAAAGCGAGGTCGAGTAATGGAGTCACGGGAAAGGGTTGATTCTCCCCTTGAAATTAGGAGGAAATGCTAAATCTTAACTGATTTTAAAATTTGAATAGAAAATTCAGTTTTGTCGGGAAACTCACAATATCTTGTTTGAAGGTAGCTGCATCATTCGTCTACACTAAAACATGCAGGACGAGACAAAACAATATCCGGAATCTTGAATTTTCTGAGCGAATCCGCGAGCCCGTGTCCTTTTCGCACCTTTATAAGCGCTTCTCGCCCCCTAAACCGCCATTTCGTTAAAATGCGGTTAAGTGTACCTCGGTCTAACCGAGGAAGTCGAAACTTGGGATACTCTGAGAGCCGGACCTCTCCTTTTAAATGGTAAGATTTCGTAACGATCGAATGACGCAAAGTATGAAAAAGTGATAATCGAAAGACAATGTCATTCTCGTCTCCTAAGTAGCGTTTCTCTCGCCTAAGCCTTGTTTTCAATTTCGATCTAGGGAATCGAAATTCGGCGCAAAGGTAGCCCACGTAAAGATAATAGAAGCTTCGAATGCGATTTTGATATTTCTCAAAAACTGCCGCCGCCATCTTGGGAAATGGCATATTATCGCCCCGCGACATGCACATCCGACGCTAAACACCAGACGGGAGGGGCTCTTACCGTCGGATCGCGATAACCCTTAAGGCAGGGTTGTAGGGGAAGGACCCAAGTAGATATCCTCACGGTAAATTAAAAGCGAGGTCGAGTAATGGAGTGACGGGAAAGGGTTGATTCTCTACTTGAAATTAGGAGGAAATGCTAAATCTTAACTGATTTTAAAATTTGAATAGAAAATTCAGTTTTGTCGGGAAACTCACAATATCTTGTTAGAAGGTAGCTGCATCATTCGTCTACACTAAAACATGCAGGACGAGACAAAACAATATCCGGAATCTTGACTTTTCTAAGCGAATCCGCGAGACCGCGTCCTTCTCGCACCTTAATAATCGTTTCTCACCCCCTAAACCGCCATTTCGTTTAAAGGAGGTCAAATGGAACTTCGGTCTAACCGGGGATGTCGAAATTTGGGATACCGGTAGAGCCGGACCTCTCCTTTTACATGGTAAAATTTCGTAACGATCGGGTGACGCAAAGTATGAAAAAGTGATAATCGAAAGACAGTGTCATTCTCGTCTAATAAGGAGCGTTTCTCTCGCCTAAGCCATGTTTTCAATTTCGATCTAGGGAATCGAAATTCTGCACAAAGGTAGCCCACGAGAACATAATAAAAGCTTCGAATGCGATTTTGAGATTTCTCAAGAACTGCCGCGCCAACTTGGAAAACGGCATATTTTCGCCCCCGCGACCTCAACCTCCGGCGCTAAACACCAGACGGGAGCGGCTCTTGCCGTCGGATCGCGATAACCCCTAACGCAGGTTTGTAGGGGAAGAACCCAGGTAGATATCATGTCGGCAAATTAAAAAGGAGGTCGAGTGTTGGAGTCACGGTAAAGGGTTGATTCTCCCTTTGAAATTATGAGGAAGTGCTAAATCTTAACGGATTTTAGAGTTTGAATAGAAAATTCAGTTTTGACGGGAAACACACAATGTGTCAGAGAGTAGCTGTATCATTCCTCTACACTAAAACATGCAGGGCGAGACAAAAGCAAATCCGGAATCTTGACTTTTCTAAGCAAATCCGCGAGCCCGTGTCCTTTTCGAACTTTTATAAGCGCTTCTCGCCCCCTAAACCGGCATTTTTTTAAAATGCGGTTAAGGGTACCTCGGTCTAACCGAGGAAGTCGAAACTTGGGATACCCTGAGAGCCGGACCTCTCCTTTAAATGGTAAAATTTCGTAACGATCGAATGAAGCCAAGTATGAAAAAGTGATAATCGAAAGACAATGTCATTCTCGTCTCCTAAGGAGCGTTTCTCTCGCCTAAGCCATGTTTTCAATTTCGATCTAGGGTATCGAAATTCGGCGCAAAGGTAGCCCACGTGAAGATAATAAAAGCTTCGAATGCGATTTTGAGATTTCTCAAAAACTGCGGTAGCCATCTTGGGAAATGGCATATTAACCCCCCCGCGACATGCACATCCGACGCTAAACACCAGACGGGAGCGGCTCTTACCGTCGGATCGCGAAGGAAGGGGAAGGACCCAGGTAGATATCCTCACGGTAAATTAAAAGCGAGGTCGAGTAATGGAGTCACGGGAAAGGGTTGATTCTTCCCTTGAAATTAGGAGGAAATGCTAAATTTTAACTGATTTTAAAATTTGAATAGAAAATTCAGTTTTGTCGGGAAACTCACAATATCTTGTTAGAAGGTAGCTGCATCATTCGTCTACACTAAAACATGCAGGACGAGACAAAACAATATCCGGAATCTTGACTTTTCTAAGCGAATCCGCGAGCCCGTGTCCTTCTCGCACTTTTATAAGCGCTTCTCGCCCCCTAAACCGCCATTTCGTTAAAATGCGGTTAAGTGTACCTCGGTCTAACCGAGGAAGTCGTAACTTGGGATACTCTGAGAGCCGGACCTCTCCTTTTAAATAGTAAGATTTCGTGACGATCGAATGACGCAAAGTATGAAAAAGTGATAATCGAAAGACAATGTCATTCTCGTCTCCTAAGGAGCGTTTCTCTCGCCTAAGCCTTGTTTTCAATTTCGATCTAGGGAATCGAAATTCGGCGCAAAGTTAGCCCACGTAAAGATAATAAAAGCTTCGAATGCGATTTTGATATTTCTCAAAAACTGCGGTAGCCATCTTGGGAAATGGCATATTAACCCCCCCGCGACATGCACATCCGACGCTAAACACCAGACGGGAGGGGCTCTTACCGTCGGATCGAGATAACCCCTAAGGCAGGGTTGTAGGGGAAGGACCCAAGTAGATATCCTCACGGTAAATTAAAAGCGAGGTCGAGTAATGGAGTGACGGGAAAGGGTTGATTCTCTACTTGAAATTAGGAGGAAATGCTAAATCTTAACTGATTTTAAAATTTGAATAGAAAATTCAGTTTTGTCGGGAAACTCACAATATCTTGTTAGAAGGTAGCTGCATCATTCGTCTACACTAAAACATGCAGGACGAGACAAAACAATATCCGGAATCTTGACTTTTCTAAGCGAATCCGCGAGACCGCGTCCATATCCCACCTTAATAATCGTTTCTCACCCCCTAAACCGCCATTTCGTTTAAAGGCGGTCAAATGGAACTTCGGTCTAACCGGGGATGTCGAAATTTGGGATACCGGTAGGGCCGGACCTCTCCTTTTACAGGGTAAAATTTCGTAACGATCGAATGACGCAAAGTATGAAAAAGTGATAATCGAAAGACAGTGTCATTCTCGTCTAATAAGGAGCGTTTCTCTCGCCTAAGCCATGTTTTCAATTTCGATCTAGGGAATCGAAATTCTGCACAAAGGTAGCCCACGAGAAGATAATAAAAGCTTCGAATGCGATTTTGAGATTTCGCAAGAACTGCCGCGTCAACTTGGAAAACGGCATATTTTCGCCCCCGCGACCTCCACCTCCGGCGCTAAACACCAGACGGGAGCGGCTCTTGCCGTCGGATCGCGATAACCCCTAACGCAGGTTTGTAGGGGAAGGAACCAGGTAGATATCCTGTCGGCAAATTAAAAAGGAGGTCGAGTGTTGGAGTCACGGTAAAGGGTTGATTCTCCCTTTGAAATTAGGAGGAAGTGCTAAATCTTAACGGATTTTAGAGTTTGAATAGAAAATTCAGGTTTGACGGGAAACACACAATGTGTTAGAGAGTAGCTGTATCATTCCTCTACAATAAAACATGCAGGGCGAGACAAAAGCAAATCCGGAATCTTGACTTTTCTAAGCAAATCCGCGAGCCCGTGTCCATTTCGCACTTTTATAAGCGCTTCTCGCCCCCTAAACCGGCATTTTTTTAAAATGCGGTTAAGGGAACCTCGGTCTAACCGAGGAAGTCGAAACTTGGGATACCCTGAGAGCCGGACCTCTCCTTTAAATGGTAAAATTTCGTAACGATCGAATGAAGCCAAGTATGAAAAAGTGATAATCGAAAGACAATGTCATTCTCGTCTCCTAAGGAGCGTTTCTCTCGCCTAAGCCTTGTTTTCAATTTCGATCTAGGGAATCGAAATTCGGCGCAAAGTTAGCCCACGTAAAGATATTAGAAGCTTCGAATGCGATTTTGAGATTTCTCAAAAACTGCCGCCGCCATCTTGGGAAATGGCATATTATCGCCCCGCGACATGCACATCCGACGCTAAACACCAGACGGGAGCGGCTCTTACCGTCGGATAAGCGATAACCCCTAAGGCAGGGTTGTAAGGGAAGGACCCAAGTAGATATCCTCACGGTAAATTAAAAGCGAGGTCGAGTGTTGGAGTCACGGGAAAGGGTTGATTCTCCCCTTGAAATTAGGAGGAAATGCTAAATCTTAACTGATTTTAAAATTTGAATAGAAAATTCAGTTTTGTCGGGAAACTCACAATATCTTGTTAGAAGGTAGCTGCATCATTCGTCTACACTAAAACATGCAGGACGAGACAAAACAATATCCGGAATCTTGATTTTTCTAAGCAAATCCGCGAGACCGCGTCCTTCTCGCACCTTAATAATCGTTTCTCACCCCCTAAACCGCCATTTCGTTTAAAGGAGGTCAAATGGAACTTCGGTCTAACCGGGGATGTCGAAATTTGGGATACCGGTAGAGCCGGACCTCTCCTTTTACATGGTAAAATTTCATAACGATCGAATGACGCAAAGTATGAAAAAGTGATAATCGAAAGACAGTGTCATTCTCGTCTAATAAGGAGCGTTTCTCTCGCCTAAGCCATGTTTTTAATTTCGATCTAGGGAATCGAAATTATGCACAAATGTAGCCCACGTGAAGATAATAAAAGCTTCGAATGCGATTTTGAGATTTCTCAAGAACTGCCGCGCCAACTTGGAAAGCAGCATATTTTCGCCCCCGCGACCTGCAACTCTTGCGCTATACACCAGACGGGAGCGGCTCTTGCCGACGGATCGCAATAACCCCTAACGCAGGTTTGTAGGGGAAGGACCCAGGTAGATATCATGTCGGCAAATTAAAAAGGAGGTCGAGTGTTGGAGTCACGGTAAAGGGTTGATTCTCCCTTTGAAATTAGGAGGAAGTTCTAAATTTTAACGGATTTTAGAGTTTGAATAGAAAATTCAGTTTTGACGGGAAACACACAATGTGTTAGAGAGTAGCTGTATCATTCCTCTACACTAAAACATGCAGGGCGAGACAAAAGCAAATCCCGAATCTTGACTTTTCTAAGCAAATCCGCGAGCCCGTGTCCTTTTCGCACTTTTATAAGCGCTTCTTGCCCCCTAAACAAGCATTTTTTTAAAATGCGGTTAAGGGTACCTCGGTCTAACCGAGGAAGTCGAAACTTGGGATACCCTGAGAGCCGGACCTCTCCTTTAAATGGTAAAATTTCGTAACGATCGAATGAAGCCAAGTATGAAAAAGTGATAATCGAAAGACAATGTCATTCTCGTCTCCTAAGGAGCGTTTCTCTCGCCTAAGAGATGTTTTCAATTTCGATCTAGGGTATCGAAATTGGGCGCAAAGGTAGCCCACGTGAAGATAATAAAAGCTTCGAATGCGATTTTGAGATTTCTCAAAAACTGCGGTAGCCATCTTGGGAAATGGCATATTAACCCCCCCGCGACATGCACATCCGACGCTAAACACCAGACGGGAGCGGCTCTTGCCGTCGGATCGCGATAACCCCTAACGCAGGGTTGTAGGGGAAGGACCCAGGTAGATATCCTCAAGGTAAATTAAAAAGGAGGTCGAGTGTTGGAGTCACGGGAAAGGGTTGATTCTCCCCTTGAAATTAGGAGGAAATGCTAAATCTTAACGGATTTTAAAGTTTGAATAGAAAATTAATATTTGTCGAGAAACTCACAATATCTTGTTAGAAGGTAGCTGCATCATTCGTCTACACGAAAATATGCAGAACGAGGCAAAAGCAAATCCGGAATCTTGACTTTTCTAAACGAATCTGCTAGCCCGCGTCCATCTCGCAGCTTAATAAGCGCTTCTCGTCCCCTAAACCGCCATTTCGTTTAAAGGAGGTCAAAAGGTACTTCGGTCTAACCGTTGATGTCGAAACTGGGGTAACCGGTAGAGCCGAACCTCTCCTTTTACATGGTAAAATTTCGTAACATTCGAATGACGCCAAGTATGAAAAAGTGATAGTCGAAAGACAATGTCATTCTCGTCTCCTAAGGAGCGTTTCTCTCGTTTAAGCCATGTTTTCAATTTCGATCTAGGGAATCGAAATTCTGCACAAAGGTAGCCCCGTGAGGAGAGAAAATTTAGAATGCGATTTTGAGATTTCTCAAGAACTGCGGCGCCATCTTGGAAAACGGCATATTTTCGCCCCAGCGACCTGCACCTCCGGCGCAAAAACCAGACGGGAGCGGCTCTTCCCGTCGGATCGCGCTAACCCCTAACCCGGGGTTGTAGGGGAAGGACCCAGGTAGATATCCTGACGGTAAATTAAAAAAGGAGGTGAGTGTTGGAGTCACGGGAAAGGGTTGATTCTCCCCTTGAAATTAGGAGGAAATGCTAAATCTTAACTGATTTTAAAGTTTGAATAGAAAATTCAGTTTTGACGGGAAACTCACAATGTGTTAGAGAGTAGCTGTATCTTTCCTCTACACGAAAATATGCAGGGCGAGACAAAAGCAAATCCGGAATCTTGACTTTTCTAAGCAAATCCGCGAGCCCGTGACCTTTTCGCACCTTTATAAGCGCTTCTCGCCCCCAAAACCGCCTTTTCGTTAAAAGGCGGTCAAGGTATACTTCGGTCTAACCCTTTAAGTCGAAACTTGGGATACCGGTAGAGCCTGACCTCTCCTTTTAGATGGTAAAATTTCGTAACGATCGAATGACGCCAAGTATGAAAAAGTGATAATCGAAAGACAGTGTCATTCTCGTCTAATAAGGAGCGTTTCTCTCGCCTAAGCCATGTTTTCAATTTCGATCTAGGGAATCGAAATTCGGCATAAAGGTAGCCCACGTGAAGGTAATAAAAGCTTCGAATGCGATTGTGAGATTTCTCAAAAACTGCGGCCGCCATCTTGGGAAATGGCATATTATCTCCCCCGCGACATGCACCTCCGACGATAAACACCAAACGGGACCGGCTCTTGCCGTCGGATCGTGATACCCCTAACGCAGGGTTGTAGGGGAAGGACCCAGGTAGATATCCTCACGGTAAATTAGAAAAGAGGTCGAGTGTTGGAGTCACGGGAAAGGGTTGATTCTCCCCTTGAAATTAGGAGGAAATGCTAAATCTTAACGGATATTAAAGTTTGAATAGAAAATTAATATTTGTCGAGAAACTCACAATATCTTGTTGGAAGGTAGCTGCTTCACTTGTCTACACGAAAACATGCAGGACGAGACAAAAGCAAATACGGAATCTTGACTTTTCTAAGCGAATCCGCTAGCCCGCGTCCTTCTCGCAGCTTAATAAGCGCTACTCGCCCCTAAACCGCCATTTCGTTTAAAGGAGGTCAAATAGTTCTTCGGTCTAACCTGGGATGTCGAACCTTGGGATACCGGTAGAGCCGAACCTCTCCTTTTACATGGTAAAATTACGTAACATTCGAATGACGCCAAGTATGAAAAAGTGATAGTCGAAAGACAATGTCATTCTCGTCTCCTAAGGAGCGTTTCTCTCGTTTAAGCCATGTTTTCAATTTCGATCTAGGGAATCGAAATTCTGCACAAAGGTAGCCCCGTGAGGAGAGAAAATTTAGAATGCGATTTTGAGATTTCTCAAGAACTGCGGCGCCATCTTGGAAAACGGCATATTTTCGCCCCAGCGACCTGCACCTCCGGCGCAAAAACCAGACGGGAGCGGCTCTTCCCGTCGGATCGCGCTAACCCCTAACCCGGGGTTGTAGGGGAAGGACCCAGGTAGATATCCTGACGGTAAATTAAAAAAGGAGGTGAGTGTTGGAGTCACGGGAAAGGGTTGATTCTCCCCTTGAAATTAGGAGGAAATGCTAAATCTTAACTGATTTTAAAGTTTGAATAGAAAATTCAGTTTTGACGGGAAACTCACAATGTGTTAGAGAGTAGCTGTATCATTCCTCTACACGAAAATATGCAGGGCGAGACAAAAGCAAATCCGGAATCTTGACTTTTCTAAGCAAATCCGCGAGCCCGTGACCTTTTCGCACCTTTATAAGCGCTTCTCGCCCCCAAAACCGCCTTTTCGTTAAAAGGCGGTCAAGGTATACTTCGGTCTAACCCTTTAAGTCGAAACTTGGGATACCGGTAGAGCCTGACCTCTCCTTTTAGATGGTAAAATTTCGTAACGATCGAATGACGCCAAGTATGAAAAAGTGATAATCGAAAGACAGTGTCATTCTCGTCTAATAAGGAGCGTTTCTCTCGCCTAAGCCATGTTTTCAATTTCGATCTAGGGAATCGAAATTCGGCATAAAGGTAGCCCACGTGAAGGTAATAAAAGCTTCGAATGCGATTGTGAGATTTCTCAAAAACTGCGGTAGCCATCTTGGGAAATGGCATATTAACCCCCCCGCGACATGCACATCCGACGCTAAACACCAGACGGGAGCGGCTCTTACCGTCGGATCGCGATAACCCCTAAGGCAGGGTTGTAGGGGAAGGACCCAGGTAGATATCCTCACGGTAAATTAAAAGCGAGGTCGAGTAATGGAGTCACGGGAAAGGGTTGATTCTCCCCTTGAAATTAGGAGGAAATGCTAAATCTTAACTGATTTTAAAATTTGAATAGAAAATTCAGTTTTGTCGGGAAACTCACAATATCTTGTTAGAAGGTAGCTGCATCATTCGTCTACACTAAAACATGCAGGACGAGACAAAACAATATCCGGAATCTTGAATTTTCTGAGCGAATCCGCGAGCCCGTGTCCTTTTCGCACCTTTATAAGCGCTTCTCGCCCCCTAAACCGCCATTTCGTTAAAATGCGGTTAAGTGTACCTCGGTCTAACCGAGGAAGTCGAAACTTGGGATACTCTGAGAGCCGGACCTCTCCTTTTAAATGGTAAGATTTCGTAACGATCGAATGACGCAAAGTATGAAAAAGTGATAATCGAAAGACAATGTCATTCTCGTCTCCTAAGTAGCGTTTCTCTCGCCTAAGCCTTGTTTTCAATTTCGATCTAGGGAATCGAAATTCGGCGCAAAGGTAGCCCACGTAAAGATAATAGAAGCTTCGAATGCGATTTTGATATTTCTCAAAAACTGCCGCCGCCATCTTGGGAAATGGCATATTATCGCCCCGCGACATGCACATCCGACGCTAAACACCAGACGGGAGGGGCTCTTACCGTCGGATCGCGATAACCCTTAAGGCAGGGTTGTAGGGGAAGGACCCAAGTAGATATCCTCACGGTAAATTAAAAGCGAGGTCGAGTAATGGAGTGACGGGAAAGGGTTGATTCTCTACTTGAAATTAGGAGGAAATGCTAAATCTTAACTGATTTTAAAATTTGAATAGAAAATTCAGTTTTGTCGGGAAACTCACAATATCTTGTTAGAAGGTAGCTGCATCATTCGTCTACACTAAAACATGCAGGACGAGACAAAACAATATCCGGAATCTTGACTTTTCTAAGCGAATCCGCGAGACCGCGTCCTTCTCGCACCTTAATAATCGTTTCTCACCCCCTAAACCGCCATTTCGTTTAAAGGAGGTCAAATGGAACTTCGGTCTAACCGGGGATGTCGAAATTTGGGATACCGGTAGAGCCGGACCTCTCCTTTTACATGGTAAAATTTCGTAACGATCGGGTGACGCAAAGTATGAAAAAGTGATAATCGAAAGACAGTGTCATTCTCGTCTAATAAGGAGCGTTTCTCTCGCCTAAGCCATGTTTTCAATTTCGATCTAGGGAATCGAAATTCTGCACAAAGGTAGCCCACGAGAACATAATAAAAGCTTCGAATGCGATTTTGAGATTTCTCAAGAACTGCCGCGCCAACTTGGAAAACGGCATATTTTCGCCCCCGCGACCTCAACCTCCGGCGCTAAACACCAGACGGGAGCGGCTCTTGCCGTCGGATCGCGATAACCCCTAACGCAGGTTTGTAGGGGAAGAACCCAGGTAGATATCATGTCGGCAAATTAAAAAGGAGGTCGAGTGTTGGAGTCACGGTAAAGGGTTGATTCTCCCTTTGAAATTATGAGGAAGTGCTAAATCTTAACGGATTTTAGAGTTTGAATAGAAAATTCAGTTTTGACGGGAAACACACAATGTGTCAGAGAGTAGCTGTATCATTCCTCTACACTAAAACATGCAGGGCGAGACAAAAGCAAATCCGGAATCTTGACTTTTCTAAGCAAATCCGCGAGCCCGTGTCCTTTTCGAACTTTTATAAGCGCTTCTCGCCCCCTAAACCGGCATTTTTTTAAAATGCGGTTAAGGGTACCTCGGTCTAACCGAGGAAGTCGAAACTTGGGATACCCTGAGAGCCGGACCTCTCCTTTAAATGGTAAAATTTCGTAACGATCGAATGAAGCCAAGTATGAAAAAGTGATAATCGAAAGACAATGTCATTCTCGTCTCCTAAGGAGCGTTTCTCTCGCCTAAGCCATGTTTTCAATTTCGATCTAGGGTATCGAAATTCGGCGCAAAGGTAGCCCACGTGAAGATAATAAAAGCTTCGAATGCGATTTTGAGATTTCTCAAAAACTGCGGTAGCCATCTTGGGAAATGGCATATTAACCCCCCCGCGACATGCACATCCGACGCTAAACACCAGACGGGAGCGGCTCTTACCGTCGGATCGCGAAGGAAGGGGAAGGACCCAGGTAGATATCCTCACGGTAAATTAAAAGCGAGGTCGAGTAATGGAGTCACGGGAAAGGGTTGATTCTTCCCTTGAAATTAGGAGGAAATGCTAAATTTTAACTGATTTTAAAATTTGAATAGAAAATTCAGTTTTGTCGGGAAACTCACAATATCTTGTTAGAAGGTAGCTGCATCATTCGTCTACACTAAAACATGCAGGACGAGACAAAACAATATCCGGAATCTTGACTTTTCTAAGCGAATCCGCGAGCCCGTGTCCTTCTCGCACTTTTATAAGCGCTTCTCGCCCCCTAAACCGCCATTTCGTTAAAATGCGGTTAAGTGTACCTCGGTCTAACCGAGGAAGTCGTAACTTGGGATACTCTGAGAGCCGGACCTCTCCTTTTAAATAGTAAGATTTCGTGACGATCGAATGACGCAAAGTATGAAAAAGTGATAATCGAAAGACAATGTCATTCTCGTCTCCTAAGGAGCGTTTCTCTCGCCTAAGCCTTGTTTTCAATTTCGATCTAGGGAATCGAAATTCGGCGCAAAGTTAGCCCACGTAAAGATAATAAAAGCTTCGAATGCGATTTTGATATTTCTCAAAAACTGCGGTAGCCATCTTGGGAAATGGCATATTAACCCCCCCGCGACATGCACATCCGACGCTAAACACCAGACGGGAGGGGCTCTTACCGTCGGATCGAGATAACCCCTAAGGCAGGGTTGTAGGGGAAGGACCCAAGTAGATATCCTCACGGTAAATTAAAAGCGAGGTCGAGTAATGGAGTGACGGGAAAGGGTTGATTCTCTACTTGAAATTAGGAGGAAATGCTAAATCTTAACTGATTTTAAAATTTGAATAGAAAATTCAGTTTTGTCGGGAAACTCACAATATCTTGTTAGAAGGTAGCTGCATCATTCGTCTACACTAAAACATGCAGGACGAGACAAAACAATATCCGGAATCTTGACTTTTCTAAGCGAATCCGCGAGACCGCGTCCATATCCCACCTTAATAATCGTTTCTCACCCCCTAAACCGCCATTTCGTTTAAAGGCGGTCAAATGGAACTTCGGTCTAACCGGGGATGTCGAAATTTGGGATACCGGTAGGGCCGGACCTCTCCTTTTACAGGGTAAAATTTCGTAACGATCGAATGACGCAAAGTATGAAAAAGTGATAATCGAAAGACAGTGTCATTCTCGTCTAATAAGGAGCGTTTCTCTCGCCTAAGCCATGTTTTCAATTTCGATCTAGGGAATCGAAATTCTGCACAAAGGTAGCCCACGAGAAGATAATAAAAGCTTCGAATGCGATTTTGAGATTTCGCAAGAACTGCCGCGTCAACTTGGAAAACGGCATATTTTCGCCCCCGCGACCTCCACCTCCGGCGCTAAACACCAGACGGGAGCGGCTCTTGCCGTCGGATCGCGATAACCCCTAACGCAGGTTTGTAGGGGAAGGAACCAGGTAGATATCCTGTCGGCAAATTAAAAAGGAGGTCGAGTGTTGGAGTCACGGTAAAGGGTTGATTCTCCCTTTGAAATTAGGAGGAAGTGCTAAATCTTAACGGATTTTAGAGTTTGAATAGAAAATTCAGGTTTGACGGGAAACACACAATGTGTTAGAAAGTAGCTGTATCATTCCTCTACAATAAAACATGCAGGGCGAGACAAAAGCAAATCCGGAATCTTGACTTTTCTAAGCAAATCCGCGAGCCCGTGTCCATTTCGCACTTTTATAAGCGCTTCTCGCCCCCTAAACCGGCATTTTTTTAAAATGCGGTTAAGGGAACCTCGGTCTAACCGAGGAAGTCGAAACTTGGGATACCCTGAGAGCCGGACCTCTCCTTTAAATGGTAAAATTTCGTAACGATCGAATGAAGCCAAGTATGAAAAAGTGATAATCGAAAGACAATGTCATTCTCGTCTCCTAAGGAGCGTTTCTCTCGCCTAAGCCTTGTTTTCAATTTCGATCTAGGGAATCGAAATTCGGCGCAAAGTTAGCCCACGTAAAGATATTAGAAGCTTCGAATGCGATTTTGAGATTTCTCAAAAACTGCCGCCGCCATCTTGGGAAATGGCATATTATCGCCCCGCGACATGCACATCCGACGCTAAACACCAGACGGGAGCGGCTCTTACCGTCGGATAAGCGATAACCCCTAAGGCAGGGTTGTAAGGGAAGGACCCAAGTAGATATCCTCACGGTAAATTAAAAGCGAGGTCGAGTGTTGGAGTCACGGGAAAGGGTTGATTCTCCCCTTGAAATTAGGAGGAAATGCTAAATCTTAACTGATTTTAAAATTTGAATAGAAAATTCAGTTTTGTCGGGAAACTCACAATATCTTGTTAGAAGGTAGCTGCATCATTCGTCTACACTAAAACATGCAGGACGAGACAAAACAATATCCGGAATCTTGATTTTTCTAAGCAAATCCGCGAGACCGCGTCCTTCTCGCACCTTAATAATCGTTTCTCACCCCCTAAACCGCCATTTCGTTTAAAGGAGGTCAAATGGAACTTCGGTCTAACCGGGGATGTCGAAATTTGGGATACCGGTAGAGCCGGACCTCTCCTTTTACATGGTAAAATTTCATAACGATCGAATGACGCAAAGTATGAAAAAGTGATAATCGAAAGACAGTGTCATTCTCGTCTAATAAGGAGCGTTTCTCTCGCCTAAGCCATGTTTTTAATTTCGATCTAGGGAATCGAAATTATGCACAAATGTAGCCCACGTGAAGATAATAAAAGCTTCGAATGCGATTTTGAGATTTCTCAAGAACTGCCGCGCCAACTTGGAAAGCAGCATATTTTCGCCCCCGCGACCTGCAACTCTTGCGCTATACACCAGACGGGAGCGGCTCTTGCCGACGGATCGCAATAACCCCTAACGCAGGTTTGTAGGGGAAGGACCCAGGTAGATATCATGTCGGCAAATTAAAAAGGAGGTCGAGTGTTGGAGTCACGGTAAAGGGTTGATTCTCCCTTTGAAATTAGGAGGAAGTTCTAAATTTTAACGGATTTTAGAGTTTGAATAGAAAATTCAGTTTTGACGGGAAACACACAATGTGTTAGAGAGTAGCTGTATCATTCCTCTACACTAAAACATGCAGGGCGAGACAAAAGCAAATCCGGAATCTTGACTTTTCTAAGCAAATCCGCGAGCCCGTGTCCTTTTCGCACTTTTATAAGCGCTTCTTGCCCCCTAAACAAGCATTTTTTTAAAATGCGGTTAAGGGTACCTCGGTCTAACCGAGGAAGTCGAAACTTGGGATACCCTGAGAGCCGGACCTCTCCTTTAAATGGTAAAATTTCGTAACGATCGAATGAAGCCAAGTATGAAAAAGTGATAATCGAAAGACAATGTCATTCTCGTCTCCTAAGGAGCGTTTCTCTCGCCTAAGAGATGTTTTCAATTTCGATCTAGGGTATCGAAATTGGGCGCAAAGGTAGCCCACGTGAAGATAATAAAAGCTTCGAATGCGATTTTGAGATTTCTCAAAAACTGCGGTAGCCATCTTGGGAAATGGCATATTAACCCCCCCGCGACATGCACATCCGACGCTAAACACCAGACGGGAGCGGCTCTTGCCGTCGGATCGCGATAACCCCTAACGCAGGGTTGTAGGGGAAGGACCCAGGTAGATATCCTCAAGGTAAATTAAAAAGGAGGTCGAGTGTTGGAGTCACGGGAAAGGGTTGATTCTCCCCTTGAAATTAGGAGGAAATGCTAAATCTTAACGGATTTTAAAGTTTGAATAGAAAATTAATATTTGTCGAGAAACTCACAATATCTTGTTAGAAGGTAGCTGCATCATTCGTCTACACGAAAATATGCAGAACGAGGCAAAAGCAAATCCGGAATCTTGACTTTTCTAAACGAATCTGCTAGCCCGCGTCCATCTCGCAGCTTAATAAGCGCTTCTCGTCCCCTAAACCGCCATTTCGTTTAAAGGAGGTCAAAAGGTACTTCGGTCTAACCGTTGATGTCGAAACTGGGGTAACCGGTAGAGCCGAACCTCTCCTTTTACATGGTAAAATTTCGTAACATTCGAATGACGCCAAGTATGAAAAAGTGATAGTCGAAAGACAATGTCATTCTCGTCTCCTAAGGAGCGTTTCTCTCGTTTAAGCCATGTTTTCAATTTCGATCTAGGGAATCGAAATTCTGCACAAAGGTAGCCCCGTGAGGAGAGAAAATTTAGAATGCGATTTTGAGATTTCTCAAGAACTGCGGCGCCATCTTGGAAAACGGCATATTTTCGCCCCAGCGACCTGCACCTCCGGCGCAAAAACCAGACGGGAGCGGCTCTTCCCGTCGGATCGCGCTAACCCCTAACCCGGGGTTGTAGGGGAAGGACCCAGGTAGATATCCTGACGGTAAATTAAAAAAGGAGGTGAGTGTTGGAGTCACGGGAAAGGGTTGATTCTCCCCTTGAAACTAGGAGGAAATGCTAAATCTTAACTGATTTTAAAGTTTGAATAGAAAATTCAGTTTTGACGGGAAACTCACAATGTGTTAGAGAGTAGCTGTATCTTTCCTCTACACGAAAATATGCAGGGCGAGACAAAAGCAAATCCGGAATCTTGACTTTTCTAAGCAAATCCGCGAGCCCGTGACCTTTTCGCACCTTTATAAGCGCTTCTCGCCCCCAAAACCGCCTTTTCGTTAAAAGGCGGTCAAGGTATACTTCGGTCTAACCCTTTAAGTCGAAACTTGGGATACCGGTAGAGCCTGACCTCTCCTTTTAGATGGTAAAATTTCGTAACGATCGAATGACGCCAAGTATGAAAAAGTGATAATCGAAAGACAGTGTCATTCTCGTCTAATAAGGAGCGTTTCTCTCGCCTAAGCCATGTTTTCAATTTCGATCTAGGGAATCGAAATTCGGCATAAAGGTAGCCCACGTGAAGGTAATAAAAGCTTCGAATGCGATTGTGAGATTTCTCAAAAACTGCGGCCGCCATCTTGGGAAATGGCATATTATCTCCCCCGCGACATGCACCTCCGACGATAAACACCAAACGGGACCGGCTCTTGCCGTCGGATCGTGATACCCCTAACGCAGGGTTGTAGGGGAAGGACCCAGGTAGATATCCTCACGGTAAATTAGAAAAGAGGTCGAGTGTTGGAGTCACGGGAAAGGGTTGATTCTCCCCTTGAAATTAGGAGGAAATGCTAAATCTTAACGGATATTAAAGTTTGAATAGAAAATTAATATTTGTCGAGAAACTCACAATATCTTGTTGGAAGGTAGCTGCTTCACTTGTCTACACGAAAACATGCAGGACGAGACAAAAGCAAATACGGAATCTTGACTTTTCTAAGCGAATCCGCTAGCCCGCGTCCTTCTCGCAGCTTAATAAGCGCTACTCGCCCCTAAACCGCCATTTCGTTTAAAGGAGGTCAAATAGTTCTTCGGTCTAACCTGGGATGTCGAACCTTGGGATACCGGTAGAGCCGAACCTCTCCTTTTACATGGTAAAATTTCGTAACGATCCAATGACGCCAAGTATGAAAAAGTGATAATCGAAAGACAAGGTCATTCTCGTCTCCTAAGGAGCGTTTCTGTCGCCTAAGCCGTGTTTTCAATTTCGATCTAGGGAATCGAAATTCTGCACAAAGGTAGCCTCGTGAGGAGAGAAAATTTGGAATGCGATTTTGAGATTTCTCAAGAACTGCGGCGCCATCTTAGAAAACGGTATATTTTCGCCCCAGCGACCTGCTCTTCCGGCGCTAAACACCAGACGGGAGCGGCTCTTGCCGTCGGATCGCGATAACACCTAACGCAGGGATGTAGGGGAAGGACCCAGGTAGATATCCTCACGGTAAATTAAAAAGGAGGTCGAGTGTTGGAGTCATGGGAAAGGGTTGATTCTCCCCTTGAAATTAGGAGGAAATGTTAAATCTTAACGGATATTAAAGTTTGAATAGAAAATTAATATTTGTCGAGAAACTCACAATATCTTGTTGGAAGGTACCTGCCTCATTTGTCTACACGAAAACATGCAGGACGAGGCAAAAGCAAATCCGGAATCTTGACTTTTCTAAGCGAATCCGCGAGACCGCGTCCTTCTCGCACCTTAATAAGCGTTTCTCACCCCCTAAACCGCCATTTTGTTTAAAGGAGGTCAAATGGAACTTAGGTCTAACCGGGGATGTCGAAATTTGGGATACCGGTAGAGCCGGACCTCTCCTTTTATATGGTAAAATTTCGTAACGATCGAATGACGCAAAGTATGAAAAAGTTATAATCGAAAGACAGTGTCATTCTCGTCTAATAAGGAGCGTTTCTGTCGCCTAAGCCGTGTTTTCAATTTCGATCTAGGGAATCGAAATTCTGCACAAAGGTAGCCTCGTGAGGAGAGAAAATTTGGAATGCGATTTTGAAATTTCTCAAGAACTGCGGCGCCATCTTAGAAAACGGTATATTTTCGCCCCCGTGACCTGCACCTCCGGCGCTAAACACCAGACGGGAGCGGCCCTTGCCGTGGGATCGCGCTAACCCCTAACCCGGGGTTGTAGGAGAAGGACCCAGGTAGATATATTGACGGTAAATTAAAAATGGAGGTGAGTGTTGGAGTCACGGGAAAAGGTTGATTCACCCCTTGAAATTAGGAGGAAATGCTATAACTTAACGGATTTTTAGGTTTGAATAGAAAATTCAGTTTTGGCTGGAAACTCGCAATATCTTGTTAGAAGGTAGGTGCATCATTCGTCTACAGGAAAACATGCATAGCGAGGCAAAAGCAAATCCGGAATCTTGACTTTTCTAAGCAAACCGCGAGCCAGCGCCCTTCTCGCACCTTAATAAGAGCTTCTCGCAACTAAACCGCCTTTTCGTTAAAAGATATACTTCGGTCTAACCCTTTAAGTCGAAACTTGGGATACCGGTAGAGCCTGACCTCTCCTTTCAGATGGTAAAATTTCGTAACTTTCGAATGACGCCAAGTATGAAAAATTGATAATCGAAAGACAAGGTCATTCTCGTCTCCTAAGGAGCGTTTCTGTCGCCTAAGCCGTGTTTTCAATTTCGATCTAGGGAATCGAAATTCTGCACAAAGGTAGCCCACGTGAAGATAATAAAAGCTTCGAATGCGATTTTGAGATTTCTCAAGAACTGCCGCGCCAACTTGGAAAGCGGCATATTTTCGCCCCAGCGACCTGCAACTCTTGCGATAAACACCAGACGGGAGCGGCTCTTGCCGTCGGATCGCAATAACCCCTAACGCAGGTTTGTAGGGGAAGGACCCAGGTAGATATCCTGTCGGAGAAAATAAAAAGAAGGTCGAGTGTAGGAGTCACGGTAAAGGGTTGATTCCCCCTTGAAATTAGGAGGAAATGCTAAATCTTAACGGATTTTAAAGTTTGAATAGAAAATTTAATTTTCGACGGGAAACTCACAATGTGTTAGAAAGTAGCTGTATCATTCCTCTACACGAAAATATGGAGGGCGAGACAAAAGCAAATCCGGAATCTTGACTTTTCTAAGCAAATCCGCGAGCCCGTATCATTTTCGCACCTTTATAAGCGCTTCTCGCCCCCTAAACCGCCATTTAGTTAAAATGCGGTTAAGTGTACCTCGGTCTAACCGAGGAAGTCGAAACTTGGGATACCCTGAGAGCCGGACCTCTGCTTTTAAATGGTAAAATTTCGTAACTTTCGAATGACGCCAAGTATCAAAAAGTGATAATCGAAAGACGTCATTCTCGTCTCCTAAGGAGCGTTTCTCTCGCCTAAGACATGTTTTCAATTTCGATCTAGGGAATCGAAATTCGGCGCAAAGGTAGCCCACGTGAAGATAATAAAAGCTTCGAATGCGATTTTGAGATTTCACAAAAACTGCGGCCGCCATCTTGGGAAATGGCATATTATCGCCCCCGCGACATGAACCTCCGACGCTAAACACCAGACGGGAGCGGCTCTTGCCGTCGGATCGCGATAACCCCTAACGAAGGGTTGTATGGGAAGGACCCAGGTAGATATCCTGACGGTAAATTAAAAAAGGAGGTGAGTGTTGGAGTCACGGTAAAAGGTTGATTCTCCCCTTGAAATTAGGAGGAAATGCTATAACTTAACGGATTTTTAGATTTGAATAGAAAATTCAGTTTTGGCTGGAAACTCGCAATATCTTGATAGAAGGTGGGTGCATCATTCGTCTACAGGAAAACATGCAGGGCGAGGCAAAAGCAAATTCGGAATCTTGACTTTTCTAAGCAAACCCGCGAGCCCGCGCCCTTCTCGCATCTTAAAAGAGCTTCTCGCAACAAAACCGCCTTTTCGTTAAAAGGCGGTCAAAGTATACTTCGGTCTAACCCTTTAAGTCGAAACTTGGGATACCGGTAGAGCCTGACCTCTCCTTTTATATGGTAAAATTTCGTAAAGATCGAATGACGCCAATTATGAAAAAGTGATAATCGAAAGACAATGTCATTCTCGTCTCCTAAGGAGCGTTTCTCTCGCCTAAGCCATGTTTTCAATTTCGATCTAGGGAATCGAAATTTGGCACAAATGTAGCCCACGTGAAGATAATAAATGCTTCGAATGCGATTTTGAGATTTCTCAAAAACTGCGCCGCCATCTTGGGAAATGGCATATTATCGCCCCCGCAACATGCATTTCCGACGCTAAACACCAGACTGGAGCGGGTCTTGCCGTCGGATCGCGATAACCCCTAAGGAAGGTTTGTAAAGAAAAGACCCAGGTAGATATCCTCACGGTAAATTAAAAAGGAGGTCGAGAGTTGGAGTCAGGAGAAAGGGTTGATTCTCCCCTTGAAAATAGGAGGAAATGCTAAAACTTAACGGATTTTAAAGTTTCAATAGAAAATTAATATTTGTCGAGAAACTCACAATATCTTGTTAGAAGGTAGCTGCATCATTTGTCTACACGAAAACATGCAGAACGAGGCAAAAGCAAATCCGGAATCTTGACTTTTCTAAACGAATCTGCTAGCCCGCGTCCTTCTCGCAGCTTAATAAGCGCTTCTCGTCCCCTAAACCGCCATTTCGTTTAAAGGAGGTCAAAAGGTACTTCGGTCTAACCGGGGATGTCGAAACTGGGGATACCGGTAGAGCCGAATCTCTCCTTTTACATGGTAAAATTTTGTAACGATCGAGTGACGCCAAGTATGAAAAAGTGATAGTCGAAAGACAATGTCATTCTCGTCTCCTAAGGAGCGTTTCTCTCGCCTAAGCCATGTTTTCAATTTCGATATAGGGAATCGAAATTCTGCACAAAGGTAGCCCCGTGAGGAGAGAAAATTTAGAATGCGATTTTGAGATTTCTCAAGAACTGCGGCGCCATCTTGGAAAACGGCATATTTTCGCCCCAGCGACCTGCACCTCCGGCGCAAAAACCAGACGGGAGCGGCTCTTGCCGTCGGATCGCGCTAACCCCTAACCCGGGGTTGTAGGGGAAGGACCCAGGTAGATATCCTGACGGTAAATTAAAAAGGAGGTCGAGAGTTGGAGTCAGGAGAAAGGGTTGATTCTCCCCTTGAAATTAGGAGGAAATGCTAAATCTTAACGGATTTTAAAGTTTGAATAGAAAATTAATATTTGTCGAGAAACTCACAATATCTTGTTAGAAGGTAGCTGCATCATTCGTCTAACGAAAACATGCAGAACGAGGCAAAAGCAAATCCGGAATCTTGACTTTTCTAAACGAATCTGCTAGCCCGCGTCCTTCTCGCAGCTTAATAAGCGCTTCTCGACCCCTAAATCGCCATTTCGTTAAAGGGCGGTTAAAGTGTACTTCGGTCTAACCGCGGAAGTCGAAAATTGGGATATCATTAGAGGCGTACCTGCCCTTTAAGATGGTAAAATTTCGTAACGATCGAATGATGCCAAGTATAAAAAAGTGATAATCGAAAGACAATGTCATTCTCGTCTCCCAAGGAGCGTTTCTCTCGATTAAGCCATGTTTTCAATTTCGATCTAGGGAATCGAAATTCGTCACAAACGTAGCCCACGTGAAGATAATAAAAGTTTAAAATGCGATTTTGAGAATTCTCAAAAACTGGGGCCGCCATCTTGTGAAATGGCATATTTTCGCTCCCGCGACATGCACCTTAGACGCTAAATACCTGACGGGAGCGGCTCTTGCCGTCGGATAGCGATAACCCCTAACGCAGGGGTGTAGGGGAAGGACCCAAGTAGATATCCTCACGGTAAATTAAAAAGGAGGTCGAGTTTTGGAGTCACGGGAAAGGGTTGATTCTTAACTTGAAATTAGGAGGAAATGCTAAATCTTAACGGATATTAAAGTTTGAATAGAAAATTCAGTTACGTCGGGAAACTCACAATATCTTGTTAGAAGGTAGCTGCATCATTCATCTACACTAAAACATGCAAGACGAGACAAAAGAAAATCCGGAATCTTGACTTTTCTAAGCAAATCAGCGAACCCGCGCCCTTCTCGCATCTTAATAAACGCTTCTCGCCAACTAAACCGCCATTTCGTTAAAATGCGGTTAAGTGTACCTCGGTCTAACCGAGGAAGTCGAACCTTGGGATACCTTTAGAGCCGGACGTCTCCTTTTTAAATGGTAAAATTTCGTAACGATCGAATGACGCCAAGTATGAAAAAGTGATAATCGAAGGACAATGTCATTCTCGTCTTGGAAGGAGCGTTTCTCTCGCCTAAGCCATGTTTTCAATTTCGATCTAGGGAATCGAAATTCGTCACAAAGGTAGCCCACGTGAAGATAATAAAAGTTTAAAGTGCGATTTTGAAATTTCTTAAGAAATTGCGGCGCCATCTTGGAAAATGGCATATTTTCGCCACCGCGACCTGCACCTACAACCGTAAACACCAGGCGGGAGCGGCTCCAGACGTCGGATAGCGAAAACCCCTAACGCAGGGTTGTAGGGGAAGGACCCAGGTAGATATCCTAAAGGTAAATTAAAAAGGAAGTCGAGTGTTGGAGTCACGGTAAAGGGTTGATTCTCCTTTTGAAATTAGGAGGAAATGCTAAATCTTAACGGATTTTAAAGTTTGAATAGAAAATTCAGTTTTGACGGGAAAGTCACAATGTGTTAGAGAGTAGCTGTATCATTCCTCTACACGAAAACATGCAGGGCGCGACAAAAGCAAATACGGAATCTTGACTTTTCTAAGCAAATCCGCGAGACCGTGTCCTTTTCGCACCTTTATAAGCGCTTCTCGCCCCCTAAATCGCCATTTCGTTAAAATGCGGTTAAGTGTACCTCGGTCTAACCGAGGAAGTCGAAACTTGGGATAACCTGAGAGCCGGACCTCTCCTTTTAAATGGTAAAATTTCGTAACGATCGAATGACGCCAAGTATGAAAAAGTGATAATCGAAAGACAATGTCATTCTCGTCTCCTATGGAGCGTTTCTCTCTCCTAAGCCTTGTTTTCAATTTCGATCTAGGGAATTGAAATTCGGCGCAAAGGTAGCCCACGTGAAGATAATAAAAGTTTCGAATGCGATTTTGAGATTTCTCAAAAACTGCGGCCGCCATCTTGGGAAATGGCATATTATCGTCCACTCGAAAACATGCAAGGCGAGGCAAAAGCAAATCCGGAATCTTGACTTTTCTAAGAAAATCCGCTAGCCCGCGTCCTTCTCGCTACTTAATAAGCGCTTCTCGCCCAATAAAACGCCTCTTCGTTAAAAGGCTTCTACTGTGTACTTCGGTCTAACCGGTGAAGTCGAAACTTGGGATACCGGTAGAGTCTGATCTCTCCTTTTAGATGGTAAAATTTCGTAACGTTCGAATGACGTCAAGTATGAAAAAGTCATAATCGAAAGACAATGTCATTTTCCTCTCCTAAGGAGCGCTTCTCTCTTATAAGCCATGTTTTCAATTTCTATCAACGGGAATCGAAATTCGGCACAAAGGTAGCCCACGTGAAGATAAAAAAAAGTTTCGAATACGATTTTGAGTTCTCTCAAAAACTGCTGCAGCCATCTTGGAAAATGTCAAATTTTCGCCCCCGGTTCTTGCACCTCCGACGCTAAACACCAAGTTAGAGCGGCTACAGCTGTTGGCTCGCGCTAACCCCTAACACAGGGTTGTAGGAGAAGGACCCATGTAGAAAACCTAACGGTAAATTAAACAGGAGGTCGAGTGTTGGAGTCACGGGGAAAGGTTTATTCACCCCTTCAAATTAGGAGGAAATGATTAATCTTAACGGATTTTAATTTGAATAGGAAATTCAGTTTTGGCGGGAAACTCAAAATATCTTGTTAGAAGGTAGCTGCATCATTCGTCTACACGAAAACATGCAGGGCGAGGCAAGAGCCATCCGGAATCTTGACTTTTCTAAGCAAATCCGCGAGCCCGCTTCCTTCTCGCACTTTAAAAAGAGCTTCTCGCCCCCTAAATCGCCATTTCGTTAAAATGCAGTCACAGTGTACTTCGGTCTAACCGGGAATTCAGATCTTGGGATACCGGTAGAGTTTGACCTCTCCTTTTAGAAGGTAAATTTTCATATCGATCGAATGACGCCATATATGAAAAGTGATAATCTAAATACAATGTCATTCTCGCTTCCTAAGGAACGTTTCTCTCGCTTAAGCCATGTTCTCAATTTCGATCTATGGAATCGAAATTCGGCACAAAGGTAGCCCACGTGAAGACAATAAAAGTTTCGAATGCCATTTTGAGATTTCTCAAAAACTGCGGCCGCCATCTTGGAAAATGTCAAATTTTCGCCCCCGGGACTTGCACCTCCGACGCTAAACATCACGTGGGATCGGCTCCAGCCTTTTGCTCGCGCTAACCCCTAACACAGGGTTGTAGGAAAAGGACCCATGTAGAAAACCTGACGATAAATTAACCAGGAGGTCGAGTGTTGGAGTCACGGGGAGAGGTTTATTCTCCCCTTGAAATTAGGAGGAAATGTTTAATCTTAACGGATTTTAATTTGAATGGGAAATTCAATTTTCTCGGGAAACTCACAATATCTTGTTAGAAGGTAGCTGCATCATTCGTCTACAAGAAAACATGCAGGGCGAGGAAAGAGCAATACGGAAAATTGACTTTTCTAATCAAATCCGCGAGCCCGCTAATTCTCGCACCTTAAAAAGCGCTTCTCGCCCTCTAAACCGCCATTTCGTTAAAATGCGGTCAAAGTGTACTTCGGTCTAACCGGGAAGTCAGATCTTGGGATACCTTTAGAGCCGGACCTCTCCTTTTAGATGATAAAATTTCGTAACGATCGAATGACGCCAAGTATGAAAAAGTGATAATCGAAAGACAATGTCATTCTCGCTTCCTAAGGAGCGTTTCTCTCGCTTAAGCCATGTTCTCAATTTCGATCTAGGGAATCGAAATTCGGCAGAAAGGTAGCCCACGTGAAGATAAAAATGTTTCGAATGCAATTTTGAGATTTCTCAAAAACTGCGGCCGCCATCTTGGAAAATGGCATATTTTCGCATCCGCGACATGCACCTCCGACGCTAAACACCAAGTGAGAGCGGATCCTGCCGTCGGATCGCGCTAACCCCTAGCGCAGGGTTGTGCGGGAAGGACCTAGGTAGATATCCTGACGGTAAATTAAAAAGGAGGTCGAGTGTTGGATAAATGGCAAAAGGTTTATTCTCCCCTTAAAATTCGGAGGAAATGCTAGATCTTAACGGATTTTCAAGTTTGTATTGAAAATTCAGTTAAGGAGGGAAACTCACAATATCATGTAGCAAGGAAGCTACATCATCCGTGTACACGAAAAATTGCAGGTCGATCCAAACGCAAAGAAGGAGGAGTTGCTTTTCTAAGCAAATCCGCGAGCCTGCGTCCTTCTAGCCCCTACAGAGCGCTTCTCACCCCCTAAACTGCCACTTGGCGAAAAGGCCGTTAAAGTGTTCTTCGGTCTAACCGGTGAAGTCGAAACTTGGGATACCGGTGGAGTCGAATGTCTCCTTTTATATGGTAAAATTTCGTAACGATCGAATGACGGCAAGTATGAAAAAGTGATAATCGAAAGACAATGTCATTCTCGTCTCCTAAGGAGCGTTTCTCTCGCCTAAGCCATGTTTTGAATTTCGATCAAGGGAAGCCCACGTGAAGATAAAAGTTTCGAACGCGATTTTGAGTTTTCTCGAGAAATGCGGCCGCCATCTTGCAAAATGGCATATTTTTGCCCAAGCGACATGCTCCTCCAACGCTAAACACCAGGCGGAAGCGGCTCTTGCCGTCGGATCGCGCTAACACCTAACGCAGGGTTGTATGGGAAGGACCCAGGTATATATCCTAACGGTAAATTATAAAGAAGGTCGAGTGTTGGAGTCTCGGGAAAAGGGTGTTCTCCCCTTGAAATTCGGAGGAGATGCTAGATCTTAACGTATTTTCAAGTTTGAATAGAAAATTAATTTTTGGCGGGAAACTCACAATATCTTGTTACCGGGAACCTGCATCATTCGTCTACAAGAAAACATGCAAGGCGAGGCAAAACAAATCCGGAATCTTGACTTTTCTAAGCAAATCCGCGAGCCCGCGTCCTCCTCGCCCCTTAATAAGTGCTTCTCGCCCCCTAAACTGCCTCTTCGTTAAAAGGCTTCTACTGTGTACTTCAATCTAACCGGGGAAGTCGAAAATTGGGATACCGGTAGAGGCGGACCTCTCCTTTTAGATGGTAAAATTTCGCAACGATCGAATGATGCCAAGTATGAAAAAGTGATAATCGAAAGACTGTCATTTTCCTCTCCTAAGGACCGCTTCTCTCTTATAAGCCATGTTTTCAATTTCCATCTAGGGAATCGAAATTCTGCACAATGGTATCCCACGTGAAGAATAAAATGTTTGGAAATCGATTTTGAGATTTCTCAAGAACTGCGGCCGCCATCTTGGAAAACGCCATATTTTTCCCCCGTGACCTGCACCTCCGACGCTAAACACCAAGTGAGAGCGGCTCCAGCAGTCGGATCGCGCTAACCCCTAGCGCACGGTTGTACGGGAAGGACGAGGTAGATATCCTGACGGTAAATTAAAAAGGAGGTCGAGTGTTGGATAAATGGCAAAAGGTTTATTCTCCCCTTAAAATTCGGAGGAAATGCTAGATCTTAACGGATTTTCAAGTTTGTATTGAAAATTCAGTTAAGGAGGGAAACTCACAATATCATGTAGGAAGGAAGCTACATCATCCGTGTACACGAAAAATTGCAGGTCGATCCAAAAGCAAAGACGGAGGCGTTGCTTTTCTAAGCAAATCCGCGAGCCTGCGTCCCTCTAGCCCCTACGAAGCGCTTCTCACCCCCTAAACTGCCACTTGACAAAAAAGCCGTTAAAGTGTTCTTCGGTCTAACCGGTGAAGTCGAAACTTGGGATACCGGTAGAGTCTGATCTCTCCTTTTAGATGGTAAAATTTCGTAACGTTCGAATGACGTCAAGTATGAAAAAGTCATAATCGAAAGACAATGTCATTTTCCTCTCCTAAGGAGCGCTTCTCTCTTATAAGCCATGTTTTCAATTTCTATCAACGGGAATCGAAATTCGGCACAAAGGTAGCCCACGTGAAGATAAAAAAATGTTTCGATTGCAATTTTGAGATTTCTCAAAAACTGCGGCCGCCATCTTGGAAAATGGCATATTTTCGCATCCGCGACATGCACCTCCAACGCTAAACACCAGGCTGGAGCTTCTCCAGCCTTTGGATCGCGCTAATCCCTAACGCAGGTTGTACGGGGAAGGTCTCAGGTAGAACACCTAACGGTAAGTTAACTAGGAGGTCGAGTGTTTGAGTCACGGGAAAAGGTTGTTCTCCCCTTGAATTTCGGAGGAGATGCTTTATCTTAACGGATTTTTAAATTTGAATAGAAAATTAATTTTTTTGGCAGGAAACTCACAATATCTTGTTACCGGGAACCTGCATCATTCGTCTACACGAAAACATGCAAGGCGAGGCAGGAGCAAATACGGAATCTTGACTTTTCTAACCAAATCCGCGAGCACACTTCCTTCTCGCACCTTAATAAGTGCTTCTCGCCAACTAAACCGTCATTTCGTTAAAATGCGCTAAAAGTGTACTTCGGTCTAACCGGGAAGTGTGATCTTGGGATACCGGTAGAGCCGGACCTCTCCTTTTAGGTGGTAAAATTTCGTAACGATCGAATGACGTCAAGTATGAAAAAGTGATAATCGAAAGACAATGTCATTCTCGTTTCCTAAGGAGCGTTTCTCTCGAATGAGCCATGTTTTCAATTTCGATCTGGGAATCGAAATTCGGCAAAAAAGGTAGCCCACGTAAACAAAAATTTCGAATGCGATTTTGAGATTTCTCAAAAACTGCGGCCGCCATCTTGAAAATGGCATATTTTCGACTCAGCGACATGCACCTCCGACGCTAAACACCAAGTGAGAGCGGATCCTGCCGTCGGATCGCGCTAACCCCTAGCGCAGGGTTGTGCGGGAAGGACCTAGGTAGATATCCTGACGGTAAATTAAAAAGGAGGTCGAGTGTTGGATAAATGGCAAAAGGTTTATTCTCCCCTTAAAATTCGGAGGAAATGCTAGATCTTAACGGATTTTCAAGTTTGTATTGAAAATTCAGTTAAGGAGGGAAACTCACAATATCATGTAGGAAGGAAGCTACATCATCCGTGTACACGAAAAATTGCAGGTCGATCCAAACGCAAAGAAGGAGGAGTTGCTTTTCTAAGCAAATCCGCGAGCCTGCGTCCTTCTAGCCCCTACAGAGCGCTTCTCACCCCCTAAACTGCCACTTGGCGAAAAGGCCGTTAAAGTGTTCTTCGGTCTAACCGGTGAAGTCGAAACTTGGGATACCGGTGGAGTCGAATGTCTCCTTTTATATGGTAAAATTTCGTAACGATCGAATGACGGCAAGTATGAAAAAGTGATAATCGAAAGACAATGTCATTCTCGTCTCCTAAGGAGCGTTTCTCTCGCCTAAGCCATGTTTTGAATTTCGATCAAGGGAAGCCCACGTGAAGATAAAAGTTTCGAACGCGATTTTGAGTTTTCTCGAGAAATGCGGCCGCCATCTTGGAAAATGGCATATTTTTGCCCAAGCGACATGCTCCTCCAACGCTAAACACCAGGCGGAAGCGGCTCTTGCCGTCGGATCGCGCTAACACCTAACGCAGGGTTGTATGGGAAGGACCCAGGTATATATCCTAACGGTAAATTATAAAGAAGGTCGAGTGTTGGAGTCTCGGGAAAAGGGTGTTCTCCCCTTGAAATTCGGAGGAGATGCTAGATCTTAACGTATTTTCAAGTTTGAATAGAAAATTAATTTTTGGCGGGAAACTCACAATATCTTGTTACCGGGAACCTGCATCATTCGTCTACAAGAAAACATGCAAGGCGAGGCAAAACAAATCCGGAATCTTGACTTTTCTAAGCAAATCCGCGAGCCCGCGTCCTCCTCGCCCCTTAATAAGTGCTTCTCGCCCCCTAAACTGCCTCTTCGTTAAAAGGCTTCTACTGTGTACTTCAATCTAACCGGGGAAGTCGAAAATTGGGATACCGGTAGAGGCGGACCTCTCCTTTTAGATGGTAAAATTTCGCAACGATCGAATGATGCCAAGTATGAAAAAGTGATAATCGAAAGACTGTCATTTTCCTCTCCTAAGGACCGCTTCTCTCTTATAAGCCATGTTTTCAATTTCCATCTAGGGAATCGAAATTCTGCACAATGGTATCCCACGTGAAGAATAAAATGTTTGGAAATCGATTTTGAGATTTCTCAAGAACTGCGGCCGCCATCTTGGAAAACGCCATATTTTTCCCCCGTGACCTGCACCTCCGACGCTAAACACCAAGTGAGAGCGGCTCCAGCAGTCGGATCGCGCTAACCCCTAGCGCACGGTTGTACGGGAAGGACGAGGTAGATATCCTGACGGTAAATTAAAAAGGAGGTCGAGTGTTGGATAAATGGCAAAAGGTTTATTCTCCCCTTAAAATTCGGAGGAAATGCTAGATCTTAACGGATTTTCAAGTTTGTATTGAAAATTCAGTTAAGGAGGGAAACTCACAATATCATGTAGGAAGGAAGCTACATCATCCGTGTACACGAAAAATTGCAGGTCGATCCAAAAGCAAAGACGGAGGCGTTGCTTTTCTAAGCAAATCCGCGAGCCTGCGTCCCTCTAGCCCCTACGAAGCGCTTCTCACCCCCTAAACTGCCACTTGACAAAAAAGCCGTTAAAGTGTTCTTCGGTCTAACCGGTGAAGTCGAAACTTGGGATACCGGTAGAGTCTGATCTCTCCTTTTAGATGGTAAAATTTCGTAACGTTCGAATGACGTCAAGTATGAAAAAGTCATAATCGAAAGACAATGTCATTTTCCTCTCCTAAGGAGCGCTTCTCTCTTATAAGCCATGTTTTCAATTTCTATCAACGGGAATCGAAATTCGGCACAAAGGTAGCCCACGTGAAGATAAAAAAATGTTTCGAATGCAATTTTGAGATTTCTCAAAAACTGCGGCCGCCATCTTGGAAAATGGCATATTTTCGCATCCGCGACATGCACCTCCAACGCTAAACACCAGGCTGGAGCTTCTCCAGCCTTTGGATCGCGCTAATCCCTAACGCAGGTTGTACGGGGAAGGTCTCAGGTAGAACACCTAACGGTAAGTTAACTAGGAGGTCGAGTGTTTGAGTCACGGGAAAAGGTTGTTCTCCCCTTGAATTTCGGAGGAGATGCTTTATCTTAACGGATTTTTAAATTTGAATAGAAAATTAATTTTTTTGGCAGGAAACTCACAATATCTTGTTACCGGGAACCTGCATCATTCGTCTACACGAAAACATGCAAGGCGAGGCAGGAGCAAATACGGAATCTTGACTTTTCTAACCAAATCCGCGAGCACACTTCCTTCTCGCACCTTAATAAGTGCTTCTCGCCAACTAAACCGTCATTTCGTTAAAATGCGGTCAAAGTGTACTTCGGTCTAACCGGGAAGTCAGATCTTGGGATACCGGTAGAGCCGGACCTCTCCTTTTAGGTGGTAAAATTTCGTAACGATCGAATGACGTCAAGTATGAAAAAGTGATAATCGAAAGACAATGTCATTCTCGTTTCCTAAGGAGCGTTTCTCTCGAATGAGCCATGTTTTCAATTTCGATCTGGGAATCGAAATTCGGCAAAAAAGGTAGCCCACGTAAACAAAAATTTCGAATGCGATTTTGAGATTTCTCAAAAACTGCGGCCGCCATCTTGAAAATGGCATATTTTCGACTCCGCGACATGCACCTCCGACGCTAAACACCAAGTGAGAGCGGATCCTGCCGTCGGATCGCGCTAACCCCTAGCGCAGGGTTGTGCGGGAAGGACCTAGGTAGATATCCTGACGGTAAATTAAAAAGGAGGTCGAGTGTTGGATAAATGGCAAAAGGTTTATTCTCCCCTTAAAATTCGGAGGAAATGCTAGATCTTAACGGATTTTCAAGTTTGTATTGAAAATTCAGTTAAGGAGGGAAACTCACAATATCATGTAGGAAGGAAGCTACATCATCCGTGTACACGAAAAATTGCAGGTCGATCCAAACGCAAAGAAGGAGGAGTTGCTTTTCTAAGCAAATCCGCGAGCCTGCGTCCTTCTAGCCCCTACAGAGCGCTTCTCACCCCCTAAACTGCCACTTGGCGAAAAGGCCGTTAAAGTGTTCTTCGGTCTAACCGGTGAAGTCGAAACTTGGGATACCGGTGGAGTCGAATGTCTCCTTTTATATGGTAAAATTTCGTAACGATCGAATGACGGCAAGTATGAAAAAGTGATAATCGAAAGACAATGTCATTCTCGTCTCCTAAGGAGCGTTTCTCTCGCCTAAGCCATGTTTTGAATTTCGATCAAGGGAAGCCCACGTGAAGATAAAAGTTTCGAACGCGATTTTGAGTTTTCTCGAGAAATGCGGCCGCCATCTTGGAAAATGGCATATTTTTGCCCAAGCGACATGCTCCTCCAACGCTAAACACCAGGCGGAAGCGGCTCTTGCCGTCGGATCGCGCTAACACCTAACGCACGGTTGTATGGGAAGGACCCAGGTATATATCCTAACGGTAAATTATAAAGAAGGTCGAGTGTTGGAGTCTCGGGAAAAGGGTGTTCTCCCCTTGAAATTCGGAGGAGATGCTAGATCTTAACGTATTTTCAAGTTTGAATAGAAAATTAATTTTTGGCGGGAAACTCACAATATCTTGTTAGAGGGAAGCTGCATCATTCGTCTACAAGAAAACATGCAAGGCGAGGCAAAACAAATCCGGAATCTTGACTTTTCTAAGCAAATCCGCGAACCCGCGTCCTCCTCGCCCCTTAATAAGTGCTTCTCGCCCCCTAAACTGCCTCTTCGTTAAAAGGCTTCTACTGTGTACTTCAATCTAACCGGGGAAGTCGAAAATTGGGATACCGGTAGAGGCGGACCTCTCCTTTTAGATGGTAAAATTTCGCAACGATCGAATGATGCCAAGTATGAAAAAGTGATAATCGAAAGACTGTCATTTTCCTCTCCTAAGGACCGCTTCTCTCTTATAAGCCATGTTTTCAATTTCCATCTAGGGAATCGAAATTCTGCACAATGGTATCCCACGTGAAAAATAAAATGTTTGGAAATCGATTTTGAGATTTCTCAAGAACTGCGGCCGCCATCTTGGAAACCGCCATATTTTTCCCCCGTGACCTGCACCTCCGACGCTAAACACCAAGTGAGAGCGGCTCCAGCAGTCGGATCGCGCTAACCCCTAGCGCACGGTTGTACGGGAAGGACGAGGTAGATATCCTGACGGTAAATTAAAAAGGAGGTCGAGTGTTGGATAAATGGCAAAAGGTTTATTCTCCCCTTAAAATTCGGAGGAAATGCTAGATCTTAACGGATTTTCAAGTTTGTATTGAAAATTCAGTTAAGGAGGGAAACTCACAATATCATGTAGGAAGGAAGCTACATCATCCGTGTACACGAAAAATTGCAGGTCGATCCAAAAGCAAAGACGGAGGCGTTGCTTTTCTAAGCAAATCCGCGAGCCTGCGTCCCTCTAGCCCCTACGAAGCGCTTCTCACCCCCTAAACTGCCACTTGACAAAAAAGCCGTTAAAGTGTTCTTCGGTCTAACCGGTGAAGTCGAAACTTGGGATACCGGTAGAGTCTGATCTCTCCTTTTAGATGGTAAAATTTCGTAACGTTCGAATGACGTCAAGTATGAAAAAGTCATAATCGAAAGACAATGTCATTTTCCTCTCCTAAGGAGCGCTTCTCTCTTATAAGCCATGTTTTCAATTTCTATCAACGGGAATCGAAATTCGGCACAAAGGTAGCCCACGTGAAGATAAAAAAAAGTTTCGAATACGATTTTGAGTTCTCTCAAAAACTGCTGCAGCCATCTTGGAAAATGTCAAATTTTCGCCCCCGGTTCTTGCACCTCCGACGCTAAACACCAAGTAAGAGCGGCTACAGCTGTTGGCTCGCGCTAACCCCTAACACAGGGTTGTAGGAGAAGGACCCATGTAGAAAACCTAACGGTAAATTAAACAGGAGGTCGAGTGTTGGAGTCACGGGGAAAGGTTTATTCACCCCTTCAAATTAGGAGGAAATGATTAATCTTAACGGATTTTAATTTGAATAGGAAATTCAGTTTTGGCGGGAAACTCAAAATATCTTGTTAGAAGGTAGCTGCATCATTCGTCTACACGAAAACATGCAGGGCGAGGCAAGAGCCATCCGGAATCTTGACTTTTCTAAGCAAATCCGCGAGCCCGCTTCCTTCTCGCACCTTAAAAAGAGCTTCTCGCCCCCTAAATCGCCATTTCGTTAAAATGCAGTCACAGTGTACTTCGGTCTAACCGGGAATTCAGATCTTGGGATACCGGTAGAGTTTGACCTCTCCTTTTAGAAGGTAAATTTTCATATCGATCGAATGACGCCATATATGAAAAGTGATAATCTAAATACAATGTCATTCTCGCTTCCTAAGGAACGTTTCTCTCGCTTAAGCCATGTTCTCAATTTCGATCTATGGAATCGAAATTCGGCACAAAGGTAGCCCACGTGAAGACAATAAAAGTTTCGAATGCCATTTTGAGATTTCTCAAAAACTGCGGCCGCCATCTTGGAAAATGTCAAATTTTCGCCCCCGGGACTTGCACCTCCGACGCTAAACACCACGTTGGATCGGCTCCAGCCTTTTGCTCGCGCTAACCCCTAACACAGGGTTGTAGGAAAAGGACCCATGTAGAAAACCTGACGATAAATTAACCAGGAGGTCGAGTGTTGGAGTCACGGGGAGAGGTTTATTCTCCCCTTGAAATTAGGAGGAAATGTTTAATCTTAACGGATTTTAATTTGAATGGGAAATTCAATTTTCTCGGGAAACTCACAATATCTTGTTAGAAGGTAGCTGCATCATTCGTCTACAAGAAAACATGCAGGGCGAGGAAAGAGCAATACGGAATCTTGACTTTTCTAATCAAATCCGCGAGCCCGCTAATTCTCGCACCTTAAAAAGCGCTTCTCGCCCTCTAAACCGCCATTTCGTTAAAATGCGGTCAAAGTGTACTTCGGTCTAACCGGGAAGTCAGATCTTGGGATACCGGTAGAGCCGGACCTCTCCTTTTAGATGATAAAATTTCGTAACGATCGAATGACGCCAAGTATGAAAAAGTGATAATCGAAAGACAATGTCATTCTCGCTTCCTAAGGAGCGTTTCTCTCGCTTAAGCCATGTTCTCAATTTCGATCTAGGGAATCGAAATTCGGCAGAAAGGTAGCCCACGTGAAGATAAAAATGTTTCGAATGCAATTTTGAGATTTCTCAAAAACTGCGGCCGCCATCTTGGAAAATGGCATATTTTCGCATCCGCGACATGCACCTCCAACGCTAAACACCAGGCTGGAGCTTCTCCAGCCTTTGGATCGCGCTAATCCCTAACGCAGGTTTTACGGGGAAGGTCTCAGGTAGAACACGTAACGGTAAGTTAACTAGGAGGTCGAGTGTTTGAGTCACGGGAAAAGGTTGTTCTCCCCTTGAATTTCGGAGGAGATGCTTTATCTTAACGGATTTTTAAATTTGAATAGAAAATTAATTTTTTTGGCAGGAAACTCACAATATCTTGTTACCGGGAACCTGCATCATTCGTCTACACGAAAACATGCAAGGCGAGGCAGGAGCAAATACGGAATCTTGACTTTTCTAACCAAATCCGCGAGCACACTTCCTTCTCGCACCTTAATAAGTGCTTCTCGCCAACTAAACCGTCATTTCGTTAAAATGCGGTCAAAGTGTACTTCGGTCTAACCGGGAAGTCAGATCTTGGGATACCGGTAGAGCCGGACCTCTCCTTTTAGGTGGTAAAATTTCGTAACGATCGAATGACGTCAAGTATGAAAAAGTGATAATCGAAAGACAATGTCATTCTCGTTTCCTAAGGAGCGTTTCTCTCGAATGAGCCATGTTTTCAATTTCGATCTGGGAATCGAAATTCGGCAAAAAAGGTAGCCCACGTAAACATAAAAATTTCGAATGCGATTTTGAGATTTCTCAAAAACTGCGGCCGCCATCTTGAAAATGGCATATTTTCGACTCCGCGACATGCACCTCCGACGCTAAACACCAAGTGAGAGCGGATACTGCCGTCGGATCGCGCTAACCCCTAGCGCAGGGTTGTGCGGGAAGGACCTAGGTAGATATCCTGACGGTAAATTAAAAAGGAGGTCGAGTGTTGGATAAATGGCAAAAGGTTTATTCTCCCCTTAAAATTCGGAGGAAATGCTAGATCTTAACGGATTTTCAAGTTTGTATTGAAAATTCAGTTAAGGAGGGAAACTCACAATATCATGTAGGAAGGAAGCTACATCATCCGTGTACACGAAAAATTGCAGGTCGATCCAAAAGCAAAGAAGGAGGCGTTGCTTTTCTAAGCAAATCCGCGAGCCTGCGTCCTTCTAGCCCCTACAGAGCGCTCCTCACCCCCTAAACTGCCACTTGGCGAAAAGGCCGTTAAAGTGTTCTTCGGTCTAACCGGTGAAGTCGAAACTTGGGATACCGGTGGAGTCGAATGTCTCCTTTTATATGGTAAAATTTCGTAACGATCGAATGACGGCAAGTATGAAAAAGTGATAATCGAAAGACAATGTCATTCTCGTCTCCTAAGGAGCGTTTCTCTCGCCTAAGCCATGTTTTGAATTTCGATCAAGGGATCGAAATTCGGCACAAAGGAAGCCCACGTGAAGATAAAAGTTTCGAACGCGATTTTGAGTTTTCTCGAGAAATGCGGCCGCCATCTTGGAAAATGGCATATTTTTGCCCAAGCGACATGCTCCTCCAACGCTAAACACCAGGCGGAAGCGGCTCTTGCCGTCGGATCGCGCTAACACCTAACGCAGGGTTGTATGGGAAGGACCCAGGTATATATCCTAACGGTAAATTATAAAGAAGGTCGAGTGTTGGAGTCTCGGGAAAAGGGTGTTCTCCCCTTGAAATTCGGAGGAGATGCTAGATCTTAACGTATTTTCAAGTTTGAATAGAAAATTAATTTTTGGCGGGAAACTCACAATATCTTGTTAGAGGGAAGCTGCATCATTCGTCTACAAGAAAACATGCAAGGCGAGGCAAAACAAATCCGGAATCTTGACTTTTCTAAGCAAATCCGCGAGCCCGCGTCCTCCTCGCCCCTTAATAAGTGCTTCTCGCCCCCTAAACTACCTCTTCGTTAAAAGGCTTCTACTGTGTACTTCAATCTAACCGGGGAAGTCGAAAATTGGGATACCGGTAGAGGCGGACCTCTCCTTTTAGATGGTAAAATTTCGCAACGATCGAATGATGCCAAGTATGAAAAAGTGATAATCGAAAGACTGTCATTTTCCTCTCCTAAGGACCGCTTCTCTCTTATAAGCCATGTTTTCAATTTCAATCAACGGGAATTGAAATTCGGCACAAAGGTAGCTACGTGAAGATAATAAAAGTTTCGAATGCGATTTTGAGTTTTCTCAAAAACTGCTGCAGCTATCTTGGAAAATGTAAAATTTTCGCACCCGGGACTTGCACCTCCGACGCTAAACACCACGTGGGATCGGCTCCAGTCTTTGGCTCGCGCTAACCCCTAACACAGGTTTGTAGGAGAAGGACCTTAAAGGACGCTTCTCGCCCCCTAAACCGCCATTTCGTTAAAATGCGGTCAAAGTGTACTTCGTTCTAACCGGGAAGTCAGACCTTGGGATACCGGTAGAGCCGGACCTCTCCTTTTAGATGGTAAAATTTCGTAACGATCGAATGACGCCAAGTATGAAAAAGTGATAATCGAAAGACAATGTCATTCTCGCTTCCTAAGGAGCGTTTCTCTCGCTTAAGCCATGTTCTCAATTTCGATCTAGGGAATCGAAATTCGGCACAAAGGTAGCCCACGTGAAGATAAAAAAGTTTCGAATCTAATTTTGAGATTTCTCAAAAACTGCGGCCGCCATCTTGAGAAATGGCATATTTTCGACTCCGCGACATGCACCTCCGACGCTAAACACCAGGTGAGAGCGGATCCTGCCGTCGGATCGCGCTAACCCCTAGCGCAGGGTTGTGGGGGAAGGACCTAGGCAGATATCCTGACGGAAAATTTAAAAGGAGGTCGAGTGTTGGATGAATGGCAAAAGGTTTATTCTCCCCTTAAAATTCGGAGGAAATGCTAGATCTTAACGGATTTTCAAGTTTGCATTGAAAATTCAGTTAAGGAGGGAAACTGACAATATCATGTAGGAAGGAAGCTACTTCATCCGTGTACACGAAAAATTGCAGGTCGATCCAAAAGCAAAGACGGAGGCGTTGCTTTTCTAAGCAAATCAGCGAGCCTGCGTCCTTCTAGCCCCTACAGAGCGCTTCTCACCCCCTAAACCGCCACTTCGCGAAAAGGCCGTTAAAGTGTTCTTCGGTCTAACCGGTGAAGTCGAAACTTGGGATACCGGTGGAGTCGAATCTCTCCTTTTAGATGGTAAAAAGACAATGTCATTCTCGTCTCCTAAGGATTCGGCACAAAGGAAGCCCACGTGAAGATAAAAGTTTCTAACGCGATTTTGAGATTTCTCGAGAACTGCGGCCGCCATCTTGGAAAATGGCATATTTTTGCCCAAGCGACAGGCTCCTCCAACGCTAAACACCAGGCGGAAGCGGCTCTTGCCGTCGGATCGCGCTAACACCTAACGCAGGGTTTTATGGGAAGGACCCAGGTATATATCCTAACGGTAAATTATAAAGAAGGTCGAGTGTTGGAGTCTCGGGAAAAGTGTGTTCTCCCCTTGAAATTCGGAGGAGATGCTAGATTTTAACTGATTTTCAAGTTTGAATAGAAAATTAATTTTTGGCGGGAAACTCACAATATCATGTTAGAAGGAAGCTGCATCATTCGTCTACAAGAAAACATCCAAGGCGAGACAAAAGCAAATCCGGAATCTTGACTTTTCTAAGCAAATCCGCGAGCCCGCGTCCTCCTCGCCCCTTAATAAGTGCTTTTCGCCCCCTAAACTGCCTCTTCGTTAAAAGGCTTCTACTGTGTACTTCGGTCTAACCGGGGAAGTCGAAAATTGGGATACCGGTAGAAGCGGACCTCTCCTTTTAGATGATAAAATTTCGCAATGATCGAATGATGCCAAGTATGAAAAAGTGATAATCGAAAGACTGTCATTTTCCTCTCCTAAGGAGCGCTCCTCTCTTATAAGTCATGTTTTCAATATCTATCAACGGGAATCGAAATTCGGCACAAAGGTAGCTACGTGAAGATAATAAAAGTTTCGAATGCGATTTTGAGTTTTCTCAAAAACTGCTGCAGCCATCTTGGAAAATATCAAATTTTCGCCCCCGGGACTTGCACCTCCGACGCTAAACACCACGTGGGATCGGCTCCAGCCTTTGGTTCGCGCTAATCCCTAACACAGGGTTGTAGGAGAAGGACCCATGTAGAAAACCTGACGGTAAATTAACCAGGAGGTCGAGTGTTGGAGTCACGGGGAAAGGTTTATTCTCCCCTTGAAATTATAAGGAAAGGCTTAATCTTAACGGATTTTAATTTGAATGGGAAATTCAATTTTCTCGGGAAACACACAATATCTTGTTAGAAGGTAGCTGCATCATTCGTCTACAAGAAAACATGCAGGGCGAGGAAAGAGCAATCCGGAATCTTGACTTTTCTAATCAAAACCGCGAGCCCGCTAATTCTCGCACCTTTAAAAGCGCTTCTCGCCCTCTAAACCGCCATTTCGTTAAAATGCGGTCAAAGTGTACTTCGTTCTAACCGGGAAGTCAGATCTTGGGATACCGGTAGAGCCGGACCTCTCCATTTAGATGGTAAAATTTCGTAACGATCGAATGACGCCAAGTATGAAAAAGCGATAATCGAAAGACAATGTCATTCTCGCTTAAGGACCGTTTCTCTCGCTTAAGCCATGTTCTCAATTTCGATCTAGGGAATCGAAATTCGGTACAAAGGTAGCCCACGTGAAGTTAAAAAAGTTTCGAATGCCATTTTGAGATTTCTCAAAAACTGCGGCCGCCATCTTGGAAAATGGCATATTTTCGCAACCGCGACATGCTCCTCCAACGCTAAACACCAGGCGGGAGCGGTTCTTGCCGTCGGATCGCGCTAACACCTAACGCAGGGTTGTATGGGAAGGACCCAGGTATATATCCTAACGGTAAATTATAAAGAAGGTCGAGTTTTGGAGTCTCGGGAAAAGGGTGTTCTCCCCTTGAAATTCGGAAGAGATGCTAGATCTTAACAGATTTTCAAGTTTGAATAGAAAATTAATTTTTGGCGGGAAACTCACAATATCTTGTTAGAAGGAAGCTGCATCATTCGTCTAAAAGAAAACATGCAAGGCGAGGCAAAAGCAAATCCGGAATCTAGACTTTTCTAAGCAAATCCGCGAGCCCGCTAATTCTCGCACCTTAAAAAGTGCTTCTCGCCCTCTAAACCGCCATTTCGTTAAAATGCGGTCAAAGTGTACTTCGGTCTAACCGGTAAGTCAGATCTTGGGATACCGGTAGAGCCGGACCTCTCCTTTTAGATGGTAAAATTTCGTAACGATCGAATGACGCCAAGTATGAAAAAGTGATAATCGAAAGACAATGTCATTCTCGCTTCCTAAGGAGCGTTTCTCTCGCTTAAGCCATGTTCTCAATTTCGATCTAGGGAATCGAAATTCGGCACAAAGGTAGCCCACGTGAAGATAAAAAAGTTTCGAATCCAATTTTGAGATTTCTCAAAAACTGCGGCCGCCATCTTGAGAAATGGCATATTTTCGACTCCGCGACATGCACCTCCGACGCTAAACACCAGGTGAGAGCGGATCCTGCCGTCGGATCGCGCTAACCCCTAGCGCAGGGTTGTGCGGGAAGGACGTAGGCAGATATCCTGACGGTAAATTTAAAAGGAGGTCGAGTGTTGGATGAATGGCAAAAGGTTTATTCTCCCCTTAAAATTCGGAGGAAATGCTAGATCTTAACGGATTTTCAAGTTTGTATTGAAAATTCAGTTAAGGAGGGAAACTAACAATATCATGTAGGAAGGAAGCTACTTCATCCGTGTACACGAAAAATTGCAGGTCGATCCAAAAGCAAAGACGGAGGCGTTGCTTTTCTAAGCAAATCAGCGAGCCTGCGTCCTTCTAGCACCTACAGAGCGCTTCTCACCCCCTAAACCGGCACTTCGCGAAAAGGCCGTTAAAGTGTTCTTCGGTCTAACCGGTGAAGTCGAAACTTGGGATACCGGTGGAGTCGAATCTCTCCTTTTAGATGGTAAAAAGACAATGTCATTCTCGTCTTTTAAGGATTCGGCACAAAGGAAGCCCACGTGAAGATAAAAGTTTCTAACGCGATTTTGAGATTTCTCGAGAACTGCGGCCGCCATCTTGGAAAATGGCATATTTTTGCCCAAGCGACAGGCTCCTCCAACGCTAAACACCAGGCGGAAGCGGCTCTTGCCGTCGGATCGCGCTAACACCTAACGCAGGGTTTTATGGGAAGGACCCAGGTATATATCCTAACGGTAAATTATAAAGAAGGTCGAGTGTTGGAGTCTCGGGAAAAGTGTGTTCTCCCCTTGAAATTCGGAGGAGATGCTAGATTTTAACGGATTTTCAAGTTTGAATAGAAAATTAATTTTTGGCGGGAAACTCACAATATCATGTTAGAAGGAAGCTGCATCATTCGTCTACAAGAAAACATCCAAGGCGAGGCAAAAGCAATTCCGGAATCGTGACTTTTCTAAGCAAATCCGCGAGCCCGCGTCCTCCTCGCCCCTTAATAAGTGCTTTTCGCCCCCTAAACTGCCTCTTCGTTAAAAGGCTTCTACTGTGTACTTCGGTCTAAAAGGGGAAGTCGAAAATTGGGATACCGGTAGAAGCGGACCTCTCCTTTTAGATGGTAAAATTTCGCAATGATCGAATGATGCCAAGTATGAAAAAGTGATAATCGAAAGACTGTCATTTTCCTCTCCTAAGGAGCGCTCCTCTCTTATAAGTCATGTTTTCAATATCTATCAACGGGAATCGAAATTCGGCACAAAGGTAGCTACGTGAAGATAAAAGTTTCGAATGCGATTTTGGGTTTTCTCAAAAACTGCTGCAGCCATCTTGGAAAATGTCAAATTTTCGCCCCCGGGACTTGCACCTCCGACGCTAAACACCACGTGGGATCGGCTCCAGCCTTTGGCTCGCGCTAACCCCTAACAGGGTCGTAGGAGAAGGACCCATGTAGAAAACCTGACGGTAAATTAACCAGGAGGTCGAGTGTTGGAGTCAATGGGAAAGGTTTATTCTCCCCTTGAAATTAGGAAGAAATTCTTAATCTTAACGGATTTTAATTTGAATGGGAAATTCAATTTTCTCGGGAAACTCACAATATCTTGTTAGAAGGTAGCTGCATCATTCGTCTACAAGAAAACATGCAGGGCGAGGAAAGTGCAATCCGGAATCTTGACTTTTCTAATCAAATCCGCGAGCCCGCTAATTCTCGCAACTTAAAAAGCGCTTCTCGCCCTCTAAACCGCCATTTCGTTAAAATGCGGTCAAAGTGTATTTCGTTCTAACCGGGAAGTCAGATCTTGGGATACCGGTAGAGCCGGACCTCTCCTTTTAGGTGGTAAAATTTCGTAACCATCGAATGACGTCAAGTATGAAAAAGTGATAATCGAAAGACAATGTCATTCTCGTTTCCTAAGGAGCGTTTCTCTCGAATGAGCCATGTTTTCAATTTCGATCTAGGAATCGAAATTCGGCAAAAAAGGTAGCCCACGTAAACATAATAAAATTTCGAATGCGATTTTGAGATTTCTCAAAAACTGCGGCCGCCATCTTGAGAAATGGCATATTTTCGACTCCGCGACATGCACCTCCGACGCTAAACACCAGGTGAGAGCGGATCCTGCCGTCGGATCGCGCTAACCCCTAGCGCAGGGTTGTGCGGGAAGGACCTAGGTAGATATCCTGACGGTAAATTAAAAAGGAGGTCGAGTGTTGGATAAATGGCAAAAGGTTTATTCTCCCCTTAAAATTCGGAGGATATGCTAGATCTTAACGGATTTTCAAGTTTGTATTGAAAATTCAGTTAAGGAGGGAAACTCACAATATCATGTAGGAAGGAAGCTACATCATCCGTGTACACGAAAAATTGCAGGTCGATCCAAAAGCAAAGACGGAGGCGTTGCTTTTCTAAGCAAATCCGCGAGCCTGCGTCCTTCTAGCCCCTACAGAGCGCTTCTCACACCCTAAACTGCCACTTGGCGAAAAGGCCGTTAAAGTGTTCTTCGGTCTAACCGGTGAAGTCGAAACTTAGGATACCGGTGGAGTCGAATGTCTCCTTCTATATGGTAAAATTTCGTAACGATCGAATGACGGCAAGTATGAAAAAGTGATAATCGAAAGACAATGTCATTCTCGTCTCCTAAGGAGCGTTTCTCTTGCCTAAGCCATGTTTTGAATTTCGATCAAGGGATCGAAATTCGGCACAAAGTAAGCCCACGTTAATATAAAAGTTTCGAACGCGATTTTGAGATTTCTCGAGAACTGCGGCCGCCATCTTGGAAAATGGCATATTTTTGCCCAAACGACATGCTCCTCCAACGCTAAACACCAGGCGGAAGCGGCTCTTGCCGTCGGATCGCGCTAACACCTAACGCAGGGTTGTATGTGAAGGACCCAGGTATATATCCTAACGGTAAATTATAAAGAAGGTCGAGTGTTGGAGTCTCGAGAAAAGGGTGTTCTCCCCTTGAAATTCGGAGGAGATGCTAGATCTTAACGGATTTTCAAGTTTGAATAGAAAATTAATTTTTGGCGGGAAACTCACAATATCTTGTTAGAAGGAAGCTGCATCATTCGTCTACAAGAAAACATGCAAGGCGAGGCAAAAGCAAATCCTGAATCTTGACTTTTCTAAGCAAATCCGCGAGCCCGCGTCCTCCTCGCCCCTTAATAAGTGCTTCTCGCCCCCTAAACTGCCTCTTCGTTAAAAGGCTTCTACTGTGTACTTCGGTCTAACCGGGTAAGTCGAAAATTGGGATACCGGTAGAGGCGGACCTCTCCTTTTAGATGGTAAAATTTCGCAATGATCGAATGATGCCAAGTATGAAAAAGTGATAATCGAATTACTGTCATTTTCCTCTCCTAAGGAGCGCTTCTCTCTTATAAGCCATGTTTTCAATTTCTACTAACGGGAATCGAAATTCGGCACAAAGGTAGCTACGTGAAGATAATAAATGTTTCGAATGCGATTTTGAGTTTTCTCAAAAACTGCTGCAGCTATCTTGGAAAATGTCAAATTTTCGCCCACGGGACTTGCACCTCCGACGATAAACACCACGTGGGATCGGCTCCAGCCTTTGGCTCGCGCTAACCCCTAACACAGGGTTGTAGGAGAAGGACCTTAAAAGGCGCTTCTCGCCCCCTAAACCGCCATTTCGTTAAAATGCGGTCAAAATGTACTTCGGTCTAACCGGGAAGTCAGATCTTGGGATACCGGTAGAGCCGGATCTCTCCTTTTAGATGGTAAAATTTCGTAACGATCGAATGATGCCAAGTATGAAAAGTAATAATCGAAAAACAATGTCATTCTCGCTTCCTAAGGAGCGTTTCTCTCAAGGGAATCGAAATTCGGCACAAAGGTAGCCCACGTGAAGAATAAAAAGTTTGGAAATCGATTTTGAGATTTCTCAAGAACTGCGGCCGCCATCTTGGAAAATGCATATTTCTTCCCCGTGACCTGCACCTCGCACGCTAAACACCAGGTGAGAGCGGCTCCAGCAGTCGGATCGCGCTAACCCCTAACGCAGGTTTGTAGGGGAAGGACCCAGGTAGATATCATGTCGGCAAATTAAAAAGGAGGTCGAGTGTTGGAGTCACGGTAAAGGGTTGATTCTCCCCTTGAAATTAGGAGGAAATGCTAAATCTTAACTGATTTTAAAATTTGAATAGAAAATTCAGTTTTGTCGGGAAACTCACAATATCTTGTTAGAAGGTAGCTGCATCATTCGTCTACACTAAAACATGCAGGACGAGACAAAACAATATCCGGAATCTTGACTTTTCTAAGCGAATCCGCGAGACCGCGTCCATATCCCACCTTAATAATCGTTTCTCACCCCCTAAACCGCCATTTCGTTTAAAGGAGGTCAAATGGAACTTCGGTCTAACCGGGGATGTCGAAAATTGGGATACCGGTAGAGCAGGACCTCTCCTTTTACATTATAATATTTCGTAACGATCGAATGACGCAAAGTATGAAAAAGTGATAATCAAAAGACAGTGTCATTCTCGTCTAATAAGGAGCGTTTCTCTCGCCTAAGCCATGTTTTCAATTTCGATCTAGGGAATCGAAATTCTGCACAAAGGTAGCCCACGAGAAGATAAAAGCTTCGAATGCGATTTTGAGATTTCTCAAGAACTGCCGCGCCAACTTGTAAAACGGCATATTTTCGCCCCCGCGACCTCCACCTCCGGCGATAAACACCAGACGGGAGCGGCTCTTGCCGTCGGATCGCGATAACCCCTAACGCAGGTTTGTAGGGGAAGGACCCAGGTAGATATCATGTCGGCAAATTAAAAAGGAGGTCGAGTGTTGGAGTCACGGTAAAGGGTTGATTCTCCCTTTGAAATTATGAGGAAGTGCTAAATCTTAACGGATTTTAAAGTTTGAATAGAAAATTCAGTTTTGACGGGAAACACACAATGTGTCAGAGAGTAGCTGTATCATTCCTCTACACTAAAACATGCAGGGCGAGACAAAAGCAAATCCGGAATCTTGACTTTTCTAAGCAAATCCGCGAGCCCGTGTCCTTTTCGCACTTCTATAAGCGCTTCTCGCCCCCTAAACCGGCATTTTTTAAAATGCGGTTAAGGGTACCTCGGTCTAACCGAGGAAGTCGAAACTTGGGATACCCTGAGAGCCGGACCTCTCCTTTAAATTGTAAAATTTCGTAACGATCGAATGAAGCCAAGTATGAAAAAGTGATAATCGAAAGACAATGTCATTCTCGTCTCCTAAGGAGCGTTTCTCTCGCCTAAGCCATGTTTTCAATTTCGATCTAGGGTGTCGAAATTCGGCGCAAAGGTAGCCCACGTGAAGATAAAAAAAGCTTCGAATGCGATTTTGAGATTTCTCAAAAACTGCGGTAGCCATCTTGGGAAATGGCATATTAACCCCCCCGCGACATGCACATCCGACGCTAAACACCAGACGGGAGCGGCTCTTACCGTCGGATCGCGATAACCCCTAAGGCAGGGTTGTAGGGGAAGGACCCAGGTAGATATCATGTCGGCAAATTAAAAAGGAGGTCGAGTGTTGGAGTCACGGTAAAGGGTTGATTCTCCCTTTGAAATTATGAGGAAGTGCTAAATCTTAACGGATTTTAAAGTTTGAATAGAAAATTCAGTTTTGACGGGAAACACACAATGTGTCAGAGAGTAGCTGTATCATTCCTCTACACTAAAACATGCAGGGCGAGACAAAAGCAAATCCGGAATCTTGACTTTTCTAAGCAAATCCGCGAGCCCGTGTCCTTTTCGCACCTTTATAAGCGCTTCTCGCCCCCTAAACCGCCATTTCGTTAAAATGCGGTTAAGTGTACCTCGGTCTAACCGAGGAAGTCGAAACTTGGGATACTCTGAGAGCCGGACCTCTCCTTTTAAATGGTAAGATTTCGTAACGATCGAATGACGCAAAGTATGAAAAAGAGATAATCGAAAGACAATGTCATTCTCGTCTCCTAAGGAGCGTTTCTCTCGCCTAAGCCTTGTTTTCAATTTCGATCTAGGGAATCGAAATTCGGCGCAAAGGTAGCCCACGTAAAGATAATAGAAGCTTCGAATGCGATTTTGAGATTTCTCAAAAACTGCCGCCGCCATCTTGGGAAATGGCATATTATCGCCCCCGCGACATGCACATCCGACGCTAAACACCAGACGGGAGCGGCTCTTACCGTCGGATCGCGATAACCCCTAAGGCAGGGTTGTAGGGGAAGGACCCAAGTAGATATCCTCACGGTAAATTAAAAGCGAGGTCGAGTAATGGAGTGACGGGAAAGGGTTGATTCTCCCCTTGAAATTAGGAGGAAATGCTAAATCTTAACTGATTTTAAAATTTGAATAGAAAGTTCAGTTTTGTCGGGAAACTCACAATATCTTGTTAGAAGGTAGCTTCATCATTCGTCTACACTAAAACATGCAGGACGAGACAAAACAATATCCGGAGTCTTGACTTTTCTAAGCGAATCCGCGAGACCGCGTCCTTCTCGCACCTTAATAATCGTTTCTCACCCCCTAAACCGCCATTTCGTTTAAAGGAGGTCAAATGGAACTTCGGTCTTACCGGGGATGTCGAAATTTGGGATACCGGTAGAGCCGGACCTCTCCTTTTACATGGTAAAATTTCATAACGATCGAATGACGCAAAGTATGAAAAAGTGATAATCGAAAGACAGTGTCATTCTCGTCTAATAAGGAGCGTTTCTCTCGCCTAAGCCATGTTTTCAATTTCGATCTAGGGAATCGAAATTATGCACAAATGTAGCCCACGAGAAGATAATAAAAGCTTCGAATGCGATTTTGAGATTTCTCAAGAACTGCCGCGCCAACTTGGAAAACGGCATATTTTCGCCCCCGCGACCTCCACCTCCGGCGCTAAACACCAGACGGGAGCGGCTCTTGCCGTCGGAACACGATAACCCCTAACGCAGGTTTGTAGGGGAAGGACCCAGGTAGATATCATGTCGGCAAATTAAAAAGGAGGTCGAGTGTTGGAGTCACGGTAAAGGGTTGATTCTCCCTTTGAAATTATGAGGAAGTGCTAAATCTTAACGGATTTTAGAGTTTGAATAGAAAATTCAGTTTTGACGGGAAACACACAATGTGTCAGAGAGTAGCTGTATCATTCCTCTACACTAAAACATGCAGGGCGAGACAGAAGCAAATCCGGAATCTTGACTTTTCTAAGCAAATCCGCGAGCCCGTGTCCTTTTCGCACTTTTATAAGCGCTTCTCGCCCCCTAAACCGGCATTTTTTTAAAATGCGGTTAAGGGTACCTCGGTCTAACCGAGGAAGTCGGAACTTGGGATACCCTGAGAGCCGGACCTCTCCTTTAAATGGTAAAATTTCGTAACGATCGAATGAAGCCAAGTATGAAAAAGTGATAATCGAAAGACAATGTCATTCTCGTCTCCTAAGGAGCGTTTCTCTCGCCTAAGCCATGTTTTCAATTTCGATCTAGGGTATCGAAATTCGGCGCAAAGGTAGCCCACGTGAAGATAATAAAAGCTTCGAATGCGATTTTGAGATTTCTCAAAAACTGCGGTAGCCATCTTGGGAAATGGCATATTAACCCCCCGCGACATGCACATCCGACGCTAAACACCAGACGGGAGCGGCTCTTACCGTCGGATCGCCATAACCCCTAAGGCAGGGTTGTAGGGGAAGGACCCAGGTAGATATCCTCACGGTAAATTAAAAGCGAGGTCGAGTAATGGAGTCACGGGAAAGGGTTGATTCTCCCCTTGAAATTAGGAGGAAATGCTAAATCTTAACTGATTTTAAAATTTGAATAGAAAATTCAGTTTTGTCGGGAAACTCACAATATCTTGTTAGAAGGTAGCTGCATCATTCGTCTACACTAAAACATGCAGGACGAGACAAAACAATATCCGGAATCTTGAATTTTCTGAGCGAATCCGCGAGCCCGTGTCCTTTTCGCACCTTTATAAGCGCTTCTCGCCCCCTAAACCGCCATTTCGTTAAAATGCGGTTAAGTGTACCTCGGTCTAACCGAGGAAGTCGAAACTTGGGATACTCTGAGAGCCGGACCTCTCCTTTTAAATGGTAAGATTTCGTAACGATCGAATGACGCAAAGTATGAAAAAGTGATAATCGAAAGACAATGTCATTCTCGTCTCCTAAGGAGCGTTTCTCTCGCCTAAGCCTTGTTTTCAATTTCGATCTAGGGAATCGAAATTCGGCGCAAAGGTAGCCCACGTAAAGATAATAGAAGCTTCGAATGCGATTTTGATATTTCTCAAAAACTGCCGCCGCCATCTTGGGAAATGGCATATTATCGCCCCGCGACATGCACATCCGACGCTAAACACCAGACGGGAGCGGCTCCTACCGTCGGATCGCGATAACCCCTAAGGCAGGGTTGTAGGGGAAGGACCCAAGTAGATATCCTCACGGTAAATTAAAAGCGAGGTCGAGTAATGGAGTCACGGGAAAGGGTTGATTCTCCCCTTGAAATTAGGAGGAAATGCTAAATCTTAACTGATTTTAAAATTTGAATAGAAAGTTCAGTTTTGTCGGGAAACTCACAATATCTTGTTAGAAGGTAGCTGCATCATTCGTCTACACTAAAACATGCAGGACGAGACAAAACAATATCCGGAGTCTTGACTTTTCTAAGCGAATCCGCGAGACCGCGTCCTTCTCGCACCTTAATAATCGTTTCTCACCCCCTAAACCGCCATTTCGTTTAAAGGAGGTCAAATGGAACTTCGGTCTAACCGGGGATGTCGAAATTTGGGATACCGGTAGAGCCGGACCTCTCATTTTACATGGTAAAATTTCATAACGATCGAATGACGCAAAGTATGAAAAAGTGATAATCGAAAGACAGTGTCATTCTCGTCTAATAAGGAGCGTTTCTCTCGCCTAAGCCATGTTTTCAATTTCGATCTAGGGAATCGAAATTATGCACAAATGTAGCCCACGAGAAGATAATAAAAGCTTCGAATGCGATTTTGAGATTTCTCAAGAACTGCCGCGCCAACTTGGAAAACGGCATATTTTCGCCCCCGCGACCTCCACCTCCGGCGCTAAACACCAGACGGGAGCGGCTCTTGCCGTCGGATCGCGATAACCCCTAACGCAGGTTTGTAGGGGAAGGACCCAGGTAGATATCATGTCGGCAAATTAAATAGGAGGTCGAGTGTTGGAGTCACGGTAAAGGGTTGATTCTCCCTTTGAAATTATGAGGAAGTGCTAAATCTTAACGGATTTTAGAGTTTGAATAGAAAATTCAGTTTTGACGGGAAACACACAATGTGTCAGAGAGTAGCTGTATCATTCCTCTACACTAAAACATGCAGGGCGAGACAAAAGCAAATCCGGAATCTTGACTTTTCTAAGCAAATCCGGGAGCCCGTGTCCTTTTCGCACTTTTATAAGCGCTTCTCGCCCCCTAAACCGGCATTTTTTTAAAATGCGGTTAAGGGTACCTCGGTCTAACCGAGGAAGTCGAAACTTGGGATACCCTGAGAGCCGGACCTCTCCTTTAAATGGTAAAATTTCGTAACGATCGAATGAAGCCAAGTATGAAAAAGTGATAATCGAAAGACAATGTCATTCTCGTCTCCTAAGGAGCGTTTCTCTCGCCTAAGCCATGTTTTCAATTTCGATCTAGGGTATCGAAATTCGGCGCAAAGTTAGCCCACGTAAAGATAATAAAAGCTTCGAATGCGATTTTGATATTTCTCAAAAACTGCCGCCGCCATCTTGGGAAATGTCATATTATCGCCCCGCGACATGCACATCCGACGCTAAACACCAGACGGGAGCGGCTCTTACCGTCGGATCGCGATAACCCCTAAGGCAGGGTTTTAGGGGAAGGACCCAGGTAGATATCCTCACGGTAAATTAAAAGCGAGGTCGAGTAATGGAGTCACGGGAAAGGGTTGATTCTTCCCTTGAAATTAGGAGGAAATGCTAAATCTTAACTGATTTTAAAATTTGAATAGAAAATTCAGTTTTGTCGGGAAACTCACAATATCTTGTTAGAAGGTAGCTGCATCATTCGTCTACACTAAAACATGCAGGACGAGACAAAACAATATCCGCAATCTTGACTTTTCTAAGCGAATCCGCGAGCCCGTGTCCTTCTCGCACTTTTATAAGCGCTTCTCGCCCCCTAAACCGCCATTTCGTTAAAATGCGGTTAAGTGTACCTCGGTCTAACCGAGGAAGTCGAAACTTGGGATACTCTGAGAGCCGGACCTCTCCTTTTAAATAGTAAGATTTCGTAACGATCGAATGACGCAAAGTATGAAAAAGTGATAATCGAAAGACAATGTCATTCTCGTCTCCTAAGGAGCGTTTCTCTCGCCTAAGCCTTGTTTTCAATTTCGATCTAGGGAATCGAAATTCGGCGCAAAGTTAGCCCACGTAAAGATAATAAAAGCTTCGAATGCGATTTTGATATTTCTCAAAAACTGCCGCCGCCATCTTGGGAAATGTCATATTATCGCCCCGCGACATGCACATCCGACGCTAAACACCAGACGGGAGCGGCTCTTACCGTCGGATCGCGATAACCCCTAAGGCAGGTTTGTAGGGGAAGGAACCAGGTAGATATCCTGTCGGCAAATTATAAAGGAGGTCGAGTGTTGGAGTCACGGTAAAGGGTTGATTCTCCCTTTGAAATTAGGAGGAAGTGCTAAATCTTAACGGATTTTAAAATTTGAATAGAAAATTCAGTTTTGTCGGGAAACTCACAATATCTTGTTAGAAGGTAGCTGCATCATTCGTCTACACTAAAACATGCAGGACGAGACAAAACAATATCCGGAATCTTGACTTTTCTAAGCGAATCCGCGAGACCGCGTCCTTCTCGCACCTTAATAATCGTTTCTCAAACCCTAAACCGCCATTTCGTTTAAAGGAGGTCAAATGGAACTTTGGTCTAACCGGGGATGTCGAAATTTGGGATACCGGTAAAGCCGGACCTCTCCTTTTACATGGTAAAATTTCATAACGATCGAATGACGCAAAGTATGAAAAAGTGATAATCGAAAGACAGTGTCATTCTCGTCTAATAAGGAGCGTTTCTCTCGCCTAAGCCATGTTTTTAATTTCGATCTAGGGAATCGAAATTATGCACAAATGTAGCCCACGTGAAGATAATAAAAGCTTCGAAAGCGATTTTGAGATTTCTCAGGAACTGCCGCGCCAACTTGGAAAGCAGCATATTTTCGCCCCCTCGACCTGAAACTCTTGCGCTAAACACCAGACGGGAGCGGCTCTTGCCGACGGATCGCAATAACCCCTAACGCAGGTTTGTAGGGGAAGGACCCAGGTAGATATCATGTCGGCAAATTAAAATGGAGGTCGAGTGTTGGAGTCACGGTAAAGGGTTGATTCTCCCTTTGAAATTAGGAGGAAGTGCTAAATCTTAACGGATTTTAGAGTTTGAATAGAAAATTCAGTTTTGACGGGAAACACACAATGTGTTAGAGAGTAGCTGTATCATTCCTCTACACTAAAACATGCAGGGCGAGACAAAAGCAAATCCGGAATCTTGACTTTTCTAAGCAAATCCGCGAGCCCGTGTCCTTTTCGCACTTTTATAAGCGCTTCTCGCCCCCTAAACCGGCATTTTTTTAAAATGCGGTTAAGGGTACCTCGTTCTAACCGAGGAAGTCGAAACTTGGGATACCCTGAGAGCCGGACCTCTCCTTTAAATGGTAAAATTTCGTAACGATCGAATGAAGCCAAGTATGAAAAAGTGATAATCGAAAGACAATGTCATTCTCGTCTCCTAAGGAGCGTTTCTCTCGCCTAAGCCATGTTTTCAATTTCGATCTAGGGTATCGAAATTCGGCGCAAAGTTAGCCCACGTAAAGATAATAAAAGCTTCGAATGCGATTTTGATATTTCTCAAAAACTGCCGCCGCCATCTTGGGAAATGTCATATTATCGCCCCGCGACATGCACATCCGACGCTAAACACCAGACGGGAGCGGCTCTTACCGTCGGATCGCGATAACCCCTAAGGCAGGGTTTTAGGGGAAGGACCCAGGTAGATATCCTCACGGTAAATTAAAAGCGAGGTCGAGTAATGGAGTCACGGGAAAGGGTTGATTCTTCCCTTGAAATTAGGAGGAAATGCTAAATCTTAACTGATTTTAAAATTTGAATAGAAAATTCAGTTTTGTCGGGAAACTCACAATATCTTGTTAGAAGGTAGCTGCATCATTCGTCTACACTAAAACATGCAGGACGAGACAAAACAATATCCGCAATCTTGACTTTTCTAAGCGAATCCGCGAGCCCGTGTCCTTCTCGCACTTTTATAAGCGCTTCTCGCCCCCTAAACCGCCATTTCGTTAAAATGCGGTTAAGTGTACCTCGGTCTAACCGAGGAAGTCGAAACTTGGGATACTCTGAGAGCCGGACCTCTCCTTTTAAATAGTAAGATTTCGTAACGATCGAATGACGCAAAGTATGAAAAAGTGATAATCGAAAGACAATGTCATTCTCGTCTCCTAAGGAGCGTTTCTCTCGCCTAAGCCTTGTTTTCAATTTCGATCTAGGGAATCGAAATTCGGCGCAAAGTTAGCCCACGTAAAGATAATAAAAGCTTCGAATGCGATTTTGATATTTCTCAAAAACTGCCGCCGCCATCTTGGGAAATGTCATATTATCGCCCCGCGACATGCACATCCGACGCTAAACACCAGACGGGAGCGGCTCTTACCGTCGGATCGCGATAACCCCTAAGGCAGGTTTGTAGGGGAAGGAACCAGGTAGATATCCTGTCGGCAAATTATAAAGGAGGTCGAGTGTTGGAGTCACGGTAAAGGGTTGATTCTCCCTTTGAAATTAGGAGGAAGTGCTAAATCTTAACGGATTTTAAAATTTGAATAGAAAATTCAGTTTTGTCGGGAAACTCACAATATCTTGTTAGAAGGTAGCTGCATCATTCGTCTACACTAAAACATGCAGGACGAGACAAAACAATATCCGGAATCTTGACTTTTCTAAGCGAATCCGCGAGACCGCGTCCTTCTCGCACCTTAATAATCGTTTCTCAAACCCTAAACCGCCATTTCGTTTAAAGGAGGTCAAATGGAACTTTGGTCTAACCGGGGATGTCGAAATTTGGGATACCGGTAAAGCCGGACCTCTCCTTTTACATGGTAAAATTTCATAACGATCGAATGACGCAAAGTATGAAAAAGTGATAATCGAAAGACAGTGTCATTCTCGTCTAATAAGGAGCGTTTCTCTCGCCTAAGCCATGTTTTTAATTTCGATCTAGGGAATCGAAATTATGCACAAATGTAGCCCACGTGAAGATAATAAAAGCTTCGAAAGCGATTTTGAGATTTCTCAGGAACTGCCGCGCCAACTTGGAAAGCAGCATATTTTCGCCCCCTCGACCTGAAACTCTTGCGCTAAACACCAGACGGGAGCGGCTCTTGCCGACGGATCGCAATAACCCCTAACGCAGGTTTGTAGGGGAAGGACCCAGGTAGATATCATGTCGGCAAATTAAAATGGAGGTCGAGTGTTGGAGTCACGGTAAAGGGTTGATTCTCCCTTTGAAATTAGGAGGAAGTGCTAAATCTTAACGGATTTTAGAGTTTGAATAGAAAATTCAGTTTTGACGGGAAACACACAATGTGTTAGAGAGTAGCTGTATCATTCCTCTACACTAAAACATGCAGGGCGAGACAAAAGCAAATCCGGAATCTTGACTTTTCTAAGCAAATTCGCGAGCCCGTGTCCTTTTCGCACTTTTATAAGCGCTTCTCGCCCCCTAAACAAGCATTTTTTTAAAATGCGGTTAAGGGTACCTCGGTCTAACCGAGGAAGTCGAAACTTGGGATACCCTGAGAGCCGGACCTCTCCTTTAAATGGTAAAATTTCGTAACGATCGAATGAAGCCAAGTATGAAAAAGTGATAATCGAAAGACAATGTCATTCTCGTCTCCTAAGGAGCGTTTCTCTCGCCTAAGACATGTTTTCAATTTCGATCTAGGGTATCGAAATTGGGCGCAAAGGTAGCCCACGTGAAGATAATAAAAGCTTCGAATGCGATTTTGAGATTTCTCAAAAACTGCGGTAGCCATCTTGGGAAATGGCATATTAACCCCCCCGCGACATGCACATCCGACGCTAAACACCAGACGGGAGCGGCTCTTGCCGTCGGATCGCGATAACCCCTAACGCAGGGTTGTAGGGGAAGGACCCAGGTAGATATCCTCAAGGTAAATTAAAAAGGAGGTCGAGTGTTGGAGTTACGGGAAAGGGTTGATTCTCCCCTTGAAATTAGGAGGAAATGCTAAATCTTAACGGATTTTAAAGTTTGAATAGAAACTTAATATTTGTCGAGAAACTCACAATATCTTGTTAGAAGGTAGCTGCATCATTCGTCTACACGAAAATATGCAGATTGAGGCAAAAGCAAATCCGGAATCTTGACTTTTCTAAACGAATCTGCTAGCCCGCGTCCATCTCGCAGCTTAATAAGCGCTTCTCGTCCCCTAAACCGCCATTTCGTTTAAAGGAGGTCAAAAGGTACTTCGGTCTAACCGGGGATGTCGAAACTGGGGATACCGGTAGAGCCGAACCTCTCCTTTTACATGGTAAAATTTCGTAACGATCGAATGACGCCAAGTATGAAAAAGTGATAGTCGAAAGACAATGTCATTCTCGTCTCCTAAGGAGCGTTTCTCTCGTTTAAGCCATGTTTTCAATTTCGATCTAGGGAATCGAAATTCGCCACAAAGGTAGCCCCGTGAGGAGAGAAAATTTAGAATGCGATTTTGAGATTTCTCAAGAACTGCGGCGCCATCTTGGAAAACGGCATATTTTCGCCCCAGCGACCTGCACCTCCGGCTCAAAAACCAGACGGGAGCGGCTCTTGCCGTCGGATCGCGCTAACCCCTAACACGGGGTTGTAGGGGAAGGACCCAGGTAGATATCCTCACGGTAAATTAAAAAGGAGGTCGGGTTTTGGAGTCACGGGAAAGGGTTGATTCTTCCCTTGAAATTAGGAGGAAATGCTAAATCTTAACGGATATTAAAGTTTGAATAGAAAATTCAGTTTCGTCGGGAAACTCACAATATCTTGTTAGAAGGTAGCTGTATCATTCATCTACACTAAAACATGCAACACGAGACAAAAGAAAATCCGGAATCTTGACTTTTCTAAGCAAATCAGCGAACCCGCGCCCTTCTCGCATCTTAATAAACGCTTCTCGCCCCCTAAACCGCCATTTTGTTAAAATGCGGTTAAGTGTACCTCGGTCTAACCGAGGAAGTCGAACCATGGGATACCCTTAGAGCCGGACCTCTCATTTTAAATGGTAAAATTTCGTAACGATCTAATGACGCCAAGTATGAAAAAGTGATAATCGAAGGACAATGTCATTCTCGTCTCGTAAGGAGCGTTTCTCTCGCCTAAGCCTTGTTTTCAATTTCGATCTAGGGAATCGAAATTCGGCATAAAGGTAGCCCACGTGAAGGTAATAAAAGCTTCGAATGCGATTTTGAGATTTCTCAAAAACTGCGGCCGCCATCTTGGGAAATGTCATATTGTCGCCCCCGCGACATGCACCTCCCACGCTAAACACCTAACGGGACCTTCTCTTGCCGTCGGATCGCGATAACCCCTAACGCAGGGTTGTAGGGGAAGGACCCAGGTAGATATCCTCAAGGTAAATTAAAAAGGAGGTCGAGTGTTGGAGTCACGGGAAAGGGTTGATTCTCCCCTTGAAATTAGGAGGAAATGCTAAATCTTAACGGATTTTAAAGTTTGAATAGAAACTTAATATTTGTCGAGAAACTCACAATATCTTGTTAGAAGGTAGCTGAATCATTCGTCTACACGAAAACATGCAGGACGAGGCAAAAGAAAATCCTGAATCTTGACTTTTCTAAGCAAACAGCGAGTCCGCGTCCTTCTTGCACCTTAATAAGCGTTTCTCGACCCCTAAACCGCCATTTCGTTAAAAGGCGGTTAAAGTGTACTTCGGTCTAACCGGGGAAGTCGAAAATTGGGATACCATTAGAGGCGTACCTCCCCTTTAAGATGTTAAAATCTCGTAACGATCGAATGAAGCCAAGTATGAAAAAGTGATAATCGAAAGACATTGTCATTCTCGTCTCCTAAGGAGCGTTTCTCTCGATTAAGCCATGTTTTCAATTTCGATCTAGGGAATCGAAATTCGTCACAAAGGTAGCCCACGTGAAGATAATAAAAGTTTAAAGTGCGATTTTGAAATTTCTTAAGAAATTGCGGCGCCATCTTGGAAAATGGCATATTTTCGCCACCGCGACCTGCACCTACAACCGTAAACACCAGGCGGGAGCGGCTCCAGCCGTCGGATTGCGCTAACCCATAACGCAGGGTTGTAGGGGAAGGACCCAGGTAGATATCCTCAAGGTAAATTAAAAAGGAAGTCGAGTGTTGGAGTCACGGTAAAGGGTTGATTCTCCCCTTGAAATTAGGAGGAAATGCTAAATCTTAACGGATTTTAAAGTTTGAATAGAAAATTCAGTTTTGACGGGAAACTCACAATGTGTTAAAGAGTAGCTGTATCATTCCTCTACACGAAAACATGCAGGGCGCGGCAAAAGCAAATACGGAATCTCGATTTTTCTAAGCAAATCCGCGAGCCCGCGTCCTCCACGCCCCTTCATAAGTGCTTCTCGCCCCCTAAATCGCCATTTCGTTAAAAAGCGGTTAAGTGTACCTCGGTCTAACCGAGGAAGTCGAAACTTGGGATAACCTGAGAGCCGGACCTCTCCTTTTAAATGGTAAAATTTCGTAACGATCGAATGACGCCAAGTATGAAAAAGTGATAATCGAAAGACAATGTCATTCTCGTCTCCTAAGGAGCGTTTCTCTCGCCTAAGCCTTGTTTTCAATTTCGATCTAGGGAATCGAAATTCGGCGCAAAGGTAGCCCACGTGAAGATAATAAAAGTTTCGAATGCGATTTTGATATTTCTCAAAAACTGCGGCCGCCATCTTGGGAAATGGCATATTATCGCCCCCGCGACATGCACCTCCGACGATAAACACCAGACGGGAGCGGCTCTTACCGTCGGATCGCGATAAACCCTAAGGCAGGGTTGTAGGGGAAGGACCCAAGTAGATATCCTCACGGTAAATTAAAAGCGAGGTCGAGTAATGGAGTCACGGGAAAGGGTTGATTCTCCCCTTGAAATTAGGAGGAAATGCTAAATCTTAACTGATTTTAAAATTTGAATAGAAAATTCAGTTTTGTCGGGAAACTCACAATATCTTGTTAGAAGGTAGCTGCATCATTCGTCTACACTAAAACATGCAGGACGAGACAAAACAATATCCGGAATCTTGACTTTTCTAAGCAAATCCGCGAGACCGCGTCTTTCTCGCACCTTAATAAGCGTTTCTCACCCCCTAAAGCGCCATTTCGTTTAAAGGAGGTCAAATGGAACTTCGGTCTAACGGGGGATGACGAAAATTGGGATACCGGTAGAGCAGGACCTCTCCTTTTACATGGTAAAATTTCGTAACGATCGAATGACGCAAGGTATGAAAAAGTGATAATCGAAAGACAGTGTCATTCTCGTCTAAAAAGGAGCGTTTCTCTCGCCTAAGCCATGTTTTCAATTTCGATCTAGGGAATCGAAATTCTGCACAAAGGTAGCCCACGTGAAGATAATAAAAGCTTCGAATGCGATTTTGAGATTTCTCAAGAACTGCCGCGCCAACTTGGAAAACGGCATATTTTCGCCCCCGCGACCTCCACCTCCGGCGCTAAACACCAGACGGGAGCGGCTCTTGCCGTCGGATCGCGATAACCCCTAACGCAGGTTTGTAGTGGAAGGACACAGGTAGATATCCTGTCTGAAAAATTAAAAAGGAGGTCGAGTGTTGGAGTCACGGTAAAGGGTTGATTCTCCCCTTGAATTTGGAGGAAATGCTAAATGTTAGCTGATTTTAAAGTTTGAATAGAAAGTTCAGTTTTGACGGGAAACTCACAATGTGTTAGAGAGTAGCTGTATCATTCCTCTACACGAAAATATGCAGGGCGAGACAAAAGCAAATCCGGAATCTTGACTTTTCTAAGCAAACCCGCGATCCCGTGTCCTTTTCGCACTTTTATAAGCGCTTCTCGCCCCCTAAACCGCCATTTCGTTAAAATGCAGTTAAGTGTACCTCGGTCTAACCGAGGAAGTCGAAACTTGGGATACCCTGAGAGCCGGACCTCTCCTTTTAAATGGTAAAATTTCGTAAGGATCGAATGACGCCAAGTATGAAAAAGTGATAATCGAAAGACAATGTCATTCTCTTCTCCTAAGGAGCGTTTTTCTCGCCTAAGCCATGTTTGCAATTTCGATCTAGGGAATCGAAATTCAGCGCAAAGGTAGCCCACGTGAAGATAATAAAAGTTTCGAATGCGATTTTGAGATTTCTCAAAAACTGCGGCCGCCATCTTGGGAAATGGCATATTATCGCCCCCGCGACATGCACCTCCGACCCTAAACACCAGACGGGAGCGGCTCTTACCGTCGGATCGCGATAACCCCTAAGGCAGGGTTGTAGGGGAAGGACCCACGTAGATATCCTCACGGTAAATTAAAAGCGAGGTCGAGTAATGGAGTCACGGGAAAGGGTTGATTCTCCCCTTGAAATTAGGAGTAAATGCTAGATATTAACTGATTTTAAAATTTGAATAGAAAATTCAGTTTTGTCGGGAAACTCACAATATCTTGTTTGAAGGTAGCTGCATCATTCGTCTACACTAAAACATGCAGCACGATACAAAAGAAAATCCGGAATCTAGAATTTTCTAAGCGAATCCGCGAGACCGCGTCCTTCTCGCACCTTAATAAGCGTTTCTCACCCCCAAAACCGCCATTTCGTTTAAAGGAGGTCAAATGGAACTTCGGTCTAACCGGGGATGTCGAAATTTGGGATACAGGTAGAGCCGGACCTCTCCTTTTATATGGTAAAATTTCGTAACGATCGAATGACGCAAAGTATGAAAAAGTGATAATCGAAAGACAGTGTCATTCTCGTCTAATAAGGAGCGTTTCTCTCGCCTAAGCCATGTTTTCAATTTCGATCTAGGGAATCGAAATTCTGCACAAAGGTAGCCCACGTGAAGATAATAAAAGCTTCGAATGCGATTTTGTGATTTCTCAAGAATTGCCGCGCCAACTTGGAAAACGGCATATTTTCGCCCCCGCGACCTGCACCTGCAACGCTAAACACCAGACGAGAGCGGCTCTTGCCGTCGGATCGCGATAAACCCTAAGGCAGGGTTGTAGGGAAGGACCCAGGTAAATATTCTCACGGTAAATTAAAAGCGAGGTCGAGTAATGGAGTCACGGGAAAGGGTTGATTCTCCCCTTGAAATTAGGAGGAAATGCTAAATCTTAACTGATTTTAAAGTTTGAATAGAAAATTCAGTTTTGACGGGAAACTCACAATGTGTTAGAGAGTAGCTGTATCATTCCTCTACACGAAAATATGCAGGGCGAGACAAAAGCAAATCCTGAATCTTGACTTTTCTAAGCAAATCTGCGAGCCCGTGACCTTTTCGCACCTTTATAAGCGCTTCTCGCCCCCAAAACCGCCATTTTTTTAAAATGCAGTTAAGGGTACCTCGGTCTAACCGAGGAAGTCGAAACTTGGGATACCCTGAGAGCCGGACCTATCCTTTTAAATGGTAAAATTTCGTAACGATCGAATGACGCCAAGTATGAAAAAGTGATAATCGAAAGACAATGTCATTCTCGTCTCCTAAGGAGCGTTTCTCTCGCCTAAGCCATGTTTTCAATTTCGATCGAGGGAATCGAAATTCGGCATAAAGGTAGCCCACGTGAAGGTAATAAAAGCTTCGAATGCGATTGTGAGATTTCTCAAAAACTGCGGCTGCCATCTTGGGAAATGGCATATTATCTCCCCCGCGACATGCACCTCCGACGCTAAACACCAAACGGGACCGGCTCTTGCCGTCGGATCGTGATAACCCCTAACGCAGGGTTGTAGGGGAAGGACCCATGTAGATATCCTCACGGTAAATTAAAAAGGAGGTCGAGTGTTGGAGTCACGGGAGAGGGTTGATTCTCCCCTTGAAATTAGGAGGAAATGCTAAATCTTAACGGATATTAACGTTTGAATAGAAAATTAATATTTGTCGAGAAACTCACAATATCTTGTTGGAAGGTAGCTGCTTCACTTGTCTACACGAAAACATGCAGGACGAGGCAAAAGCAAATCCGGAATCTTGACTTTTCTAAGCGAATCCGCTAGCCCGCGTCCTTCTCGCAGCTTAATAAGCGCTACTCGCCCCTAAACCGCCATTTCGTTTAAAGGAGGTCAAATAGTTCTTCGGTCTAACCTGGGATGTCGAACCTTGGGATACCGGTAGAGCCGAACCTCTCCTTTTACATGGTAAAATTTCGTAACGATCCAATGACGCCAAGTATGAAAAAGTGATAATCGAAAGACAAGGTCATTCTCGTCTCCTAAGGAGCGTTTCTGTCGCCTAAGCCGTTTTTTCAATTTCGATCTAGGGAATCGAAATTCTGCACAAAGGTAGCCCCGTGAGGAGAGAAAATTTGGAATGCGATTTTGAGATTTCTCAAGAACTGTGGCGCCATCTTAGAAAACGGTATATTTTCGCCCCAGCGACCTGCACCTCCGGCGCTAAACACCAGACGGGAGCGGCTCTTGCCGTCGGATCGCGATAACCCCTAACGCAGGGATGTAGGGGAAGGACCCAGGTAGATATCCTCACGGTAAATTAATAAGGAGGTCGAGTGTTGGAGTCATGGGAAAGGGTTGATTCTCCCCTTGAAATTAGGAGGAAATGTTAAATCTTAACGGATATTAAAGTTTGAATAGAAAATTAATATTTGTCGAGAAACTCACAATATCTTGTTGGAAGGTAGCTGCCTCATTTGTCTACACGAAAACATGCAGGACGAGGCAAAAGCAAATCCGGAATCTTGACTTTTCTAAGCGAATCCGCGAGACCGCGTCCTTCTCGCACCTTAATAAGCGTTTCTCACCCCCTAAACCGCCATTTCGTTTAAAGGAGGTCAAATGGAACTTAGGTCTAACCGGGGATGTCGAAATTTGGGATACCGGTAGAGCCGGACCTCTCCTTTTATATGGTAAAATTTCGTAACGATCGAGTGACGCAAAGTATGAAAAAGTTATAATCGAAAGACAGTGTCATTCTCGTCTAATAAGGAGCGTTTCTGTCGCCTAAGCCGTGTTTTCAATTTCGATCTAGGGAATCGAAATTCTGCACAAAGGTAGCCTCGTGAGGAGAGAAAATTTGGAATGCGATTTTGAAATTTCTCAAGAACTGCGGCGCCATCTTAGAAAACGGTATATTTTCGCCCCCGTGACCTGCACCTCCGGCGCTAAACACCAGACGGGAGCGGCCCTTGCCGTGGGATCGCGCTAACCCCTAACCCGGGGTTGTAGGAGAAGGACCCAGGTAGATATTTTGACGGTAAATTAAAAATGGAGGTGAGTGTTGGAGTCACGGGAAAAGGTTGATTCACACCTTGAAATTAGGAGGAAATGCTATAACTTAACGGATTTTTAGGTTTGAATAGAAAATTCAGTTTTGGCTGGAAACTCGCAATATCTTGTTAGAAGGTAGGTGCATCATTCGTCTACAGGAAAACATGCATAGCGAGGCAAAAGCAAATCCGGAATCTTGACTTTTCTAAGCAAACCGCGAGCCAGCGCCCTTCTCGCACCTTAATAAGAGCTTCTCGCAACTAAACCGCCTTTTCGTTAAAAGATATACTTCGGTCTAACCCTTTAAGTCGAAACTTGGGATACCGGTAGAGCCTGACCTCTCCTTTCAGATGGTAAAATTTCGTAACTTTCGAATGACGCCAAGTATGAAAAAGTGATAATCGAAAGACAAGGTCATTCTCGTCTCCTAAGGAGCGTTTCTGTCGCCTAAGCCGTGTTTTCAATTTCGATCTAGGGAATCGAAATTCTGCACAAAGGTAGCCCACGTGAAGATAATAAAAGCTTCGAATGCGATTTTGAGATTTCTCAAGAACTGCCGCGCCAACTTGGAAAGCGGCATATTTTCGCCCCCGCGACATGCACCTCCGACGCTAAACACCAGACGGGAGCGGCTCTTGCCTTCGGATCGCGATAACCCCTAACGCAGGGTTGTATGGGAAGGACCCAGGTAGATATCCTCAAGGTAAATTAAAAAGGAGGTCGAGTGTTGGAGTTACGGGAAAGGGTTGATTCTCCGCTTGAAATTAGGAGGAAATGCTAAATCTTAACGGATTTTAAAGTTTGAATAGAAACTTAATATTTGTCGAGAAACTCACAATATCTTGTTAGAAGGTAGCTGCATCATTCGTCTACACGAAAACATGCAGGACGAGGCAAAAGCAAATTCGGAATCTTGACTTTTCTAAACGAATCTGCTAGCCCGCGTCCTTCTCGCAGCTTAATAAGCGCTTCTCGCCTCCTAAACCGCCATTTCGTTTAAAGGAGGTCAAATGGTACTTCGGTCTAACCGGGGATGTCGAAACTGGGGATACCGGTAGACCGGAACCTCTCCTTTTACATGGTAAAATTTCGTAATGATCGAATGACGCCAAGTATGAAAAAGTGATAGTCGAAAGACAATGTCATTCTCGTCTCCTAAGGAGCGTTTCTCTCGCCTAAGCCATGTTTTCAATTTCGATCTAGGGAATCGAAATTCTGCACAAAGGTAGCTCCGTGAGGAGAGAAAATTTAGAATGCGATTTTGAGATTTCTCAAGAACTGCGGCGCCATCTTGGAAAACGGCATATTTTCGCCCCAGCGACCTGCACCTCCGGCGCAAAAACCAGACGGGAGCGACTCTTGCCGTCGGATCGCGCTAACCCCTAACCCGGGGTTGTAGGGGAAGGACCCAGGTAGATATCCTGACGGTAAATTAAAAAAGGAGGTGAGTGTTGGAGTCACGGGAAAAGGTTGATTCTCCCCTTGAAATTAGGAGGAAATGCTATAACTTAACGGATTTTTAGATTTGAATAGAAAATTCAGTTTTGGCTGGAAACTCGCAATATCTTGATAGAAGGTAGGTGCATCATTCGTCTACAGGAAAACATGCAGGGCGAGGCAAAAGCAAATTCGGAATCTTGACTTTTCTAAGCAAACCCGCGAGCCCGCGATCTTCTCGCATCTTAAAAGAGCTTCTCGCAACAAAACCGCCTTTTCGTTAAATGGCGGTCAAAGTATACTTCGGTCTAACCCTTTAAGTCGAAACTTGGGATACCGGTAGAGCCTGACCTCTCCTTTTAGATGGTAAAATTTCGTAAAGATCGAATGACGCCAATTATGAAAAAGTGATAATCGAAAGACAATGTCATTCTCGTCTCCTAAGGAGCGTTTCTCTCGCCTAAGCCATGTTTTCAATTTCGATCTAGGGAATCGAAATTCGGCACAAATGTAGCCCACGTGAAGATAATAAATGCTTCGAATGCGATTTTGAGATTTCTCAAAAACTGCGCCGCCATCTTGGGAAATGGCATATTTTCGCCCCCGCAACATGCATTTCCGACGCTAAACACCAGACTGGAGCGGGTCTTGCCGTCGGATCGCGATAACCCCTAAGGAAGGTTTGTAAAGGAAAGACCCAGGTAGATATCCTCACGGTAAATTAAAAAGGAGGTCGAGAGTTGGAGTCAGGAGAAAGGGTTGATTCTCCCCTTGAAATTAGGAGGAAATGCTAAAACTTAACGGATTTTAAAGTTTGAATAGAAAATTAATATTTGTCGAGAAACTCACAATATCTTGTTAGAAGGTAGCTGCATCATTCGTCTAACGAAAACATGCAGAACGAGGCAAAAGCAAATCCGGAATCTTGACTTTTCTAAACGAATCTGCTAGCCCGCGTCCTTCTCGCAGCTTAATAAGCGCTTCTCGACCCCTAAACCGCCATTTCGTTAAAGGGCGGTTAAAGTGTACTTCGGTCTAACCGCGGAAGTCGAAAATTGGGATATCATTAGAGGCGTACCTGCCCTTTAAGATGGTAAAATTTCGTAACGATCGAATGATGCCAAGTATAAAAAAGTGATAATCGAAAGACAATGTCATTCTCGTCTCCCAAGGAGCGTTTCTCTCGATTAAGCCATGTTTTCAATTTCGATCTAGGGAATCGAAATTCGTCACAAACGTAGCCCACGTGAAGATAATAAAAGTTTAAAATGCGACTTTGAGAATTCTCAAAAACTGGGGCCGCCATCTTGTGAAATGGCATATTTTCGCTCCCGCGACATGCACCTTAGACTCTAAATACCTGACGGGAGCGGCTCTTGCCGTCGGATAGCGATAACCCCTAACGCAGGGGTGTAGGGGAAGGACCCAAGTAGATATCCTCACGGTAAATTAAAAAGGAGGTCGAGTTTTGGAGTCACGGGAAAGGGTTGATTCTTAACTTGAAATTAGGAGGAAATGCTAAATCTTAACGGATATTAAAGTTTGAATAGAAAATTCAGTTACGTCGGGAAACTCACAATATCTTGTTAGAAGGTAGCTGCATCATTCATCTACACTAAAACATGCAAGACGAGACAAAAGAAAATCCGGAATCTTGACTTTTCTAAGCAAATCAGCGAACCCGCGCCCTTCTCGCATCTTAATAAACGCTTCTCGCCAACTAAACCGCCATTTCGTTAAAATGCGGTTAAGTGTACCTCGGTCTAACCGAGGAAGTCGAACCTTGGGATACCCTTAGAGCCGGACGTCTCCTTTTTAAATGGTAAAATTTCGTAACGATCGAATGACGCCAAGTATGAAAAAGTGATAATCGAAGGACAATGTCATTCTCGTCTTGGAAGGAGCGTTTCTCTCGCCTAAGCCATGTTTTCAATTTCGATCTAGGGAATCGAAATTCGTCACAAAGGTAGCCCACGTAAAGATAATAAAAGTTTAAAGTGCGATTTTGAAATTTCTTAAGAAATTGCGGCGCCATCTTGGAAAATGGCATATTTTCGCCACCGCGACCTGCACCTACAACCGTAAACACCAGGCGGGAGCGGCTCCAGCCGTCGGATAGCGAAAACCCCTAACGCAGGGTTGTAGGGGAAGGACCCAGGTAGATATCCTCAAGGTAAATTAAAAAGGAAGTCGAGTGTTGGAGTCACGGTAAAGGGTTGATTCTCCTTTTGAAATTAGGAGGAAATGCTAAATCTTAACGGATTTTAAAGTTTGAATAGAAAATTCAGTTTTGACGGGAAACTCACAATGTGTTAGAGAGTAGCTGTATCATTCCTCTACACGAAAACATGCAGGGCGCGACAAAAGCAAATACGGAATCTTGACTTTTCTAAGCAAATCCGCGAGCCCGTGTCCTTTTCGCACCTTTATAAGCGCTTCTCGCCCCCTAAATCGCCATTTCGTTAAAATGCGGTTAAGTGTACCTCGGTCTAACCGAGGAAGTCGAAACTTGGGATAACCTGAGTGCCGGACCTCTCCTTTTAAATGGTAAAATTTCGTAACTATCGAATAACGCCAAGTATGAAAAAGTGATAATCGAAAGACAATGTCATTCTCGTCTCCTATGGAGCGTTTCTCTCGCCTAAGCCTTGTTTTCAATTTCGATCTAGGGAATCGAAATTCGGCGCAAAGGTAGCCCACTTGAAGATAATAAAAGTTTCGAATGCGATTTTGAGATTTCTCAAAAACTGCGGCCGCCATCTTGGGAAATGGCATATTATCGTCCACTCGAAAACATGCAAGGCGAGGCAAAAGCAAATCCGGAATCTTGACTTTTCTAAGAAAATCCGCTAGCCCGCGTCCTTCTCGCTACTTAATAAGCGCTTCTCGCCCAATAAAACGACTCTTCGTTAAAAGGCTTCTACTGTGTACTTCGGTCTAACCGGGGAAGTCGAAAATTGGGATACCGGTAGAGGCGGACCTCTCCTTTTAGATGGTAAAATTTCGCAACGATCGAATGAAGCCAAGTATGAAAAAGTGATAATCGAAAGACTGTCACTTTCCTCTCCTAAGGAGCGCTTCTCTCTTATAAGCCATGTTTTCAATTTCTATCAACGGGAATCGAAATTCGGCACAAAGGTAACTACGTGAAGATAATAAAAGTTTCGAATGAGATTTTGAGTTTTCTCAAAAACTGTTGCAGCCATCTTGGAAAATGTCAAATTTTCGCCCCCGGGACTTGCACCTCCGACGCTAAACACCACGTGTGATCGGCTCCAGCCTTTGGCTCGCGCTAACCCCTAACACAGGGTTGTAGGAGAAGGACCCATGTAGAAAACCTGACGGTAAATTAACCAGGAGGTCGAGTTTTGGAGTCACGGGGAAAGGTTTATTCTCCCCTTGAAATTAGGAGGAAATGCTTAATCTTAACGGATTTTAATTTGAATGGGAAATTCAATTTTCTCGGGAAACTCACAATATCTTGTTAGACGGTAGCTGCATCATTCGTCTACAAGAAAACATGCAGGGCGAAGAAAGAGCAATCCGGAATCTTGACTTTTCTAATCAAATCCGCGAGCCCGCTAATTCTCGCACCTCAATAAGCGCTTCTCGCCCTCTAAACCGCCATTTCGTTAAAATGCGGTCAAAGTGTATTTTGGTCTAACCGGTAAGTCAGATCTTGGGATACCGGTAGAGCCGGATCTCTCCTTTTAGATGGTAAAATTTCGTAACGATCGAATGATGCCAAGTATGAAAAGTAATAATCGAAAAACAATGTCATTCTCGCTTCCTAAGGAGCGTTTCTCTCGCTTAAGCCATGTTCTCAATTTCGATCTAGGGAATCGAAATTCGGCACAAAGGTAGCCCACGTGAAGATAATAAAATTTTCGAATGCCATTTTGAAATTTCTCAAAAACTGCGGCCGCCATCTTGGAAAATGGCATATTTTCGCCCCCGCGACATGCACCTCCGACGCTAAACAACAGGCTGGAGCTTATCCAGCCTTTGGATCGCGCTAATCCCTAACCCAGGTTTTATGGGGAAGGTCCCAGGTAGAAAACCTAACGGTAAGTTAACTAGGAGGTTGAGTATTGAGTCAAGCGAAAAGGTTGTTCTCCCCTTGAAATTCGGAGGAGATGCTAGATCTTAACGGATTTTCAAGTTTAAATAGAAAATTCAGTTTTGGCGGGAAACTCACATCTTGTTAGAAGGAACCTGCATTAGTCGTCCACTCGAAAACATGCAAGGCGAGGCAAAAGCAAATACGGAATCTCGATTTTTCTAAGCAAATCCGCGAGCCGGCGTCCTCCACGCCCTTTCATAAGTGCTTCTCGCCCCCTAAACCGCCATTTCGTTAAAAGGATTTTACTGTGTACTTCGATCTAACCGTGGAATCGAAAATTGGGATACCGGTAGAGCCGGACCCCTCTTTTTAGATGGTAAAATGTCGTAACGATCGAATGACGCCAAGTACGAAAAAGTGATAATCGAAAGACAATGTCATTCTCGCTTCCTAAGGAGCGTTTCTCTCGCTTAAGCCATGTTCTCAATTTCGATCTAGGGAATCGAAATTCTGCACAATGGTATCCCACGTGAAGAATAAAATGTTTGGAAATCGATTTTGAGATTTCTCAAGAACTGCGGCCGCCATCTTGGAAAACGCCATATTTTTCCCCCGTGACCTGCACCTCCGACGCTAAACACCAAGTGAGAGCGGCACCAGCAGTCGGATCGCGCTAACCCCTAGCGCACGGTTGTACGGGAAGGACGAGGTAGATATCCTGACGGTAAATTAAAAAGGAGGTCGAGTGTTGGATAAATGGCAAAAGGTTTATTCTCCCCTTAAAATTCGGAGGAAATGCTAGATCTTAACAGATTTTCAAGTTTGTATTGAAAATTCAGTTAAGGAGGGAAACTCACAATATCATGTAGGAAGGAAGATACATCATCCGTGTACACGAAAAATTGCAGGTCGATCCAAAAGCAAAGACGGAGGCGTTGTTTTTCTAAGCAAATCCGCGAGCCTGCGTCCCTCTAGCCCCTACGAAGCGCTTCTCACCCCCTAAACTGCCACTTGGCAAAAAAGCCGTTAAAGTGTTCTTCGGTCTAACCGGTGAAGTCGAAACTTATAATACCGGTAGAGTCTGATCTCTCCTTTTAGATGGTAAAATTTCGTAACGTTCGAATGACGTCAAGTATGAAAAAGTGATAATTGAAAGACAATGTCATTTTCCTCTCCTAAGGAGCGCTTCTCTCTTATAAGCCATGTTTTCAATTTCTATCAACGGGAATCGAAATTCGGCACAAAGGTAGCCCACGTGAAGATAAAAAAAAGTTTCGAATACGATTTTGAGTTCTCTCAAAAACTGCTGCAGCCATCTTGGGAAATGTCAAATTTTCGCCCCCGGTTCTTGCACCTCCGACGCTAAACACCAAGTTAGAGCGGCTACAGCTGTTGGCTCGCGCTAACCCCTAACACAGGGTTGTAGAAGGACCCATGCAGAAAACCTAACGGTAAATTAAACAGGAGGTCGAGTGTTGGAGTCACGGGGAAAGGTTTATTCACCCCTTCAAATTAGGAGGAAATGATTAATCTTAACGGATTTTAATTTGAATAGGAAATTCAGTTTTGGCGGGAAACTCAAAATATCTTGTTAGAAGGTAGCTGCATCATTCGTCTACACGAAAACATGCAGGGCGAGGCAAGAGCCATCCGGAATCTTGACTTTTCTAAGCAAATCCGCGAGCCCGCTTCCTTCTCGCACCTTAAAAGGAGCTTCTCGCCCCCTAAATCGCCATTTCGTTAAAATGCAGTCACAGTGTACTTCGGTCTAACCGGGAATTCAGATCTTGGGATACCGGTAGAGTTTGACCCCTTCTTTTAGAAGGTAAATTTTCATATCGATCGAATGACGCCATATATGAAAAGTGATAATCTAAATACAATGTCATTCTCGCTTCCTAAGGAACGTTTCTCTCGCTTAAGCCATGTTCTCAATTTCGATCTATGGAATCGAAATTCGGCACAAAGGTAGCCCACGTGAAGACAATAAAAGTTTCGAATGCCATTTTGAGATTTCTCAAAAACTGCGGCCGCCATCTTGGAAAATGTCAAATTTTCGCCCCCGGGACTTGCACCTCCGACGCTAAACACCAAGTGGGATCGGCTCCAGCCTTTTGCTCGCGCTAACCCCTAACACAGGGTTGTAGGAAAAGGACCCATGTAGAAAACCTGACGATAAATTAACCAGGAGGTCGAGTGTTGGAGTCACGGGGAAAGGTTTATTCTCCCCTTGAAATTAGGAGGAAATGTTTAATCTTAACGGATTTTAATTTGAATGGGAAATTCAATTTTCTCGGGAAACTCACAATATCTTGTTAGAAGGTAGCTGCATCATTCGTCTACAAGAAAACATGCAGGGCGAGGAAAGAGCAATACGGAATCTTGACTTTTCTAATCAAATCCGCGAGCCCGCTAATTCTCGCACTTTAAAAAGCGCTTCTCGCCCTCTAAACCGCCATTTCGTTAAAATGCGGTCAAAGTGTACTTCGGTCTAACCGGGAAGTCAGATCTTGGGATACCGGTAGAGCCGGACCTCTCCTTTTAGATGGTAAAATTCCGTAACGATCGAATGACGTCAAGTATGAAAAAGTGATAATCGAAAGACAATGTCATTCTCGTTTCCTAAGGAGCGTTTCTCTCGAATGAGCCATGTTTTCAATTTCGATCTAGGAATCGAAATTCGGCAAAAAAAGGTAGCCCACGTAAACATAAAAATTTCGAATGCGATTTTGAGATTTCTCAAAAACTGCGGCCGCCATCTGGAAAAATGGCATATTTTCGACTCCGCGACATGCACCTCCGACGCTAAACACCAAGTGAGAGCAGATCCTGCCTTCGGATCGCGCTAACCTCTAGCGCAGGGTTGTGCGGGAACGACCTAGGTAGATATCCTGACGGTAAATTAAAAAGGAGGTCGAGTGTTGGATAAATGGCAAAAGGTTTATTCTCCCCTTAAAATTCGGAGGAAATGCTAGATCTTAACGGATTTTCAAGTTTGTATTGAAAATTCAGTTAAGGAGGGAAACTCACAATATCATGTAGGAAGGAAGCTACATCATCCGTGTACACGAAAAATTGCAGGTCGATCCAAAAGCAAAGAAGGAGGCGTTGCTTTTCTAAGCAAATCCGCGAGCCCGTGTCCTTTTCGCACCTTTATAAGCGCTTCTCGCCCCCTAAATCGCCATTTCGTTAAAATGCGGTTAAGTGTACCTCGGTCTAACCGAGGAAGTCGAAACTTGGGATACCCTGAGAGCCGGACCTATCCTTTTAAATGGTAAAATTTCGTAACGATCGAATGACGCCAAGTATGAAAAAGTGATAATCGAAAGACAATGTCATTCTCGTCTCCTAAGGAGCGTTTCTCTCGCCTAAGCCTTGTTTTCAATTTCGATCTAGGGAATCGAAATTCGGCGCAAAGGTAGCCCACGTGAAGATAATAAACGCTTCGAATGCGATTTTGAGATTTCACAAAAACTGCGGCCGCCATCTTGGGAAATGGCATATTATCGCCCCCGCGACATGCACCTCCGACGCTAAACACCAGACGGGAGCGGCTCTTGCCGTCGGATCGCGATAACCCCTAACGCAGGGTTGTATGGGAAGGACCCAGGTAGATATCCTCAAGGTAAATTAAAAAGGAGGTCGAGTGTTGGAGTTACGGGAAAGGGTTGATTCTCCGCTTGAAATTAGGAGGAAATGCTAAATCTTAACGGATTTTAAAGTTTGAATAGAAACTTAATATTTGTCGAGAAACTCACAATATCTTGTTAGAAGGTAGCTGCATCATTCGTCTACACGAAAACATGCAGGACGAGGCAAAAGCAAATTCGGAATCTTGACTTTTCTAAACGAATCTGCTAGCCCGCGTCCTTCTCGCAGCTTAATAAGCGCTTCTCGCCTCCTAAACCGCCATTTCGTTTAAAGGAGGTCAAATGGTACTTCGGTCTAACCGGGGATGTCGAAACTGGGGATACCGGTAGACCGGAACCTCTCCTTTTACATGGTAAAATTTCGTAATGATCGAATGACGCCAAGTATGAAAAAGTGATAGTCGAAAGACAATGTCATTCTCGTCTCCTAAGGAGCGTTTCTCTCGCCTAAGCCATGTTTTCAATTTCGATCTAGGGAATCGAAATTCTGCACAAAGGTAGCTCCGTGAGGAGAGAAAATTTAGAATGCGATTTTGAGATTTCTCAAGAACTGCGGCGCCATCTTGGAAAACGGCATATTTTCGCCCCAGCGACCTGCACCTCCGGCGCAAAAACCAGACGGGAGCGACTCTTGCCGTCGGATCGCGCTAACCCCTAACCCGGGGTTGTAGGGGAAGGACCCAGGTAGATATCCTGACGGTAAATTAAAAAAGGAGGTGAGTGTTGGAGTCACGGGAAAAGGTTGATTCTCCCCTTGAAATTAGGAGGAAATGCTATAACTTAACGGATTTTAGATTTGAATAGAAAATTCAGTTTTGGCTGGAAACTCGCAATATCTTGATAGAAGGTAGGTGCATCATTCGTCTACAGGAAAACATGCAGGGCGAGCCAAAAGCAAATTCGGAATCTTGACTTTTCTAAGCAAACCCGCGAGCCCGCGATCTTCTCGCATCTTAAAAGAGCTTCTCGCAACAAAACCGCCTTTTCGTTAAATGGCGGTCAAAGTATACTTCGGTCTAACCCTTTAAGTCGAAACTTGGGATACCGGTAGAGCCTGACCTCTCCTTTTAGATGGTAAAATTTCGTAAAGATCGAATGACGCCAATTATGAAAAAGTGATAATCGAAAGACAATGTCATTCTCGTCTCCTAAGGAGCGTTTCTCTCGCCTAAGCCATGTTTTCAATTTCGATCTAGGGAATCGAAATTCGGCACAAATGTAGCCCACGTGAAGATAATAAATGCTTCGAATGCGATTTTGAGATTTCTCAAAAACTGCGCCGCCATCTTGGGAAATGGCATATTTTCGCCCCCGCAACATGCATTTCCGACGCTAAACACCAGACTGGAGCGGGTCTTGCCGTCGGATCGCGATAACCCCTAAGGAAGGTTTGTAAAGGAAAGACCCAGGTAGATATCCTCACGGTAAATTAAAAAGGAGGTCGAGAGTTGGAGTCAGGAGAAAGGGTTGATTCTCCCCTTGAAATTAGGAGGAAATGCTAAAACTTAACGGATTTTAAAGTTTCAATAGAAAATTAATATTTGTCGAGAAACTCACAATATCTTGTTAGAAGGTAGCTGCATCATTCGTCTACACGAAAACATGCAGAACGAGGCAAAAGCAAATCCGGAATCTTGACTTTTCTAAACGAATCTGCTAGCCCGCGTCCTTCTCGCAGCTTAATAAGCGCTTCTCGTCCCCTAAACCGCCATTTCGTTTAAAGGAGGTGAAAAGGTACTTCGGTCTAACCGGGGATGTCGAAACTGGGGACACCGGTAGAGCCGAATCTCTCCTTTTACATGGTAAAATTTCGTAACGATCGAGTGACGCCAAGTATGAAAAAGTGATAGTCGAAAGACAATGTCATTCTCGTCTCCTAAGGAGCGTTTCTCTCGCCTAAGCCATGTTTTCAATTTCGATATAGGGAATCGAAATTCTGCACAAAGGTAGCCCCGTGAGGAGAGAAAATTTAGAATGCGATTTTGAGATTTCTCAAGAACTGCGGCGCCATCTTGGAAAACGGCATATTTTCGCCCCAGCGACCTGCACCTCCGGCGCAAAAACCAGACGGGAGCGGCTCTTGCCGTCGGATCGCGCTAACCCCTAACCCGGGGTTGTAGGGGAAGGACCCAGGTAGATATCCTGACGGTAAATTAAAAAGGAGGTCGAGAGTTGGAGTCAGGAGAAAGGGTTGATTCTCCCCTTGACATTAGGAGGAAATGCTAAATCTTAACGGATTTTAAAGTTTGAATAGAAAATTAATATTTGTCGAGAAACTCACAATATCTTGTTAGAAGGTAGCTGCATCATTCGTCTAACGAAAACATGCAGAACGAGGCAAAAGCAAATCCGGAATCTTGACTTTTCTAAACGAATCTGCTAGCCCGCGTCCTTCTCGCAGCTTAATAAGCGCTTCTCGACCCCTAAACCGCCATTTCGTTAAAGGGCGGTTAAAGTGTACTTCGGTCTAACCGCGGAAGTCGAAAATTGGGATATCATTAGAGGCGTACCTGCCCTTTAAGATGGTAAAATTTCGTAACGATAGAATGATGCCAAGTATAAAAAAGTGATAATCGAAAGACAATGTCATTCTCGTCTCCCAAGGAGCGTTTCTCTCGATTAAGCCATGTTTTCAATTTCGATCTAGGGAATCGAAATTCGTCACAAACGTAGCCCACGTGAAGATAATAAAAGTTTAAAATGCGATTTTGAGAATTCTCAAAAACTGGGGCCGCCATCTTGTGAAATGGCATATTTTCGCTCCCGCGACATGCACCTTAGACGCTAAATACCTGACGGGAGCGGCTCTTGCCGTCGGATAGCGATAACCCCTAACGCAGGGGTGTAGGGGAAGGACCCAAGTAGATATCCTCACGGTAAATTAAAAAGGAGGTCGAGTTTTGGAGTCACGGGAAAGGGTTGATTCTTAACTTGAAATTAGGAGGAAATGCTAAATCTTAACGGATATTTAAGTTTGAATAGAAAATTCAGTTACGTCGGGAAACTCACAATATCTTGTTAGAAGGTAGCTGCATCATTCATCTACACTAAAACATGCAAGACGAGACAAAAGAAAATCCGGAATCTTGACTTTTCTAAGCAAATCAGCGAACCCGCGCCCTTCTCGCATCTTAATAAACGCTTCTCGCCAACTAAACCGCCATTTCGTTAAAATGCGGTTAAGTGTACCTCGGTCTAACCGAGGAAGTCGAACCTTGGGATACCCTTAGAGCCGGACGTCTCCTTTTTAAATGGTAAAATTTCGTAACGATCGAATGACGCCAAGTATGAAAAAGTGATAATCGAAGGACAATGTCATTCTCGTCTTGGAAGGAGCGTTTCTCTCGCCTAAGCCATGTTTTCAATTTCGATCTAGGGAATCGAAATTCGTCACAAAGGTAGCCCACGTGAAGATAATAAAAGTTTAAAGTGCGATTTTGAAATTTCTTAAGAAATTGCGGCGCCATCTTGGAAAATGGCATATTTTCGCCACCGCGACCTGCACCTACAACCGTAAACACCAGGCGGGAGCGGCTCCAGCCGTCGGATAGCGAAAACCCCTAACGCAGGGTTGTAGGGGAAGGACCCAGGTAGATATCCTCAAAGTAAATTAAAAAGGAAGTCGAGTGTTGGAGTCACGGTAAAGGGTTGATTCTCCTTTTGAAATTAGGAGGAAATGCTAAATCTTAACGGATTTTAAAGTTTGAATAGAAAATTCAGTTTTGACGGGAAACTCACAATGTGTTAGAGAGTAGCTGTATCATTCCTCTACACGAAAACATGCAGGGCGCGACAAAAGCAAATACGGAATCTAGACTTTTCTAAGCAAATCCGCGAGCCCGTGTCCTTTCCGCACCTTTATAAGCACTTCTCGCCCCCTAAATCGCCATTTCGTTAAAATGCGGTTAAGTGTACCTCGGTCTAACCGAGGAAGTCGAAACTTGGGATAACCTGAGTGCCGGACCTCTCCTTTTAAATGGTAAAATTTCGTAACGATCCAATAACGCCAAGTATGAAAAAGTGATAATCGAAAGACAATGTCATTCTCGTCTCCTATGGAGCGTTTCTCTCGCCTAAGCCTTGATTTCAATTTCGATCTAGGGAATCGAAATTCGGCGCAAAGGTAGCCCACGTGAAGATAATAAAAGTTTCGAATGCGATTTTGAGATTTCTCAAAAACTGCGGCCGCCATCTTGGGAAATGGCATATTATCGTCCACTCGAAAACATGCAAGGCGAGGCAAATGCAAATCCGGAATCTTGACTTTTCTAAGAAAATCCGCTAGCCCGCGTCCTTCTCGCTATTTAATAAGCGCTTCTCGCCCAATAAAACGACTCTTCGTTAAAAGGCTTCTACTGTGTACTTCGGTCTAACCGGGGAAGTCGAAAATTGGGATACCGGTAGAGGCGGACCTCTCCTTTTAGATGGTAAAATTTCGCAACGATCGAATGATGCCAAGTATGAAAAAGTGATAATCGAAAGACTGTCACTTTCCTCTCCTAAGGAGCGCTTCTCTCTTATAAGCCATGTTTTCAATTTCTATCAACGGGATTCGAAATTCGGCACAATGGTAGCTACGTGAAGACAATAAAAGTTTCGAATGAGATTTTGAGTTTTCTCAAAAACTGTTGCAGCCATCTTGGAAAATGTCAAATTTTCGCCCCCGGGACTTGCACCTCCGACGCTAAACACCACGTGGGATCGGCTCCAGCCTTTGGCTCGCGCTAACCCCTAACACAGGGTTGTAGGAGAAGGACCCATGTAGAAATCCTGACGGTAAATTAACCAGGAGGTCGAGTTTTGGAGTCACGGGGAAAGGTTTATTCTCCCCTTGAAATTAGGAGGAAATGCTTAATCTTAACGGATTTTAATTTGAATGGGAAATTCAATTTTCTCGGGAAACTCACAATATCTTGTTAGACGGTAGCTGCATCATTCGTCTACAAGAAAACATGCAGGGCGAAGAAAGAGCAATCCGGAATCTTGACTTTTCTAATCAAATCCGCGAGCCCGCTAATTCTCGCACCTTAAAAAGCGCTTCTCGCCCTCTAAACCGCCATTTCGTTAAAATGCGGTCAAAGTGTATTTTGGTCTAACCGGTAAGTCAGATCTTGGGATACCGGTAGAGCCGGATCTCTCCTTTTAGATGGTAAAATTTCGTAACGATCGAATGACGCCAAGTACGAAAAAGTGATAATCGAAAGACAATGTCATTCTCGCTTCCTAAGGAGCGTTTCTCTCGCTTAAGCCATGTTCTCAATTTCGATCTAGGGAATCGAAATTCTGCACAATGGTATCCCACGTGAAGAATAAAATGTTTGGAAATCGATTTTGAGATTTCTCAAGAACTGCGGCCGCCATCTTGGAAAACGCCATATTTTTCCCCCGTGACCTGCACCTCCTACGCTAAACACCAAGTGAGAGCGGCTACAGCTGTTGGCTCGCGCTAACCCCTAACACAGGGTTGTAGGAGAAGGACCCATGTAGAAAACCTAACGGTAAATTAAACAGGAGGTCGAGTGTTGGAGTCACGGGGAAAGGTTTATTCACCCCTTCAAATTAGGAGGAAATGATTAATCTTAACGGATTTTAATTTGAATAGGAAATTCAGTTTTGGCGGGAAACTCAAAATATCTTGTTAGAAGGTAGCTGCATCATTCTTCTACACGAAAACATGCAGGGCGAGGCAAGAGCCATCCGGAATCTTGACTTTTCTAAGCAAATCCGCGAGCCCGCTTCCTTCTCGCACCTTAAAAGGAGCTTCTCGCCCCCTAAATCGCCATTTCGTTAAAATGCAGTCACAGTGTACTTCGGTCTAACCGGGAATTCAGATCTTGGGATACCGGTAGAGTCTGATCTCTCCTTTTAGATGGTAAAATTTCGTAACGTTCGAATGACGTCAAGTATGAAAAAGTGATAATTGAAAGACAATGTCATTTTCCTCTCCTAAGGAGCGCTTCTCTCTTATAAGCCATGTTTTCAATTTCTATCAACGGGAATCGAAATTCGGCACAAAGGTAGCCCACGTGAAGATAAAAAAAGTTTCGAATACGATTTTGAGTTCTCTCAAAAACTGCTGCAGCCATCTTGGGAAATGTCAAATTTTCGCCCCCGGTTCTTGCACCTCCGACGCTAAACACCAAGTTAGAGCGGCTACAGCTGTTGGCACGCGCTAACCCCTAACACAGGGTTGTAGGAGAAGGACCCATGTAGAAAACCTAACGGTAAATTAAACAGGAGGTCGAGTGTTGGAGTCACGGGGAAAGGTTTATTCACCTCTTCAAATTAGGAGGAAATGATTAATCTTAACGGATTTTAATTTGAATAGGAAATTCAGTTTTGGCGGGAAACTCAAAATATCTTGTTAGAAGGTAGCTGCATCATTCGTCTACACGAAAACATGCAGGGCGAGGCAAGAACCATCCGGAATCTTGACTTTTCTAAGCAAATCCGCGAGCCCGCTTCCTTCTCGCACCTTAAAAGGAGCTTCTCGCCCCCTAAATCGCCATTTCGTTAAAATGCAGTCACAGTGTACTTCGGTCTAACCGGGAATTCAGATCTTGGGATACCGGTAGAGTTTGACCCCTTCTTTTAGAAGGTAAATTTTCATATCGATCGAATGACGCCATATATGAAAAGTGATAATCTAAATACAATGTCATTCTCGCTTCCTAAGGAACGTTTCTCTCGCTTAAGCCATGTTCTCAATTTCGATCTATGGAATCGAAATTCGGCACAAAGGTAGCCCACGTGAAGACAATAAAAGTTTCGAATGCCATTTTGAGATTTCTCAAAAACTGCGGCCGCCATCTTGGAAAATGTCAAATTTTCGCCCCCGGGACTTGCACCTCCGACGCTAAACACCACGTGGGATCGGCTCCAGCCTTTTGCTCGCGCTAACCCCTAACACAGGGTTGTAGGAAAAGGACCCATGTAGAAAACCTGACGATAAATTAACCAGGAGGTCGAGTGTTGGAGTCACGGGGAAAGGTTTATTCTCCCCTTGAAATTAGGAGGAAATGTTTAATCTTAACGGATTTTAATTTGAATGGGAAATTCAATTTTCTCGGGAAACTCACAATATCTTGTTAGAAGGTAGCTGCATCATTCGTCTACAAGAAAACATGCAGGGCGAGGAAAGAGCAATACGGAATCTTGACTTTTCTAATCAAATCCGCGAGCCCGCTAATTCTCGCACCTTAAAAAGCGCTTCTCGCCCTCTAAACCGCCATTTCGTTAAAATGCGGTCAAAGTGTACTTCGGTCTAACCGGGAAGTCAGATCTTGGGATACCGGTAGAGCCGGACCTCTCCTTTTAGATGGTAAAATTCCGTAACGATCGAATGACGTCAAGTATGAAAAAGTGATAATCGAAAGACAATGTCATTCTCGTTTCCTAAGGAGCGTTTCTCTCGAATGAGCCATGTTTTCAATTTCGATCTAGGAATCGAAATTCGGCAAAAAAGGTAGCCCACGTAAACATAAAAATTTCGAATGCGATTTTGAGATTTCTCAAAATCTGCGGCCGCCATCTGGAAAAATGGCATATTTTCGACTCCGCGACATGCACCTCCGACGCTAAACACCAAGTGAGAGCGGATCCTGCCGTCGGATCGCGCTAACCTCTAGCGCAGGGTTGTGCGTGAAGGACCTAGGTAGATATCCTGACGGTAAATTAAAAAGGAGGTCGAGTGTTGGATAAATGGCAAAAGGTTTATTCTCCCCTTAAAATTCGGAGGAAATGCTAGATCTTAACGGATTTTCAAGTTTGTATTGAAAATTCAGTTAAGGAGGGAAACTCACAATATCATGTAGGAAGGAAGCTACATCATCCGTGTACACGAAAAATTGCAGGTCGATCCAAAAGCAAAGAAGGAGGCGTTGCTTTTCTAAGCAAATCCGCGAGCCTGCGTCCTTCTAGCCCCTACAGAGCGCTTCTCACCCCCTAAACTGCCACTTGGCGAAAAGGCCGTTAAAGTGTTCTTCGGTCTAACCGGTGAAGTCGAAACTTGGGATACCGGTGGAGTCGAATGTCTCCTTTTATATGGTAAAATGTCGTAACGATCGAATGACGGCAAGTATGAAAAAGTGATAATCGAAAGACAATGTCATTCTCGCCTACTAAGGAGCGTTTCTCTCGCTTAAGCCATGTTCTCAATTTCGATCTAGGGAATCGAAATTCGGCACAAAGGTAGCCCACGTGAAGATAATAAAATTTTCGAATGCCATTTTGAAATTTCTCAAAGACTGCGGCCGCCATCTTGGAAAATGGCATATTTTCGCCCCCGCGACATGCACCTCCGACGCTAAACAACAGGCTGGAGCTTCTCCAGCTTTGGATCGCGCTAATCCCTAACCCAGGTTTTATGGGGAAGGTCCCAGGTAGAAATCCTAACGGTAAGTTAACTAGGAGGTTGAGTATTGAGTGAAGCGAAAAGGTTGTTTTCCCCTTGAAATTCGGAGGAGATGCTAGATCTTAACGGATTTTCAAGTTTAAATAGAAAATTCCGTTTTGGCGGGAAACTCACATCTTGTTAGAAGGAACCTGCATTAGTCGTCCACTCGAAAACATGCAAGGCGAGGCAAAAGCAAATCCGGAATCTCGATTTTTCTAAGCAAATCCGCGAGCCCGCGTCCTCCACGCCTATTCATAAGTGCTTCTCGCCCCCTAAACCGCCATTTCGTTAAAAGGCTTTTACTGTGTACTTCGGTCTAACCGTGGAATCGAAAATTGGGATACCGGTAGAGCCGGACCTCTCTTTTTAGATGGTAAAATTTCGTAACGATCGAATGACGCCAAGTACGAAAAAGTGATAATCGAAAGACAATGACATTCTCGCTTCCTAAGGAGCGTTTCTCTCGCTTAAGCCATGTTCTCAATTACGATCTAGGGAATCGAAATTCTGCACAATGGTAGCCCACGTGAAGAATAAAATGTTTGGAAATCGATTTTGAGATTTGAATGACGCCATATATGAAAAGTGATAATCTAAATACAATGTCATTCTCGCTTCCTAAGGAACGTTTCTCTCGCTTAAGCCATGTTCTCAATTTCGATCTAGGGAATCGAAATTCGGCACAAAGGTAGCCCACGTGAAGACAATAAAAGTTTCGAATGCCATTTTGAGATTTCTCAAAAACTGCGGCCGCCATCTTGGAAAATGTCAAATTTTCGCCCCCGGGACATGCACCTCCGACGCTAAACACCACGTGGGATCGGCTCCAGCCTTTGGCTCGCGCTAACCCCTAACACAGGGTTGTAGGAGAAGGACCCGTGTAGAAAACCTGACGATAAATTAACCAGGAGGTCGAGTGTTGGAGTCACGGGGAAAGGTTTATTCTCCCCTTGAAATTAGGAATAAATGTTTAATCTTAACGGATTTAAATTTGAATGGGAAATTCAATTTTCTCGGGAAACTCACAATATCTTGTTAGAAGGTAGCTGCATCATTCGTCTACAAGAAAACATGCAGGGCGAGGAAAGAGCCATCCGGAATCTTGACTTTTCTAATCAAATCCGCGAGCCCGCTATATCTCGCACCTTAAAAAGCGCTTCTCGCCCTCTAAACCGCCATTTCGTTAAAATGCGGTCAAAGTGTACTTCGGTCTAACCGGGAAGTCAGATCTTGGGATACCGGTAGAGCCGGACCTCTCCTTTTAGATGGTAAAATTTCGTAACGATCGAATGACGTCAAGTATGAAAAAGTGATAATCGAAAGACAATGTCATTCTCGTTTCCTAAGGAGCGATTCTCTCGATTGAGCCATGTTTTCAATTTCGATCTAGGAATCGAAATTCGGCAAAAAAGGTAGCCCACGTAAACATAATAAAAATTTCAAATGCGATTTTGAGATTTCTCAAAAACTGCGGCCGCCATCTTGAGAAATGGCATATTTTCGACTCCGCGACATGCACCTCCGACGCTAAACACCAGGTGAGAGCGGATCCTGCCGTCGGATCGCGCTAACCCCTAGCGCAGGGTTGTGCGGGAAGGACCTAGGTAGATATCCTGACGGTAAATTAAAAAGGAGGTCGAGTGTTGGATAAATGGCAAAAGGTTTATTCTCCCCTTAAAATTCGGAGGAAATGCTAGATCTTAACGGATTTTCAAGTTTGTATTGAAAATTCAGTTAAGGAGGGAAACTCACAATATCATGTAGGAAGGAAGCTACATCATCCGTGTACACGAAAAATTGCAGGTCGATCCAAAAGCAAAGACGGAGGCGTTGCTTTTCTAAGCAAATCCGCGAGCCTGCGTCATTCTAGCCCCTACAGAGCGCTTCTCACCCTCTAAACTGCCACTTGGCGAAAAGGCCGTTAAAGTGTTCTTCGGTCTAACCGGTGAAGTCGAAACTTGGGATACCGGTGGAGTCGAATGTCTCCTTTTATATGGTAAAATTTCGTAACGATCGAATGACGGCAAGTATGAAAAAGTGATAATCGAAAGACAATGTCATTCTCGTCTCCTAAGGAGCGTTTCTCTCGCCTAAGCCATGTTTTGAATTTCGATCAAGGGATCGAAATTCGGCACAAAGGAAGCCCACGTGAACATAAAAGTTTCGAACGCGATTTTGAGATTTCTCGAGAACTGCGGCCGCCATCTTGGAAAATGGCATATTTTTGCCCAAGCGACATGCTCCTCCAACGCTAAACACCAGGGGGAAGCGGCTCTTGCCGTCGGATCGCGCTAACACCTAACGCAGGGTTGTATGGGAAGGACCCAGGTATATATCCTAACGGTAAATTATAAAGAAGGTCGAGTGTTGGAGTCACGGGGAAAGGTTTATTCACCTCTTCAAATTAGGAGGAAATGATTAATCTTAACGGATTTTAATTTGAATAGGAAATTCAGTTTTGGCGGGAAACTCAAAATATCTTGTTAGAAGGTAGCTGCATCATTCGTCTACACGAAAACATGCAGGGCGAGGCAAGAACCATCCGGAATCTTGACTTTTCTAAGCAAATCCGCGAGCCCGCTTCCTTCTCGCACCTTAAAAGGAGCTTCTCGCCCCCTAAATCGCCATTTCGTTAAAATGCAGTCACAGTGTACTTCGGTCTAACCGGGAATTCAGATCTTGGGATACCGGTAGAGTTTGACCCCTTCTTTTAGAAGGTAAATTTTCATATCGATCGAATGACGCCATATATGAAAAGTGATAATCTAAATACAATGTCATTCTCGCTTCCTAAGGAACGTTTCTCTCGCTTAAGCCATGTTCTCAATTTCGATCTATGGAATCGAAATTCGGCACAAAGGTAGCCCACGTGAAGACAATAAAAGTTTCGAATGCCATTTTGAGATTTCTCAAAAACTGCGGCCGCCATCTTGGAAAATGTCAAATTTTCGCCCCCGGGACTTGCACCTCCGACGCTAAACACCACGTGGGATCGGCTCCAGCCTTTTGCTCGCGCTAACCCCTAACACAGGGTTGTAGGAAAAGGACCCATGTAGAAAACCTGACGATAAATTAACCAGGAGGTCGAGTGTTGGAGTCACGGGGAAAGGTTTATTCTCCCCTTGAAATTAGGAGGAAATGTTTAATCTTAACGGATTTTAATTTGAATGGGAAATTCAATTTTCTCGGGAAACTCACAATATCTTGTTAGAAGGTAGCTGCATCATTCGTCTACAAGAAAACATGCAGGGCGAGGAAAGAGCAATACGGAATCTTGACTTTTCTAATCAAATCCGCGAGCCCGCTAATTCTCGCACCTTAAAAAGCGCTTCTCGCCCTCTAAACCGCCATTTCGTTAAAATGCGGTCAAAGTGTACTTCGGTCTAACCGGGAAGTCAGATCTTGGGATACCGGTAGAGCCGGACCTCTCCTTTTAGATGGTAAAATTCCGTAACGATCGAATGACGTCAAGTATGAAAAAGTGATAATCGAAAGACAATGTCATTCTCGTTTCCTAAGGAGCGTTTCTCTCGAATGAGCCATGTTTTCAATTTCGATCTAGGAATCGAAATTCGGCAAAAAAGGTAGCCCACGTAAACATAAAAATTTCGAATGCGATTTTGAGATTTCTCAAAATCTGCGGCCGCCATCTGGAAAAATGGCATATTTTCGACTCCGCGACATGCACCTCCGACGCTAAACACCAAGTGAGAGCGGATCCTGCCGTCGGATCGCGCTAACCTCTAGCGCAGGGTTGTGCGTGAAGGACCTAGGTAGATATCCTGACGGTAAATTAAAAAGGAGGTCGAGTGTTGGATAAATGGCAAAAGGTTTATTCTCCCCTTAAAATTCGGAGGAAATGCTAGATCTTAACGGATTTTCAAGTTTGTATTGAAAATTCAGTTAAGGAGGGAAACTCACAATATCATGTAGGAAGGAAGCTACATCATCCGTGTACACGAAAAATTGCAGGTCGATCCAAAAGCAAAGAAGGAGGCGTTGCTTTTCTAAGCAAATCCGCGAGCCTGCGTCCTTCTAGCCCCTACAGAGCGCTTCTCACCCCCTAAACTGCCACTTGGCGAAAAGGCCGTTAAAGTGTTCTTCGGTCTAACCGGTGAAGTCGAAACTTGGGATACCGGTGGAGTCGAATGTCTCCTTTTATATGGTAAAATGTCGTAACGATCGAATGACGGCAAGTATGAAAAAGTGATAATCGAAAGACAATGTCATTCTCGCCTACTAAGGAGCGTTTCTCTCGCTTAAGCCATGTTCTCAATTTCGATCTAGGGAATCGAAATTCGGCACAAAGGTAGCCCACGTGAAGATAATAAAATTTTCGAATGCCATTTTGAAATTTCTCAAAGACTGCGGCCGCCATCTTGGAAAATGGCATATTTTCGCCCCCGCGACATGCACCTCCGACGCTAAACAACAGGCTGGAGCTTCTCCAGCTTTGGATCGCGCTAATCCCTAACCCAGGTTTTATGGGGAAGGTCCCAGGTAGAAATCCTAACGGTAAGTTAACTAGGAGGTTGAGTATTGAGTGAAGCGAAAAGGTTGTTTTCCCCTTGAAATTCGGAGGAGATGCTAGATCTTAACGGATTTTCAAGTTTAAATAGAAAATTCCGTTTTGGCGGGAAACTCACATCTTGTTAGAAGGAACCTGCATTAGTCGTCCACTCGAAAACATGCAAGGCGAGGCAAAAGCAAATCCGGAATCTCGATTTTTCTAAGCAAATCCGCGAGCCCGCGTCCTCCACGCCTATTCATAAGTGCTTCTCGCCCCCTAAACCGCCATTTCGTTAAAAGGCTTTTACTGTGTACTTCGGTCTAACCGTGGAATCGAAAATTGGGATACCGGTAGAGCCGGACCTCTCTTTTTAGATGGTAAAATTTCGTAACGATCGAATGACGCCAAGTACGAAAAAGTGATAATCGAAAGACAATGACATTCTCGCTTCCTAAGGAGCGTTTCTCTCGCTTAAGCCATGTTCTCAATTACGATCTAGGGAATCGAAATTCTGCACAATGGTAGCCCACGTGAAGAATAAAATGTTTGGAAATCGATTTTGAGATTTGAATGACGCCATATATGAAAAGTGATAATCTAAATACAATGTCATTCTCGCTTCCTAAGGAACGTTTCTCTCGCTTAAGCCATGTTCTCAATTTCGATCTAGGGAATCGAAATTCGGCACAAAGGTAGCCCACGTGAAGACAATAAAAGTTTCGAATGCCATTTTGAGATTTCTCAAAAACTGCGGCCGCCATCTTGGAAAATGTCAAATTTTCGCCCCCGGGACATGCACCTCCGACGCTAAACACCACGTGGGATCGGCTCCAGCCTTTGGCTCGCGCTAACCCCTAACACAGGGTTGTAGGAGAAGGACCCGTGTAGAAAACCTGACGATAAATTAACCAGGAGGTCGAGTGTTGGAGTCACGGGGAAAGGTTTATTCTCCCCTTGAAATTAGGAATAAATGTTTAATCTTAACGGATTTAAATTTGAATGGGAAATTCAATTTTCTCGGGAAACTCACAATATCTTGTTAGAAGGTAGCTGCATCATTCGTCTACAAGAAAACATGCAGGGCGAGGAAAGAGCCATCCGGAATCTTGACTTTTCTAATCAAATCCGCGAGCCCGCTATATCTCGCACCTTAAAAAGCGCTTCTCGCCCTCTAAACCGCCATTTCGTTAAAATGCGGTCAAAGTGTACTTCGGTCTAACCGGGAAGTCAGATCTTGGGATACCGGTAGAGCCGGACCTCTCCTTTTAGATGGTAAAATTTCGTAACGATCGAATGACGTCAAGTATGAAAAAGTGATAATCGAAAGACAATGTCATTCTCGTTTCCTAAGGAGCGATTCTCTCGATTGAGCCATGTTTTCAATTTCGATCTAGGAATCGAAATTCGGCAAAAAAGGTAGCCCACGTAAACATAATAAAAATTTCAAATGCGATTTTGAGATTTCTCAAAAACTGCGGCCGCCATCTTGAGAAATGGCATATTTTCGACTCCGCGACATGCACCTCCGACGCTAAACACCAGGTGAGAGCGGATCCTGCCGTCGGATCGCGCTAACCCCTAGCGCAGGGTTGTGCGGGAAGGACCTAGGTAGATATCCTGACGGTAAATTAAAAAGGAGGTCGAGTGTTGGATAAATGGCAAAAGGTTTATTCTCCCCTTAAAATTCGGAGGAAATGCTAGATCTTAACGGATTTTCAAGTTTGTATTGAAAATTCAGTTAAGGAGGGAAACTCACAATATCATGTAGGAAGGAAGCTACATCATCCGTGTACACGAAAAATTGCAGGTCGATCCAAAAGCAAAGACGGAGGCGTTGCTTTTCTAAGCAAATCCGCGAGCCTGCGTCATTCTAGCCCCTACAGAGCGCTTCTCACCCTCTAAACTGCCACTTGGCGAAAAGGCCGTTAAAGTGTTCTTCGGTCTAACCGGTGAAGTCGAAACTTGGGATACCGGTGGAGTCGAATGTCTCCTTTTATATGGTAAAATTTCGTAACGATCGAATGACGGCAAGTATGAAAAAGTGATAATCGAAAGACAATGTCATTCTCGTCTCCTAAGGAGCGTTTCTCTCGCCTAAGCCATGTTTTGAATTTCGATCAAGGGATCGAAATTCGGCACAAAGGAAGCCCACGTGAACATAAAAGTTTCGAACGCGATTTTGAGATTTCTCGAGAACTGCGGCCGCCATCTTGGAAAATGGCATATTTTTGCCCAAGCGACATGCTCCTCCAACGCTAAACACCAGGGGGAAGCGGCTCTTGCCGTCGGATCGCGCTAACACCTAACGCAGGGTTGTATGGGAAGGACCCAGGTATATATCCTAACGGTAAATTATAAAGAAGGTCGAGTGTTGGAGTCTCGGGAAAAGGGTGTTCTCCCCTTGAAATTCGGAGGAGATGCTAGATCTTAACAGATTTTCAAGTTTGAATAGAAAATTAATTTTTGGCGGGAAACTCACAATATCTTTTTAGAAGGAAGCTGCATAATTCGTCTACAAGAAAACATGCAAGGCGAGGCAAAAGCAAATCCGGAATCTTGACTTTTCTAAGCAAATCCGCGAGCCCGCTTCCTTCTCGCACCTTAGAAAGCGCTTCTCGCCCCCTAAACCGCCATTTCGTTAAAATGCGGTCAAAGTGTATTTCGGTCTAACCGGTAAGTCAGATCTTGGGATACCGGTAGAGCCGGATCTCTCCTTTTAGATGGTAAAATTTCGTAACGATCGAATGACGCCAAGTATGAAAAAGTGATAATCAAAGACAATGTCATTCTCGCTTCCTAAGGAGCGTTTCTCTCGCTTAAGCCATGTTCTCAATTTCGATCTAGGGAATCGAAATTCTGCACAATTGTAGCCCACGTGAAGAATAAAATGTTTGGAAATCGATTTTGAGATTTCTCAAGAACTGCGGCCGCCATCTTGGAAAACGCCATATTTTTCCCCCGTGACCTGCACCTCCGACGCTAAACACCAGGTGAGAGCGGCTCCAGCAGTCGGATCGCGCTAACCCCTAGCGCACGGTTGTACGGGAAGGACCAGGTAGATATCCTGACGGTAAATTAAAAAGGAGGTCGAGTGTTGGATAAATGGCAAAAGGTTTATTCTCCCCTTAAAATTCGGAGGAAATGCTAGATCTTAACGGATTTTCAAGTTTGTATTGAAAATTCAGTTAAGGAGGGAAACTCACAATATCATGTAGGAAGGAAGCTACATCATCCGTGTACACGAAAAATTTCAGGTCGATCCAAAAGCAAAGAAGGAGGCGTTGCTTTTCTAAGCAAATCCGAGAGCCTGCGTCCCTCTAGCCCCTACGAAGCGCTTCTCACCCCCTAAACCTCCACTTGGCGAAAAAGCCGTTAAAGTGTTCTTCGGTCTAACCGGTGAAGTCGAAACTTGGGATACCGGTAGAGTCTGATCTCTCCTTTTAGATGGTAAAATTTCGTAACGTTCGAATGACGTCAAGTATGAAAAAGTAAAAATCGAAAGACAATGTCATTTTCCTCTCCTAAGGAGCGCTTCTCTCTTATAAGCCATGTTTTCAATTTCTATCAACGGGAATCGAAATTCGGCACAAAGGTAGCCCACGTGAAGATAAAAAAATTTCGAATACGATTTTGAGTTTTCAAAAAAACTGCTGCAGCCATCTTGGGAAATGTCAAATTCTCGCACCCGGTTCTTGCACCTCCGACGCTAAACACCAAGTGGGAGCGGCTACAGCTGTTGGCTCGCGCTAACCCCTAACACGGTTGTAGGAGAAGAACCTATGTAGAAAACCTAACGGTAAATTAAACAGGAGGTCGAGTGTTGGAGTCACGGTTAAAGGTTTATTCACCCCTTGAAATTAGGAGGAAATGAATAATCTTAACGGATTTTAATTTGAATAGGAAATTCAGTTTTGGCGGGAAACTCAAAATATCTTGTTAGAAGGTAGCTGCATCATTCGTCTACACGACAACATGCAGGGCGAGGCAAAAGCTATCCGGAATCTTGACTTTTCTAATCTAATTCTAATTAGATTCTAATTCTCGCACCTTAAAAAGCGCTTCTCGCCCTCTAAACCGCCATTTCGTTAAAATGCGGTCAAAGTGTACTTCGGTCTAACCGGGAAGTCAGATCTTGGGATACCGGTAGAGCCGGACCACTCCTTTTAGATGGTAAAATTTCGTAACGATCGAATGACGCCAAGTATGAAAAAGTGATAATCAAAGACAATGTCATTCTCGCTTCCTAAGGAGCGTTTCTCTCGGTTAAGCCATGTTCTCAATTTCGATCTAGGGAAACGAAATTCGGCACAAAGGTAGCCCACGTGAAGATAAAAAAGTTTCGAATGCAATTTTTAGATTTCTCAAAAACTGCGGCCGCCATCTTGGAAAATGGCATATTTTCGCATCCGCGACATGCACCTCCGACGCTAAACACCAGGCTGGAGCTTCTCCAGCCTTTGGATCGCGCTAATCCCTAACGCAGGTTTTACGGGGAACATCTCAGGTAGAACACCTAACGGTAAGTTAACTAGGAGGTCGAGTGTTTGAGTCACGGGAAAAGGTTGTTCTCCCCTTGAAATTCGGAGGAGATGCTTTATCTTAACGGATTTTCAAATTTGAATAGAAAATTAATTTTTTGGCGGGAAACTCACAATATCTTGTTACCGGGAACCTGCATCATTCGTCTACACGAAAACATGCAAGGCGAGGCAGGAGCAAATACGGAATCTTGACTTTTCTAACCAAATCCGCGAGCACACTTCCTTCTCGCACCTTAATAAGCGCTTCTCGCCAACTAAACCGCCATTTCGTTAAAATGCGGTCAAAGTGTACTTCGGTCTAACCGGGAAGTCAGATCTTGGGATACCGGTAGAGCCGGACCTCTCCTTTTAGGTGGTAAAATTTCGTAACGGTCGAATGACGTCAAGTATGAAAAAGTGATAATCGAAAGACAATGTCATTCTCGTTTCCTAAGGAGCGTTTCTCTCGAATGAGCCATGTTTTCAATTTCGATCTAGGAATCGAAATTCGGCAAAAAAACTAGCCCACGTAAACATAATAAAAATTTCGAATGCGATATTGAGATTTCTCAAAAACTGCGGCCGCCATCTTGAGAAATGGCATATTTTCGACTCCGCGACATGCACCTCCGACGCTAAACACCAGGTGAGAACGGATCCTGCCGTCGGATCGCGCTAACCCCTAGCGCATGGTTGTGCGGGAAGGACCTAGGTAGATATCCTGACGGTAAATTAAAAAGGAGGTCGAGTGTTGGATAAATGGCAAAAGGTTTATTCTCCCCTTAAAATTCGGAGGAAATGCTAGATCTTAACGGATTTTCAAGTTTGTATTGAAAATTCAGTTAAGGAGGGAAACTGACAATATCATGTAGGAAGGAAGCTACATCATCCGTGTACACGAAAAATTGCAGGTCGATCCAAAAGCAAAGACGGAGGCGTTGCTTTTCTAAGCAAATCCGCGAGCCTGCGTCCTTCTAGCCCCTACAGAGCGCTTCTCACCCTCTAAACTGCCACTTGGCGAAAAGGCCGTTAAAGTGTTCTTCGGTCTAACCGGTGAAGTCGAAACTTGGGATACCGGTGGAGTCGAATGTCTCCTTTTATATGGTAAAATTTCGTAACGATCGAATGACGTCAAGTATGAAAAAGTGATAATCGAAAGACAATGTCATTCTCGTCTCCTAAGGAGCGTTTCTCTCGCCTAAGCCATGTTTTGAATTTCGATCAAGGGATCGAAATTCGGCACAAAGGAAGCCCTCGTGAACATAAAAGTTTCGAACGTGATTTTGAGATTTCTCGAGAACTGCGGCCGCCATCTTGGAAAATGGCATATTTTTGCCCAAGCGACATGCTCCTCCAACGCTAAACACCAGGCGGAAGCGGCTCTTGCCGTCGGATCGCGCTAACACCTAACGCAGGGTTGTATGGGAAGGACCCAGGTATATATCCTAACGGTAAATTATAAAGAAGGTCGAGTGTTGGAGTCTCGGGAAAAGGGTGTTCTCCCCTTGAAATTCGGAGGAGATGCTAGATCTTAACGGATTTTCAAGTTTGAATAGAAAATTAATTTTTGGCGGGAAACTCACAATATCTTTTTAGAAGGAAGCTGCATAATTCGTCTACAAGAAAACATGCAAGGCGAGGCAAAAGCAAATCCGGAATCTTGACTTTTCTAAGCAAATCCGCGAGCCCGCGTCCTCCTCGCCCCTTAATAAGTGCTTCTCGCCCCCTAAACTGCCTCTTCGTTAAAAGGCTTCTACTGTGTACTTCGGTCTAACCGGGGAAGTCGAAAATTGGGATACCGGTAGAGGCGGACCTCTCCTTTTAGATGGTAAAATTTCGCAATGATCGAATGATGCCAAGTATGAAAAGTGATAATCGAAAGACTGTCATTTTCCTCTCCTAAGGAGCGCTTCTCTCTTATAAGCCATGTTTTCAATTTCTATCAACGGGAATCGAAATTCGGCACAAAGGTAGCTACGTGAAGGTAATAAAAGTTTCGAATGCGATTTTGAGTTTCCTCAAAAACTGCTGCAGCCATCTTGGAAAATGTCAAATTTTCGACCCGGGACTTGCACCTCCGACGCTAAACACCACGTGGGATCGGCTCCAGCCTTTGGTTCGCGCTAACCCCTAACAGGGTTGTAGGAGAAGGACCCATGTCCTGACGGTAAATTAACCAGGAGGTCGAGTGTTGGAGTCACTGGGAAAGCTTTATTCTCCCCTTGAAATTAGGAGGAAATGCTTAAACTTAACGGATTTTAATTTGAATAGGAAATTCAGTTTTGGCGGGAAACTCACAATATCTTGTTAGAAAGTAGCTGCATCATTCGTCTACACGACAACATGCAGGGCGAGGCAAAAGCTATCCGGAATCTTGACTTTTCTAAGCAAATCCGCGAGCCCGCTTCCTTCTCGCACCTTAGAAAGCGCTTCTCGCCCCCTAAACCGCCATTTCGTTAAAATGCGGTCAAAGTGTATTTCGGTCTAACCGGTAATCAGATCTTGGGATACCGGTAGAGCCGGATCTCTCCTTTTAGATGGTAAAATTTCGTAACGATCGAATGATGCCAAGTATCAAAAGTAATAATCGAAAAACAATGTCATTCTCGCTTCCTAAGGAGCGTTTCTCTCGCTTAAGCCATGTTCTCAATTTCGATCTAGGGAATCGAAATTCGGCACAAAGGTAGCCCACGTGAAGATAATAAAATTTTCGAATGCCATTTTGAAATTTCTCAAAAACTGCGGCCGCCATCTTGGAAAATGGCATATTTTCGCCCCCGCAACATGCACCTCCGACGCTAAACAACAGGCTGGAGCTTCTCCAGCCTTTGGATCGCACTAATCCCTAACCCAGGTTTTATGGGGAAGGTCCCAGGTAGAAAACCTAACGGTAAGTTAACTAGGAGGTTGAGTTTTGAGTCAAGCGAAAAGGTTGTTCTCCCCTTGAAATTCGGAGGAGATGCTAGATCTTAACGGATTTTCAAGTTTAAATAGAATATTCAGTTTTGGCGGGAAACTCACATCTTGTTAGAAGGAACCTGCATTAGTCGTCCACTCGAAAACATGCAATGCGAGGCAAAAGCAAATCCGGAAACTCGATTTCTCTAAGCAAATCCGCGAGCCCGCGTCCTCCACGCCCCTTCATAAGTGCTTCTCGCCCCCTAAACCGCCATTTCGTTAAAAGGATTTTACTGTGTACTTCGGTCTAACCGTGGAATCGAAAATTGGGATACCGGTAGAGCCGGACCTCTCTTTTTAGATGGTAAAATTTCGTAACGATCGAATGACGCCAAGTACGAAAAAGTGATAATCGAAAGACAATGTCATTCTCGCTTCCTAAGGAGCGTTTCTCTCGCTTAAGCCATGTTCTCAATTTCGATCTAGGGAATCGAAATTCTGCACAATAGTAGCCCACGTGAAGAATAAAATGTTTGGAAATCGATTTTGAGATTTCTCAAGAACTGCGGCCGCCATCTTGGAAAACGCCATATTTTTCCCCCGTGACCTGCACCTCCGACGCTAAACACCAGGTGAGAGCGGCTCCAGCAGTCGGATCGCGCTAACCCCTAGCGCACGGTTGTACGGGAAGGACCAGGTAGATATCCTGACGGTAAATTAAAAAGGAGGTCGAGTGTTGGATAAATGGCAAAAGGTTTATTCTCCCCTTAAAATTCGGAGGAAATGTTAGATCTTAACGGATTTTCAAGTTTGTATTGAAAATTCAGTTAAGGAGGGAAACTCACAATATCATGTAGGAAGGAAGCTACATCATCCGTGTACACGAAAAATTTCAAGTCGATCCAAAGCAAAGAAGGAGGCGTTGCTTTTCTAAGCAAATCCGAGAGCCTGCGTCCCTCTAGCCCCTACGAAGCGCTTCTCACCCCCTAAACCTCCACTTGGCGAAAAAGGCGTTAAAGTGTTCTTCGGTCTAACCGGTGAAGTCGAAACTTGGGATACCGGTAGAGTCTGATCTCTCCTTTTAGATGGTAAAATTTCGTAACGTTCGAATGACGTCAAGTATGAAAAAGTAAAAATCGAAAGACAATGTCATTTTCCTCTCCTAAGGAGCGCTTCTCTCTTATAAGCCATGTTTTCAATTTCTATCAACGGGAATCGAAATTCGGCACAAAGGTAGCCCACGTGAAGATAAAAAAATTTCGAATACGATTTTGAGTTTTCAAAAAAACTGCTGCAGCCATCTTGGGAAATGTCAAATTTTCGCACCCGGTTCTTGCACCTCCGACGCTAAACACCAAGTGGGAGCGGCTACAGCTGTTGGCTCGCGCTAACCCCTAACACGGTTGTAGGAGAAGAACCTATGTAGAAAACCTAACGGTAAATTAAACAGGAGGTCGAGTTTTGGAGTCACGGTTAAAGGTTTATTCACCCCTTGAAATTAGGAGGAAATGATTAATCTTAACGGATTTTAATTTGAATAGGAAATTCAGTTTTGGCGGGAAACTCAAAATATCTTGTTAGAAGGTAGCTGCATCATTCGTCTACACGACAACATGCAGGGCGAGGCAAAAGCTATCCGGAATCTTGACTTTTCTAATCTAATTCTAATTAGATTCTAATTCTCGCACCTTAAAAAGCGCTTCTCGCCCTCTAAACCGCCATTTCGTTAAAATGCGGTCAAAGTGTACTTCGGTCTAACCGGGAAGTCAGATCTTGGGATACCGATAGAGCCGGACCTCTCCTTTTAGATGGTAAAATTTCGTAACGATCGAATGACGCCAAGTATGAAAAAGTGATAATCAAAGACAATGTCATTCTCGCTTCCTAAGGAGCGGTTCTCTCGCTTAAGCCATGTTCTCAATTTCGATCTAGGGAAACGAAATTCGGCACAAAGGTAGCCCACGTGAAGATAAAAAAGTTTCGAATGCAATTTTTAGATTTCTCAAAAACTGCGGCCGCCATCTTGGAAAATGGCATATTTTCGCATCCGCGACATGCACCTCCGACGCTAAACACCAGGCTGGAGCTTCTCCAGCCTTTGGATCGCGCTAATCCCTAACGCAGGTTTTACGGGGAAGGTCTCAGGTAGAACACCTAACGGTAAGTTAACTAGGAGGTCGAGTGTTTGAGTCACGGGAAAAGGTTGTTCTCCCCTTGAAATTCGGAGGAGATGCTTTATCTTAACGGATTTTCAAATTTGAATAGAAAATTAATTTTTTTGGCGGGAAACTCACAATATCTTGTTACCGGGAACCTGCATCATTCGTCTACACGAAAACATGCAAGGCGAGGCAGGAGCAAATACGGAATCTTGACTTTTCTAACCAAATCCGCGAGCACACTTCCTTCTCGCACCTTAATAAGCGCTTCTCGCCAACTAAACCGCCATTTCGTTAAAATGCGGTCAAAGTGTACTTCGGTCTAACCGGGAAGTCAGATCTTGGGATACCGGTAGAGCCGGACCTCTCCTTTTAGGTGGTAAAATTTCGTAACGGTCGAATGACGTCAAGTATGAAAAAGTGATAATCGAAAGACAATGTCATTCTCGTTTCCTAAGGAGCGTTTCTCTCGAATGAGCCATGTTTTCAATTTCGATCTAGGAATCGAAATTCGGCAAAAAAACTAGCCCACGTAAACATAATAAAAATTTCGAATGCGATTTTGAGATTTCTCAAAAACTGCGGCCGCCATCTTGAGAAATGGCATATTTTCGACTCCGCGACATGCACCTCCGACGCTAAACACCAGGTGAGAACGGATCCTGCCGTCGGATCGCGCTAACCCCTAGCGCATGGTTGTGCGGGAAGGACCTAGGTAGATATCCTGACGGTAAATTAAAAAGGAGGTCGAGTGTTGGATAAATGGCAAAAGGTTTATTCTCCCCTTAAAATTCGGAGGAAATGCTAGATCTTAACGGATTTTCAAGTTTGTATTGAAAATTCAGTTAAGGAGGGAAACTGACAATATCATGTAGGAAGGAAGCTACATCATCCGTGTACACGAAAAATTGCAGGTCGATCCAAAAGCAAAGACGGAGGCGTTGCTTTTCTAAGCAAATCCGCGAGCCTGCGTCCTTCTAGCCCCTACAGAGCGCTTCTCACCCTCTAAACTGCCACTTGGCGAAAAGGCCGTTAAAGTGTTCTTCGGTCTAACCGGTGAAGTCGAAACTTGGGATACCGGTGGAGTCGAATGTCTCCTTTTATATGGTAAAATTTCGTAACGATCGAATGACGTCAAGTATGAAAAAGTGATAATCGAAAGACAATGTCATTCTCGTCTCCTAAGGAGCGTTTCTCTCGCCTAAGCCATGTTTTGAATTTCGATCAAGGGATCGAAATTCGGCACAAAGGAAGCCCTCGTGAACATAAAAGTTTCGAACGTGATTTTGAGATTTCTCGAGAACTGCGGCCGCCATCTTGGAAAATGGCATATTTTTGCCCAAGCGACATGCTCCTCCAACGCTAAACACCAGGCGGAAGCGGCTCTTGCCGTCGGATCGCGCTAACACCTAACGCAGGGTTGTATGGGAAGGACCCAGGTATATATCCTAACGGTAAATTATAAAGAAGGTCGAGTGTTGGAGTCTCGGGAAAAGGGTGTTCTCCCCTTGAAATTCGGAGGAGATGCTAGATCTTAACGGATTTTCAAGTTTGAATAGAAAATTAATTTTTGGCGGGAAACTCACAATATCTTTTTAGAAGGAAGCTGCATAATTCGTCTACAAGAAAACATGCAAGGCGAGGCAAAAGCAAATCCGGAATCTTGACTTTTCTAAGCAAATCCGCGAGCCCGCGTCCTCCTCGCCCCTTAATAAGTGCTTCTCGCCCCCTAAACTGCCTCTTCGTTAAAAGGCTTCTACTGTGTACTTCGGTCTAACCGGGGAAGTCGAAAATTGGGATACCGGTAGAGGCGGACCTCTCCTTTTAGATGGTAAAATTTCGCAATGATCGAATGATGCCAAGTATGAAAAGTGATAATCGAAAGACTGTCATTTTCCTCTCCTAAGGAGCGCTTCTCTCTTATAAGCCATGTTTTCAATTTCTATCAACGGGAATCGAAATTCGGCACAAAGGTAGCTACGTGAAGGTAATAAAAGTTTCGAATGCGATTTTGAGTTTCCTCAAAAACTGCTGCAGCCATCTTGGAAAATGTCAAATTTTCGCCCCCGGGACTTGCACCTCCGACGCTAAACACCACGTGGGATCGGCTCCAGCCTTTGGTTCGCGCTAACCCCTAACAGGGTTGTAGGAGAAGGACCCATGTCCTGACGGTAAATTAACCAGGAGGTCGAGTGTTGGAGTCACTGGGAAAGCTTTATTCTCCCCTTGAAATTAGGAGGAAATGCTTAAACTTAACGGATTTTAATTTGAATAGGAAATTCAGTTTTGGCGGGAAACTCACAATATCTTGTTAGAAAGTAGCTGCATCATTCGTCTACACGACAACATGCAGGGCGAGGCAAAAGCTATCCGGAATCTTGACTTTTCTAAGCAAATCCGCGAGCCCGCTTCCTTCTCGCACCTTAGAAAGCGCTTCTCGCCCCCTAAACCGCCATTTCGTTAAAATGCGGTCAAAGTGTATTTCGGTCTAACCGGTAATCAGATCTTGGGATACCGGTAGAGCCGGATCTCTCCTTTTAGATGGTAAAATTTCGTAACGATCGAATGATGCCAAGTATCAAAAGTAATAATCGAAAAACAATGTCATTCTCGCTTCCTAAGGAGCGTTTCTCTCGCTTAAGCCATGTTCTCAATTTCGATCTAGGGAATCGAAATTCGGCACAAAGGTAGCCCACGTGAAGATAATAAAATTTTCGAATGCCATTTTGAAATTTCTCAAAAACTGCGGCCGCCATCTTGGAAAATGGCATATTTTCGCCCCCGCGACATGCACCTCCGACGCTAAACAACAGGCTGGAGCTTCTCCAGCCTTTGGATCGCACTAATCCCTAACCCAGGTTTTATGGGGAAGGTCCCAGGTAGAAAACCTAACGGTAAGTTAACTAGGAGGTTGAGTTTTGAGTCAAGCGAAAAGGTTGTTCTCCCCTTGAAATTCGGAGGAGATGCTAGATCTTAACGGATTTTCAAGTTTAAATAGAATATTCAGTTTTGGATGGAAACTCACATCTTGTTAGAAGGAACCTGCATTAGTCGTCCACTCGAAAACATGCAATGCGAGGCAAAAGCAAATCCGGAAACTCGATTTCTCTAAGCAAATCCGCGAGCCCGCGTCCTCCACGCCCCTTCATAAGTGCTTCTCGCCCCCTAAACCGCCATTTCGTTAAAAGGATTTTACTGTGTACTTCGGTCTAACCGTGGAATCGAAAATTGGGATACCGGTAGAGCCGGACCTCTCTTTTTAGATGGTAAAATTTCGTAACGATCGAATGACGCCAAGTACGAAAAAGTGATAATCGAAAGACAATGTCATTCTCGCTTCCTAAGGAGCGTTTCTCTCGCTTAAGCCATGTTCTCAATTTCGATCTAGGGAATCGAAATTCTGCACAATAGTAGCCCACGTGAAGAATAAAATGTTTGGAAATCGATTTTGAGATTTCTCAAGAACTGCGGCCGCCATCTTGGAAAACGCCATATTTTTCCCCCGTGACCTGCACCTCCGACGCTAAACACCAGGTGAGAGCGGCTCCAGCAGTCGGATCGCGCTAACCCCTAGCGCACGGTTGTACGGGAAGGACCAGGTAGATATCCTGACGGTAAATTAAAAAGGAGGTCGAGTGTTGGATAAATGGCAAAAGGTTTATTCTCCCCTTAAAATTCGGAGGAAATGTTAGATCTTAACGGATTTTCAAGTTTGTATTGAAAATTCAGTTAAGGAGGGAAACTCACAATATCATGTAGGAAGGAAGCTACATCATCCGTGTACACGAAAAATTTCAAGTCGATCCAAAGCAAAGAAGGAGGCGTTGCTTTTCTAAGCAAATCCGAGAGCCTGCGTCCCTCTAGCCCCTACGAAGCGCTTCTCACCCCCTAAACCTCCACTTGGCGAAAAAGGCGTTAAAGTGTTCTTCGGTCTAACCGGTGAAGTCGAAACTTGGGATACCGGTAGAGTCTGATCTCTCCTTTTAGATGGTAAAATTTCGTAACGTTCGAATGACGTCAAGTATGAAAAAGTAAAAATCGAAAGACAATGTCATTTTCCTCTCCTAAGGAGCGCTTCTCTCTTATAAGCCATGTTTTCAATTTCTATCAACGGGAATCGAAATTCGGCACAAAGGTAGCCCACGTGAAGATAAAAAAATTTCGAATACGATTTTGAGTTTTCAAAAAAACTGCTGCAGCCATCTTGGGAAATGTCAAATTTTCGCACCCGGTTCTTGCACCTCCGACGCTAAACACCAAGTGGGAGCGGCTACAGCTGTTGGCTCGCGCTAACCCCTAACACGGTTGTAGGAGAAGAACCTATGTAGAAAACCTAACGGTAAATTAAACAGGAGGTCGAGTTTTGGAGTCACGGTTAAAGGTTTATTCACCCCTTGAAATTAGGAGGAAATGATTAATCTTAACGGATTTTAATTTGAATAGGAAATTCAGTTTTGGCGGGAAACTCAAAATATCTTGTTAGAAGGTAGCTGCATCATTCGTCTACACGACAACATGCAGGGCGAGGCAAAAGCTATCCGGAATCTTGACTTTTCTAATCTAATTCTAATTAGATTCTAATTCTCGCACCTTAAAAAGCGCTTCTCGCCCTCTAAACCGCCATTTCGTTAAAATGCGGTCAAAGTGTACTTCGGTCTAACCGGGAAGTCAGATCTTGGGATACCGGTAGAGCCGGACCTCTCCTTTTAGATGGTAAAATTTCGTAACGATCGAATGACGCCAAGTATGAAAAAGTGATAATCAAAGACAATGTCATTCTCGCTTCCTAAGGAGCGGTTCTCTCGCTTAAGCCATGTTCTCAATTTCGATCTAGGGAAACGAAATTCGGCACAAAGGTAGCCCACGTGAAGATAAAAAAGTTTCGAATGCAATTTTTAGATTTCTCAAAAACTGCGGCCGCCATCTTGGAAAATGGCATATTTTCGCATCCGCGACATGCACCTCTGACGCTAAACACCAGGCTGGAGCTTCTCCAGCCTTTGGATCGCGCTAATCCCTAACGCAGGTTTTACGGGGAAGGTCTCAGGTAGAACACCTAACGGTAAGTTAACTAGGAGGTCGAGTGTTTGAGTCACGGGAAAAGGTTGTTCTCCCCTTGAAATTCGGAGGAGATGCTTTATCTTAACGGATTTTCAAATTTGAATAGAAAATTAATTTTTTTGGCGGGAAACTCACAATATCTTGAGTAGGGGGGGAAAGAGAATTCAACGCCCGAAAATGGGGCTCGGTGGGGCTCGCCTTAATGGATTTCTCTCGTAAGGCGAGCCCCATTTTCTTGCAGTGTTGCCAAGTTCTTGGGTCTAACCTAACCTAAAACAAGGAGCTGGCAACACTACTTAAGGTTTTTCTTGCAGTGTTACCAACTCCTCACTCGAAAAAATCACCAAGGTTTTTGTTGTTGGGTATAACCTAACCTCAAACAAAAAAACTGACAACACTACTTGTGACTTACCTTAATAGATTTCTCTCGTAAGGCATGAGCCTTATTTTCTCACAGTGTTGCCAACTCCTCACTCAAAAAATCACCAAGGTTTTTGTTTTTGGGTCTAACTTAACCTAAAGCAAGGAGCTGGCAACACTGCTTGAGGCTTGCCTTGCAGTGTTGCCAACATCTTACTTGAAAAAATCACCAAGGTTTTTATTTTGGTCTAACCTAACCTCAAGCAAGAAGCTGGCAATACTGCTTGAGGCTTGTTTTAATGGATTTTTCTCGTAAGGCGAGTCTTATTTTCTTGCAGTGTTGCCAACTCCTCACTTGAAAAAATCACCAAGGTTTTTTGTTTTTGGGTCTAACCTAACCTAAAGCAAGGAGCTGGCAACACTGCTTGAGGCTTGTCTTGCAGCGTTGCCAACATCTTACTTGAAAAAATCACCAAGGTTTTTATTCTGGTCTAACCTAACCTCAAGCAAGAAGCTGGCAATACTGCTTGAGGCTTGTTTTAATGGATTTTTCTCGTAAGGCGAGTCTTATTTTCTTGTAGTGTTGCCAACTCCTCACTTGAAAAAAATCACCAAGGTTTTTGTTTTTGGGTCTAACCTAACCTCAAGCAAGGAGCTGGCAATTCTGCTTGAGGTCTGCCTTACAGTGCATAAAGCAATTTGCCAACCTACTGGTATTTTTGCCATAGCTTTTTACAAAAAAAAGAGAGAGAGGGAAGAGTTAAACAACCGACAGTGTTGCCAACACCTACCTACAATTTTTTTTTTACTTGGCAAGGGCTATCTTGCTTGAGGCTTAGCCAATTTATATACTGACGTAACATACACACACTAGGCAATAGAGCCAGCAACAAATATATACTGCCGTAAAAGAGAGAGAGGGATGGATGGATGGATGGCAACACAGTATGTGTGTGCGTGTGTGTGTATAATATGTAGTATTATTAACTAGATTGTGTTGGCAACCCACCTACAACTAAAAAAAATAGAGATGCCAATGTTGCTGTAAGATGAAGAGAGAGAGACCTATCGTGATTTTTGTAAACTTTTCTCGGGGGAAACACGATGTGCTATACACACGTGCCCGCGCTGGCGCTTCTTATTATTTTCGTATTGTGACGCAAACACATTTAGAAAAAACTACAATTTTGTTCCCTCTCCTCTCTATGTGTACTATCAATGTTGATGCAATGATACAAATTTAACAATACATAGATCTTGGGACGATGGGTGTTAACTTCCTGCCCTACTGATGTATACAATATACATGATGCTATCTGTACAGCAGGTTGTTAGAGATGCATTTACCCGGCTACCAATACTACGGACCGGGTACCAAACTCGAGAAAAGATTGGAGAGATGAATTTTTTTGATACGTCAGGTTATTCCTAGTCGAACTGATACAAAATCCTGGCTCGCAACAAGAAGGTACCTGGCAAACTTAAAGATGAGAAGGACGGAGATGTTGGTACACCAAGCTGTCTGTGTCTGTGTAGAGGAGCGAGATATTGTGGTTGTGGAAAGCCGAAACCGACTCGCTACTATTTACCAAACGTATCAAACCTGTGGCGAAAGCGAACCAGTCTGTTTTCTAGTGTTTGTTAGAGGATTTTCCTCTTACTTCGGAGGGCTCATGCGACGTGCATAATTTTTTGGAGAACGTGCAAGCCCAAATTATTTCCATCCTCGGCGATGTGCTATAATGTATGTTAACCTCACTGGCAGTGTTGCCAACTCGCTCTACAAAACACTAAACTTGCTGAAATGGTGCTTGCTGAAATGGTGCTTGCTAAAAATGGGTGCTCGGGGTTAGTTCTCGGAAAGAGGTTAACTTAACCTAATTTTTTTTTGTACGAAGCAAACATATCCTATTTTTTTTCTTCCCCGGCATGTTTTATGTTTGCGTAGGGGGTAAAGAAAAAGGGTTTTGCTTTACCAATGCTAAAATTGGCTTGCTCGAAACGAATTGCTAAATATAAAATAAAATAACAATGCCTATGAACTTGTTTGGCTTCAGGAAGCAGGCTATGGAGGCATGCGCCCAAAGTGCACTGTCGCTACCTGCAAGCTGGGACCTGTTACTCTCTCTATTATCTAAACTCAACGGTTTGTTGATTATACACTTGAATAGCATCCTGACCTAGTATGACGAGGATGTGGGCAAAATTTTCTACATATTCAACAATAACTTGAATTATTGCTTCACAAACCTCTTGTTTTTAAACATATGATATTTCACAAGCGAGGCTAACCTACAAGTTACAAGTTGATGGCGTAATCTTCTATAAGATGATAAGTATGCAATAAGATGAAGAAGATACTAACTGGCAATAGCGGTGTTAATGTTTCCAACTCTCTACCTCTCTCTCACTGAGCCTCCTCCCCTATGGTGCAGTGGTAGCCTTGTATTCAAGGGTTCGATATTTGCACAAGTGGTTTTTGAAACTGTAGGTCTAGCCCTGATTAGTCTTACTTACAGGGGGGGGCTCTTGTAATGCCACGGGGGCGAAAAAACATGCATACTTCTGTTTTTCCATATGTATGTATGTATGTAATGCAATTTGTGTGGGGGCCAAAATTTTGAATTTACGGCTTAATTAATCTGCATGAATACTTAATGTTTGATTTTTTTATTTCTAGTTCGACATGAGATACACACAATTTTTATTTTTTAAAGTACAGTTAATATTACCTAGTTTGGGTTAAGCTGTAACATACAACTAGCGATCGACATGACCACCTGACACACAGACAGAGAGAGTGTGAGTAAATTCAAAGTGTGATCTATTGTGAACTAAACTAATCTTACTCACCCACCCACATATAGTTTTACAGGTAACTCAAAAAGCAGAAAGTAGTACATAACATGACAGGTTGATCTATCGTAAACTAAACTAACCTCACTCGCCCACTCACATATAGCCTTACAGGTGACTCAAAGACAGAAAGGCGGCTATATTACTTGTAAGGGCCAACACACAAGATCTATTGCAAACTAAATTAACCTACGACATAAGCCATGGACACATCTTCCAGATAGGGTATAAACAACTCATCTCTTGCAATTGTATAACGAGGAAAATTAACCTACAGCTGGCAACACTGTTTAAGTTGCTTTCGACGAGCCAAACTTATATTTTGCAAATAGGCTAAAGCTAATCTTCTACAGTTAGAAGCTTGAAACATATACCCTTGTAAAGTATGCCAACTTACCTCATGTAAAAATATTACCTAGTACAGTTAAGCTGTGACATACAACTAACGATCGACACGACTACCTGACACACATACGGAGAGAGTGAGACAGCTTATACGCAATATATTCCTACATATGTACTGGGTTTAAAAGGTAACTTGCAACAACTATTTTACTTACTCCCTATCAAAATCTTCTAACCACATGTTTTTGATACTTGCTGCCAGAACATGGTGGTTTTAGACTGTAAATTCAACCCGATTATTCTATTTGTGCATGATGCCTGCATTTGGAATATTTAATTTTTGGCATATGGTATTTTGCGTGCTCCAGTAATCTTGTGCTCGATTCACGGAAGCTATGACGCGTATTTCTTGTTTCGCGAACATGCGAGAATTTTTCACAATAGATAATATATTGCAAGAGCGAGTTGTTTGTGTATATAAATCTAGTTTTGGAAATGGATGTGAATATAATGTCAAAAATTATTGCATAACTTAAAAATATTGATATTTATTGTACTAGCAAAGGTAAATGTGGAATGCCCTGGCCCCTCAGCTGTTAGGTTAAACAGCATAAATATTTTATTACTGATAGCAAGCATTGTCATATGGACAAAACAGATCTAGTAATGAGCTGTCTTGCAAGTTTCTCGAGTGAAGGAATATGATGCCACTATAAACTGTAAACAAGATATACAACCGCTGGCATGAGATGCACGAGATTTATGAACCTCGACCTATAGAGTTGTACAATGGATGTTGTTTTTTTTTTGTTAAGCATAGCGGTGTGTTTTTGTTTATTTCAATGTTATCGAGCGTGCATGTAAAGAAGGGGGGAGAAAAAAAGAGGAGGGGGGTTATAACGGATAATTCATGTTTTTGATTTCAATATTTTAGCTAGTTACGATTCACCTGCTATCTAGAAGGACACTGGACGATGGCTAAAAGCGGGGGAAGGAGAGAAATGTTATTTTTTATTTTTTGATGGTGTGTGATGAAATAGTTTTAGATAATAATAGTAGGCTAATAGAATTGTAGAAAATGGCTGTATCGTGATGCGAGGCTGAAAGCAATTTCGAAAGCAGTCTCGGGCATCTTCGCGTTCAGCTAACAAGGAAAATGCACATGGAGGGTGTAATGGTATTGTCTATGGATGGTTTTTCTGAATAAACATACATATCAGTTTTTGCAGTCTCCAGATGGGACCGGAGTTTTTTGTTTTGGTTGGACAAGGGGGTTCAGATAAATGCATGGACATCAAAATAAAAGAAAAAAAATTTACTCCACTGCTCACATGTATTGAGTCTTCCAATAACACACCTCGCGGGGGCGTACCTACATGTATGCAAAATATAGTTAATGTCTTATTTCTCGAACCTGTGGTCTGTAGATTTGCTTTTGTTGGTAACAGAAACAAAAAAAATGGCACCATGTTATTGTATACTGATATGGGTGTACTATAATCATAATAATTTTTCTAGTTAAAAATCTATGTCGAAAAGCAATATTGGGTGACTTGTCTGTGTTGGGTCTTATTAACAACTTCACAGCTGTACCTGCACAACTCATCGACTACAAGGCAACAATGTTAGGAAATGTGTGCATGGCTCCGAGAATACAATTTAAAATTACTAATGTGGCATGAACCCCCTCCACTTGTGTGTATTTGAATATGCGAAAATTAGACACTTTGAATAATCGATGAGAATAATCATAAAAAACAGGTTGCACCTGTATGACGTGTTTAAACTTCAGACGATTTTTGCTAATCTACAAAAGCCAAGTGCAAACGGAGATCACTATGAAAATTGGGAAAAAAAAGAAGCGAGGCTATTTTGGCTAATGGCAACGATGAGGATGAATAATGGTTGTTTTGATAAAATTGACGAAGTCAATATGCCTAGCCTAAAATAAAATTCAACAATTAATGTTAAATATTTGCTACTCTGAAATGGCGACGGCTATCATCATAACATCACTTGTTTCTAACCTGTCCATATTGACCCTCTCTCTACCCCTCTATAAATTCGATTCGAAAGGCACAATTATTCCAGTTTTTTGAATAAGACTTGCATATGCCCTCAGAAAAAACAAGAGAAGAAATAAATAAATCAAGTTATGTATATTCTTCATCCCCGAATTTTCTTCCACAACACTGCACGAAGCCTCGAGTTTCGGATATTGTTGTTGTGCGACAGGATAGGATAGATGAACCGTATGTTTACCGAGGACCAGATGTAATCAAACATTTTTTTTGAAAAGATAGTTGAAGAGGTTGAGACTATTGGCAGTCTCTTACACGAATCGAAACCAAATGCTCCTATTATCCAGCAATGAACTTCAATCTCACAATAACATTGAAACGTGCCTGGTGTGCGATCAAAGGTTTTACCGACGAGAACCGAAAAGTAATTTCATCATAATTATTTCACCGGAAACTACATCGGTGGAATCTGTAACATAATGTATTCATGTATGTGTTTGACAATCATATATCACTCACTAGAACAATTTTCATATTTGTTTTTACTACGTGAGATGATATTTTATTTATATTTACGATAAAGTAGAGGTTTGGGTGTAATAACAGTTTTTATTAATTAATTTAGAGATGTATTTTTTATTTGTTGAGTTAATGATTAGGTTAATTTGTTATTTCTCGCGAAAAAAAAGAGGGAACCACAGCTGAAAGAAAATACACAACTTGTATTATTGAGTTTGTTTTAATATTATTTTTTTTGCACACATAGGCTAATCACGACTCGGGATATGTTTAAAATGGAATCTGAAATATTGATTATGTGACCTGACTGGAACTCGGAATAGGACACACTGATTACAAGACGTCGATATATTACCACTTGGCAAGAAATTGTAGTGTTTCAATTCACACACACATACTCACAATTTAAAACATCTAAACTGATCGCAGGCCCAACTGGTGGCTGGCATACACAACTATCCATCCACCAGTCGTCTTCTGGGACGTGTGTCTTGATGAGTGTCAACAACCTCTATTGTGAAGTAAAATCTGTAGGGGTAACATCACTCTCCAATTACAATGTTGGCAAACTTTCCAACTTCATCGTGAACGACGACAAAGGTATCGGCTACCTGATCAAAATTATCAACATGCTGCCTCCGAGATTCTGGAACGTTGCCGAAGGAAAGGGACTCGTGAACGACATCATCAACAAGTTATCTTTTGAGATGCATTTACCTGGCTACCAATACTGCGGACCGGGTACCAAACTCGAGAAAAGATTGGAGAGAGGAGACAAGGGTGTGAATCTGTTGGACACACCATGCAAAAATCACGATATTGCTTACAACACGCACACGAATTTGGATGCACGTCACGAAGCAGACAAGAAATTGGAGCATGCCGCTTTTAGGAGGGTTATGAGTAGAGACGCTTTTTTGGGAGAAAAAGTTGTAGTATTGGGCACCACCATCGCCATGAACACGAAACAAAAATTTGGATGGGGAATCCTACCTAGAGTTATCTTTAACTGGCAACGAGGTGATCTTAGTCAGCACGACGAACCCTCAGCTGTTATAGAAGATATCTGAAACCAGCTTACACCAGTCACTCATAGCCCCTCCAATTTTCTCACGATGGTGGGTTGCTACCGACCCTATACGTAGGCCGAATAAATTCCGACCAGAGCCGGATTCGAACCTATGCCGTCTCGCAGCGAACAATCTCAAGACGAGTGAACGTCGTAACTCGCTCAGCTACGGAGGAGGACTCTTTTTCTCTAATTTTCATCATTATTGTTAAAATTAATCCAAGAGAAAATATATATTTTGTGTTGACATGGGAAATATGCAATAAAAAATGCATGATCAATAGTTAAGGTCAAAATCTGAATAAACAGTGAGGGTGATACACGCAAGCTTCCAGGCATGTGATTTGCACAGAATTAAATATAAAATGAGAGATGGAAGGTTTTTGTTACTATTAGAATTTAAAGACGGAAAATATGTACAGCGAATGAATACTACGTTTGACTAATCGTGAAGATGAGTATTACAGTATGTTTTTATTGTTCTTATATAAACGTTGAAACGTTTAAGAACGTATAAGAACGTTTACCGAAACGTTGAAACGTTTCGGTAAACGTTCTTATACGTTCTTAAACGTTTCAACGTTTATATAAGAACAATAAAAACATACTGTAATACTCATCTTCACGATTAGTCAAACGTAGTATTCATTCGCTGTACATATTTTCCGTCTTTAAATTCTAATAGTAACAAAAACCTTCCATCTCTCATTTTATATTTAATTCTGTGCAAATCACATGCCTGGA